>NC_140987.1:65465885-65814882 GCF_052327205.1 Somniosus microcephalus | reverse complement strand
AGGGTAACAGTCTCATTATTCGGGGTATTCAGGGTAACAGTCTCAGTATTCGGGGTATTCAGGGTAACAGTCTCAGTGTTTGGGGTATTCTGCGTAACATTCTCAGTATTCGGGGTATTCAGGGTAACAGTCTCAGTATTCGGGGTATTCACGGTAACAGTCTCAGTATTCGGGTGTATTCAGGGTAACAGACTCAGTATTTGGGGTATTCAGGGTAACAGTCTCAGTATTCGGGGGTATTCAGGGTAACAGTCTCTATATTCGGGGTATTCAGGGTAACAGTCTCAGTATTCGGGGTATTCAGGGTAACAGTCTCAGTATTCGGGGTATTCAGTGTAACAGTCTCAGTATTCGATGGTATTCAGTGTAACAGTCTCAGTATTCGGGGTATTCAGGGTAACAGTCTCAGTATTCGGGTTATTCAGGGTAACAGTCTCAGTATTCGATGGTATTCAGGGTAACAGTCTCAGTATTCGGGGTATTCAGGGTAACAGTCTCAGTATTCAGGTTATTCAGGGTACCAGTCTCAGTATTCGGGGGGTATTCAGGGTAACATTCTCTGTATTCAGGGTATTCAGGGTAACAGTCTCAGTATTCGGAGGTATTCAGGGTAGTAGTCTCAGTATTCGGGGGTATTCAGGGTAACAGTCTCAGTATTTGGGGGTATTCAGGGTAACAGTCTCAGCATTCGGGGGTATTCAGGGTGACAGTCCTCAGTATTCGGGGTATTCAGTGTAACAGTCTCAGTATTCGGGCGGTATTCAGGGTAACAGTCTCAGTATTCGGGGTATTCAGGGTAACAGTCTCAGTATTCGGGGTATTCAGGGTAACAGTCTCAGTATTCGGGGGGTATTCAGGTTAACAGTCTCAGTATTCGGGGTATTCAGGGTAACAGTCTCAGTATTCGGGGTATTCACGGTAACAGTCTCAGTATTCGGGGTATTCAGTGTAACAGTCTCAGTATTCGGGGTATTCAGGGTAACAGTCTCAGTATTCGGGGGTATTCAGGGTAACAGTCTCATTATTCGGGGTATTCAGGGTAACAGTCTCAGTATTCGGGGTATTCAGGGTAACAGTCTCAGTGTTTGGGGTATTCTGCGTAACATTCTCAGTATTCGGGGTATTCAGGGTAACAGTCTCAGTATTCAGGTTATTTCAGGGTAGCAGTCTCAGTATTCGGGGGGTATTCAGGGTAACCTTCTCAGTATTCGGGGTATTCAGGGTAACATTCTCTGTATTCAGGGTATTCAGGGTAACAGTCTCAGTATTCGGCGGTATTCAGGGTAGTTGTCTCAGTATTCGGGGGTATTCAGGGTCACAGTCTCAGTATTTGGGGGTATTCAGGGTAACAGTCTCAGTATTCGGGGGTATTCAGGGTAACAGTCTCAGTATTCGGGGTATTCAGTGTAACAGTCTCAGTATTCGGGGGGTATTCAGGGTAACAGTCTCAGTATTCGGGGTATTCAGGGTAACAGTCTCAGTATTCGGGGTATTCAGGGTAACAGTCTCAGTATTCGGGGGGTATTCAGGTTAACAGTCTCAGTATTCGGGGTATTCAGGGTAACAGTCTCAGTATTCGGGGTATTCACGGTAACAGTCTCAGTATTCGGGGGTATTCAGGGTAACAGTCTCATTATTCGGGTATTCAGGGTAACAGTCTCAGTATTCGGGGTATTCAGGTTCACAGTCTCAGTATTCGGGGGTATTCAGGGTAACAGTCTCAGTATTCGCGGTATTCAGGTTCACAGTCTCAGTATTCGGGGGTATTCAGGGTAACAGTCTCTGTATTCGGGGTATTCAGGGTAACAGTCTCAGTATTCGGGGGTATTCAGGGTAACAGTCTCAGTATTCGGGGTATTCAGGGTAACAGTCTCAGTATTCGGGGGTATTCAGGGTAACAGACTCAGTATTTGGGGTATTCAGGGTAACAGTCTCAGTATTCGGCGGCATTCAGGGTAGTTGTCTCAGTATTCGGGGGTATTCAGGGTCACAGTCTCAGTATTTGGGAGTATTCAGGGTAACAGTCTCAGTATTCGGGGGGTATTCAGGGTAACAGTCTCAGTATTCGGGGTATTCAGTGTAACAGTCTCAGTATTCGGGGGGTATTCAGGGTAACAGACTCAGTATTCGGGGTATTCAGGGTAACAGTCTCAGTATTCGGGGTATTCAGGGTAACAGTCTCAGTATTCGGGGGGTATTCAGGTTAACAGTCTCAGTATTCGGGGTATTCAGGGTAACAGTCTCAGTATTCGGGGTATTCAGGGTAACAGTCTCATTATTCGGGGTATTCAGGGTAACAGTCTCAGTATTCGGGGTATTCAGGTTCACAGTCTCAGTATTCGGGGGTATTCAGTGTAACAGTCTCAGTATTCGCGGTATTCAGGGTAACAGTCTCTGTATTCGGGGTATTCAGGGTAACAGTCTCAGTATTCGGGGGTATTCAGGGTAACAGTCTCAGTATTCGGGGTATTCAGGGTAACAGTCTCAGTATTCGGGTGTATTCAGGGTAACAGACTCAGTATTTGGGGTAATCAGGGTAACAGTCTCAGTATTCGGGGGTATTCAGGGTAACAGTCTCTGTATTCGGGGTATTCAGGGTAACAGTCTCATTATTCGGGGTATTCAGGGTAACAGTCTCAGTATTCGGGGTATTCAGGGGAACAGTCTCAGTATTCGATGGTATTCAGGGAAACAGTCTCAGTATTCGGGGTATTCAGGGTAACAGTCTCAGTATTCGGGGTATTCAGGGTAACAGTCTCAGTATTCGGGGGTATTCAGGGTAACAGTCTCATTATTCGGGGTATTCAGGGTAACAGTCTCAGTATTCGGGGTATTCAGGTTCACAGTCTCAGTATTCGGGGGTTTTCAGGGTAACAGTCTCAGTATTCGCGGTATTCAGGGTAACAGTCTCAGTATTCGGGGGTATTCAGGGTAACAGTCTCTGTATTCGGGGTATTCAGGGTAACATTCTCAGTATTCGGGGGTATTCAGGGTAACAGTCTCAGTATTCGGGGTATTCAGGGTAACAGTCTCAGTATTCGGGGGTATTCAGGGTAACAGACTCAGTATTTGGGGTATTCAGGGTAACAGTCTCAGTATTCGGCGGTATTCAGGGTAGTTGTCTCAGTATTCGGGGGTATTCAGGGTCACAGTCTCAGTATTTGGGGGTATTCAGGGTAACAGTCTCAGTATTCGGGGGTATTCAGGGTAACAGTCTCAGTATTCGGGGTATTCAGTGTAACAGTCTCAGTATTCGGGGGGTATTCAGGGTAAACAGTCTCAGTATTCGGGGTATTCGGGGTAACAGTCTCAGTATTCGGGGTATTCAGGGTAACAGTCTCAGTATTCGGGGGGTATTCAGGTTAACAGTCTCAGTATTCGGGGTATTCAGGGTAACAGTCTCAGTATTCGGGGTATTCACGGTAACAGTCTCAGTATTCGGGGTATTCAGGGTAACAGTCTCAGTATTCGGGGGTATTCAGGGTAACAGTCTCATTATTCGGGGTATTCAGGGTAACAGTCTCAGTATTCGGGGTATTCAGGTTCACAGTCTCAGTATTCGGGGGTATTCAGGGTAACAGTCTCAGTATTCGCGGTATTCAGGGTAACAGTCTCTGTATTCGGGGTATTCAGGGTAACAGTCTCAGTATTCGGGAGTATTCAGGGGAACAGTCTCAGTATTCGGGGTATTCAGGGTAACAGTCTCAGTATTCGGGTGTATTCAGGGTAACAGACTCAGTATTTGGGGTATTCAGGGTAACAGTCTCAGTATTCGGGGGTATTCAGGGTAACAGTCTCTATATTCGGGGTATTCAGGGTAACAGTCTCAGTATTCGGGGTATTCAGGGTAACAGTCTCAGTATTCGGGGTATTCAGGGTAACAGTCTCAGTATTCGATGGTATTCAGGGTAACAGTCTCAGTATTCGGGGTATTCAGGGTAACAGTCTCAGTATTCGGGGTATTCAGGGTAACAGTCTCAGTATTCGATGGTATTCAGGGTAACAGTCTCAGTATTCGGGGTATTCAGGGTAACAGTCTCAGTATTCAGGTTATTCAGGGTACCAGTCTCAGTATTCGGGGGGTATTCAGGGTAACATTCTCTGTATTCAGGGTATTCAGGGTAACAGTCTCAGTATTCGGAGGTATTCAGGGTAGTAGTCTCAGTATTCGGGGGTATTCAGGGTAACAGTCTCAGTATTTGGGGGTATTCAGGGTAACAGTCTCAGCATTCGGGGGTATTCAGGGTAACAGCCTCAGTATTCGGGGTATTCAGTGTAACAGTCTCAGTATTCGGGGGGTATTCAGGGTAACAGTCTCAGTATTCGGGGTATTCAGGGTAACAGTCTCAGTATTCGGGATATTCAGGGTAACAGTCTCAGTATTCGGGGGGTGTTCAGGTTAACAGTCTCAGTATTCGGGGTATTCAGGGTAACAGTCTCAGTATTCGGGGTATTCACGGTAACAGTCTCAGTATTCGGGGTATTCAGTGTAACAGTCTCAGTATTCGGGGTATTCAGGGTAACAGTCTCAGTATTCGGGGTTATTCAGGGTAACAGTCTCATTATTCGGGGTATTCAGGGAAACAGTCTCAGTATTCGGGGTATTCAGGGTAACAGTCTCAGTGTTTGGGGTATTCTGCGTAACATTCTCAGTATTCGGGGTATTCAGGGTAACCGTCTCAGTATTCAGGTTATTCAGGGTAGCAGTCTCAGTATTCGGGGGGTATTCAGGGTAACCTTCTCAGTATTCGGGGTATTCAGGGTAACATTCTCTGTATTCGGGGTATTCAGGGTAACAGTCTCAGTATTCGGGGTATTCACGGTAACAGTCTCAGTATTCGGGGGGTATTCAGGGTAACAGTCTCAGTATTCGGGGTATTCAGGGTAACAGTCTCAGTATTCGGGGTATTCAGGTTAACAGTCTCTGTATTCGGGGTATTCAGGGTAACAGTCTCAGTATTCGGGGTATTCACGGTAACAGTCTCAGTATTCGGGGGTATTCAGGGTAACAGTCTCATTATTCGGGGTATTCAGGGTAACAGTCTCAGTAATCGGGGTATTCAGGTTCACAGTCTCAGTATTCGGGGGTATTCAGGGTAACAGTCTCAGTATTCGCGGTATTCAGGGTAACAGTCTCAGTATTCGGGGGTATTCAGGGTCACAGTCTCTGTATTCGGGGTATTCAGGGTAACAGTCTCAGTATTCGGGGGTATTCAGGGTAACAGTCTCAGTATTCGGGGTATTCAGGGTAACAGTCTCAGTATTCGGGGGTATTCAGGGTAACAGACTCAGTATTTGGGGTATTCAGGGTAACAGTCTCAGTATTCGGCGGCATTCAGGGTAGTTGTCTCAGTATTCGGGGGTATTCAGGGTCACAGTCTCAGTATTTGGGGGTATACAGGGTAACAGTCTCAGTATTCGGGGGTATTCAGGGTAACAGTCTCAGTATTCGGGGTATTCAGTGTAACAGTCTCAGTATTCGGGGGGTATTCAGGGTAACAGTCTCAGTATTCGGGGTATTCAGGGTAACAGTCTCAGTATTCGGGGTATTCAGGGTAACAGTCTCAGTATTCGGGGGGTATTCAGGTTAACAGTCTCAGTATTCGGGGTATTCAGGGTAACAGTCTCAGTATTCGGGGTATTCATGGTAACAGTCTCAGTATTCGGGGTATTCAGTGTAACAGTCTCAGTATTCAGGGTATTCAGGGTAACAGTCTCAGTATTCGGGGGTATTCAGGGTAACAGTCTCTTTATTCGGGGTATTCAGGGTAACAGCCTCAGTATTCGGGGTATTCAGGTTCACAGTCTCAGTATTCGGGGGTATTCAGGGTAACAGTCTCAGTATTCGCGGTATTCAGGGTAACAGTCTCTGTATTCGGGGTATTCAGGGTAACAGTCTCAGTATTCGGGGGTATTCAGTGTAACAGTCTCAGTATTCGGGGTATTCAGGGTAACAGTCTCAGTATTCGGGTGTATTCAGGGTAACAGACTCAGTATTTGGGGTATTCAGGGTAACAGTCTCAGTATTCGGTGGTATTCAGGGTAACAGTCTCAGTATTCGGGGTATTCAAGGTAACAGTCTCAGTATTCGGGGTATTCAGTGTAACAGTCTCAGTATTCGGGGTGTATTTATGGTGACAGTCTCAGTATTCGGGGTATTCAGGGTAACAGTCTCAGTATTCGGGATATTCAGGGTAACAGTCTCAGTTTTCGGGGTATTCAGGGTAACAGCCTTAGTATTCGGGGTATTCAGGGTAACAGTCTCGATACTCGGGGTATTCAGGGTAACAGTCTCAGTATTCGGGGTATTCAGGGTAACAGTGTCAGTATTCGGGGTATTCAGGATAACAGTCTCAGTCTTCGGGATATTCAGGGTAACAGTCTCAGTATTTGGGGTATTCAGGATAACAGCCTCAGTATTCGGGGTATTCAGGGTAACAGTCTCGATACTCTGGGTATTCAGGGTAACAGTCTCAATATTCGGGGTATTCAGGATAACAGTCTCAGTCTTCGGGATATTCAGGGTAACAGACTCAGTATTCGGGGTATTCAGGATAACAGCCTCAGTATTCGGGGTATTCAGGGTAACCGTCTCAGTATTCGGGGTATTCAGGGTAACAGTCTCAGTATTCGGGGGTATTCAGGGTAACAGTCTCAGTATTCGGGGTATTCAGGGTAACAGTCTCAGTATTCGATGGTATTCAGAGTAACAGTCTCAGTATTCGGGGGTGTTCAGGTTAACCGTCTCAGTATTCGGGGGTATTCAGGGTAACAGTCTCAGTATTCGGGGTATTCAGGTTAACGGTCTCAGTATTCGCGGTATTCAGGGTAACAGTCTCAGTATTTGGGATATTCAGGGTAACAGTCTCAGTATTCGGGGATATTCAGGGTAACAGTCTCCGTATTTGGGGCATTCAGGGTAACAGTCTCAGTATTCGGGGTATTCAGGGTAACAGTCTCAGTATTCGGGATATTCAGGGTAACAGTCTCAGTATTCGGGCGTATTCAGGGTAACAGTCTCAGTATTCGGGGTATTCAGGGTAACAGTCTCAGTATTCGGGGTATTCAGGGTAACAGTCTCAGTATTCGGGGTATTCAGCGTAACATTCTCAGTATTCGGGGTATTCAGGGTAGCAGTCTTAGTATTCGGGGTATTCCGGTTAACAGTCTCAATATTCGGGGTATTCAGGGTAACAGTCTCAGTATTCGGGGTATTCAGGGTAACAGTCTCAGTATTCGGTGGGTATTCAGGGTAACAGTCTCAGAATTCGGTGTATTCAGGGTAACAGTCATAGAGTCATAGAGTCATAGAGTTTTACAGCACAGAAAGAGGCCCTTCGGCCCATCGTGTCTGCGCCGCCCATCCATCCCTGTCCAGTCTAATCCCATTTTCCAGCATTTGGTCCATAGCCTTGTATGCAATGGCATTTCAAGTGCTCATCCAAATGCTTCTTGAATGTTGTGAGGGTTCCTGCCTCTACCACCCTTTCAGGCATTGAGTTCCACATTCCAACCACCCTCTGGGTGAAAAAGTTCCTCCTCAAATCCCCTCTAAATCTCCTGCCCCTTACCCTGAATCTATGCCCCCTTGTTATTGACCCCCCTACTAAGGGGAAAAGTTCCTCTTTGTCTACCCTATCTATGCCCCTCATCATTTTGTACACCTCAATCAGGTCCCCCCTCAGCCTTCTTTGCTCCAAGGAAAACAACCCCAGCCTGTCCAGCCTCTCTTCATAGCTGAGGCGCTCCATCCCAGGTAACATCCTGGTGAATCTTCTCTGCACCCTCTCCAAAGCAATCACATCCTTCCTATAGTGAGGCGACCAGAACTGCACACAGTACTCCAGCTGTGGCCTCACCAGCGTTTTGTACAGTTCCATCATAACCTCCCTGCTCTTATATTCTATGCCTCGGCTAATGAAGGCAAGTATCCCATATGCCTTTTTAACCACCTTATCTACCTGTTCCGCTGCCTTCAGGGATCTATGTACATGTACACCAAGGTCCCTCTGACCCTCTGTACTTCCTCGGGTCCTACCACTCATTGTGTATTCCCTTGCCTTATTTGTCCGTCCAAAATGCATCACCTCGCACTTTTCAGGGTTAAATTCCATTTGCCACTTTTCCGCCCATCTGACCAACCCGTTTATATCGTCCTGTAGCCTGAGGCTTTCCTCCTCACAATTTACCACCCCACCAATTTTCGTTTCATCTGCGAACTTACTGATCATACCTTTTACATTCTCATCCAAATCATTTATGTAGATCACAAACAACAAGGGACCCAGCACCGATCCCTGAGGTACCCCACTGGACACAGGCTTCCAGTCACAAAAGCAACCTTCGACCATCACCCTCTGCCTCCTGCCACTCAGCCAGTTTATGATCCAACGCGCCAAGGCACCCTGGATCCCATGGGCTCTTACCTTCTTGACCAGTCTCCTATGCGGGACTTTGTCAAAAGCTTTACTGAAGTCCATGTAAACCACATCCACAGCATTTCCCTCATCCACCCCCCTAGTCACCCCCTCGAAAAATTCAATCAGATTTGTCAGACATGATTTACCCTTGACAAAGCCATGCTGACTATCCCCGATTAATCCTTGCCTCTCCAAGTGGAGACTAATTTTGTCCCTCAGAATTTTTTCCAATAATTTCCCTACCACAGATGTTAGGCTCACTGGCCTGTAATTCCCTGGTTTATCCCTGCTACCCTTCTTGAATAATGGTACTACGTTAGCTGTTCTCCAGTCCTCTGGTACATCCCCTGTGGCCAGAGAGGTTCTGAAAATTTGTGTCAGAGCCCCTGCAATCTCCTCCTTTGCCTCCCACAGCAGCCTGGGATACATCTCGTCTGGGCCTGGGGATTTATCCACTTTTTGGCCTGCTAAAATCGCTAGCACCTCCTCCCTCTCGATGCTAATATGTTCAAGTATGTCACAGCCCCCTTGCCCGATTTCTATGTCTGCATCGTCTTTCTCCATAGTGAACACAGATGCAAAAAATTCATTTAAAACCCCGCCTACATCATCTGGCTCTACACACAGATTGCCACTTTGGTCCCTAATGGGCCCTACCCTTTCCCTGGTTATCCTCTTGCCCTTAATATACTTATAAAACATCTTAGGATTTTCCTTTATTTTGCTCGCCAGTGTTATTTCATGGCCCCTCCTCGCCCTCCTAATTTCTTTTTTAAGTATGCCCCTGCATTTTTTATACTCCTCTAGGGCTTCTTCCGTCTTTAGTCTTTTGTAACTGCCAAAAGCCCCCCTTTTATTTCTAATGCATTTTTGTATATCCCTTGTCATCCAAGGTTCCCTTTGCTTGTTGGTCCCACCCTTGACCTTTACAGGAACATGTTGGCGTTGTACTCTCTCTATTTCCCTTCTGAAAGTCTCCCACTGTTTTGATGCGGATTTTCCTATAAGTAGCTGCTCCCAGTCCAATTTGGCCAGATCCTGCCTTATCATATTAAAATCGGCCTTCCCCCAATTTAGAACCCTTATTTCCGGGCCGTCTTTGTCTTTTTCCATGACCACCTTAAATCTCACCGAATTGTGGTCACTGTCGCCAAAATGCTCTCCTACTGACACTTCCACCACTTGCCCGGCTACATTCCCCAGAATTAGGTCCAGTACCGCCCCCTCTCTTGTAGGACTTTCTACATGTTGGCTCAAAAAGCTCTCCTGGATGCACTTTAAGAATTCTGCACCCTCTAAGCCTTTCACACTCTGACTATCCCAATTTATATTGGGGAAGTTGAAATCCCCCACTATTATTACCCTATTATTTTCGCACTTTTCTGAGATTTGCCTACATATCTGTTCCTCTATCTCAGGTATTCAGGGTAACAGTCTCAGTATTCGGGGTATTCAGGGTAACAGTCTCAGTATTCGGGGGTTATTCAGGTTAACAGTCTCAGTATTCGGGGTATTCAGGGTAACAGTCTCAGTATTCGGGGTATTCACGGTAACAGTCTCAGTATTCGGGGTATTCAGTGTAACAGTCTCAGTATTCGGGGGTATTCAGGGTAACAGTCTCAGTATTCGAGGGTATTCAGGGTAACAGTCTCATTATTCGGGGTATTCAGGGTAACAGTCTCAGTATTCGGGGTATTCAGGTTCACAGTCTCAGTATTCGGGGGTATTCAGGGTAACAGTCTCAGTATTCGGGGTATTCAGGGTAACAGTCTCAGTGTTCGGGGGTATTCAGGGTAACAGTCTCTATATTCGGGGTATTCAGGGTAACAGTCTCAGTATTCGGGGTATTCAGGGTAACAGTCTCAGTATTCAGGGTATTCAGGGTAACAGTCTCAGTATTCGATGGTATTCAGGGTAACAGTCTCAGTATTCGGGGGTATTCAGGTTAACCGTCTCAGTATTCGGGGGTATTCAGGGTAACAGTCTCAGTATTCGGGGTATTCAGGGTAACCGTCTCAGTATTCGGGGTATTCAGGGTAACAGTCTCAGTATTCGGGGTATTCAGGGTAACAGTCTCAGTATTCGATGGTATTCAGAGTAACAGTCTCAGTATTCGGGGGTATTCAGGTTAACCGTCTCAGTATTCGGGGGTATTCAGGGTAACAGTCTCAGTATTCGGGGTATTCAGGTTAACCGTCTCAGTATTCGCGGTATTCAGGGTAACAGTCTCAGTATTTGGGATATTCAGGGTAACAGTCTCAGTATTCGGGGATATTCAGGGTAACAGTCTCCGTATTTGGGGCATTCAGGGTAACAGTCTCAGTATTCGGGGTATTCAGGGTAACAGTCTCAGTATTCGGGATATTCAGGGTAACAGTCTCAGTATTCGGGCGTATTCAGGGTAACAGTCTCAGTATTCGGGGTATTCAGGGTAACAGTCTCAGTATTCGGGGTATTCAGGGTAACAGTCTCAGTATTCGGGGTATTCAGGGTAACATTCTCAGTATTCGGGGTATTCAGGGTAGCAGTCTTAGTATTCGGGGTATTCCGGTTAACAGTCTCAATATTCGGGGTATTCAGGGTAACAGTCTCAGTATTCGGGGTATTCCGGTTAACATTCTCAGTATTCGGGGGTATTCAGGGTAACAGTCTCAGTATTCGGGGTATTCAGGGTAACAGTCTCAGTATTCGGTGGGTATTCAGGGTAACAGTCTCAGAATTCGGTGTATTCAGGGTAACAGTCTCAGTATTCGGGGTATTCAGGGTAACAGTCTCAGTATTCGGGGGTTATTCAGGTTAACAGTCTCAGTATTCGGGGTATTCAGTGTAACAGTCTCAGTATTCGAGGGTATTCAGGGTAACAGTCTCATTATTCGGGGTATTCAGGGTAACAGTCTCAGTATTCGGGGTATTCAGGTTCACAGTCTCAGTATTCGGGGGTATTCAGGGTAACAGTCTCAGTATTCGGGGTATTCAGGGTAACAGTCTCAGTGTTCGGGGGTATTCAGGGTAACAGTCTCTATATTCGGGGTATTAAGGGTAACAGTCTCAGTATTCGGGGTATTCAGGGTAACAGTCTCAGTATTCGGGGTATTCAGGGTAACAGTCTCAGTATTCGATGGTATTCAGGGTAACAGTCTCAGTATTCGGGGGTATTCAGGTTAACCGTCTCAGTATTCGGGGGTATTCAGGGTAACAGTCTCAGTATTCGGGGTATTCAGGGTAACCGTCTCAGTATTCGGGGTATTCAGGGTAACAGTCTCAGTATTTGGGATATTCAGGGTAACAGTCTCAGTATTCGGGGATATTCAGGGTAACAGTCTCCGTATTCGGGGTATTCAGGGTAACAGTCTCAGTATTCGGGGTATTCAGGGTAACAGTCTCAGTATTCGGGATATTCAGGGTAACAGTCTCAGTATTCGGGCGTATTCAGGGTAACAGTCTCAGTATTCGGGGTATTCAGGGTAACAGTCTCAGTATTCGGGGTATTCAGGGCAACAGTCTCAGTATTCGGGGTATTCAGGGTAACATTCTCAGTATTCGGGGTATTCAGGGTAGCAGTCTTAGTATTCGGGGTATTCCGGTTAACATTCTCAGTATTCGGGGATATTCAGGGTAACAGTCTCAGTATTCGGGGGGTATTCAGGGTAACAGTATCAGTATTCGGGGGTATTCAGGGTAACAGTCTCAGTATTCGGGGGGTATTCCGGTTAACATTCTCAGTATTCGGGGGTATTCAGGGTAACAGTCTCAGTGTTCGGGGGGTATTCCGGTTAACATTCTCAGTTTTCGGGGGTATTCAGGGTAACAGTATCAGTATTCGGGGGTATTCAGGGTAACAGTCTTAGTATTCGGGGTATTCAGAGTAACAGTCTCAGTATTCGGGGTATTCAGGGTAACAGTCTCATTGTTCAGGATATTCAGGATAACAGTCTCAGTATTCGGGGTATTCAGGGTAGCAGTCTTAGTATTCGGGGTATTCAGGGTAACAGTCTCTGTATTCGGGGTATTCAGGGTAACAGACTCAGTATTCGGGGGTATTCAGGGTAACAGTCTCAGTATTCGGGGGTTATGCAGGGTAACCGTCTCAGCATTGTGGGTATTCAGCGTAACAGTCTCAGTATTCGGGGATATTCAGGGTAACAGTCTCAGTATTCGGGGATATTCAGGGTAACAGTCTCAGTATTCGGGGTATTCAGGGTAAGAGTCTCGGTATTTGGGGGTATTCAGGGTAACAGTCTCAGTATTCAGGGTATTCTGGGTAACAGTCTCGGTATTCGGGGGTATTCAGGGTAACAGTGTCAGTATTCGGGGTGTTCAGGGTAACAGTCTCAGTATTCAAGGGTATTCAGGGTAACAGACTTAGTATTCGGGGTATTCAGGGTAACAGCCTCGGTATTCGGGGGTATTCAGGGTAACTGTCTCAGTATTCGGGGTATTCAGGGTGACAGTCTCAGTATTCAGGGGTATTCAGGGTAACAGTCTCAGCATTCGGGGTATTCAGTATAACAGTCTCGGTATTCGGGGGTATTCAGGGTAACAGTGTCAGTATTCGGGGTGTTCAGGGTAACAGTCTCAGTATTCAGGGGTATTCAGGGTAACAGTCTCAGTATTCGGGGTATTCAGTATAACAGTCTCGGTATTCGGGGGTATTCAGGGTAACAGTCTCAGTATTCAGGGGTATTCAGGGTAACAGTCTCAGTATTCGGGGTGTTCAGGGTAACAGTCTCAGTATTCAGGGGTATTCGGGGTAACAGTCTCAGTATTCGGGATATTCAGGGTAACAGTCTCATTATTCGGGGTATTCAGGGTAACAGTCTCAGTATTCGGGGTATTCAGTGTAACAGTCTCAGTATTCGGGGTTTTCAGGGTAACAGTGTCAGTATTCGAGGTATTCTGGGTAACAGTCTCCACCCCGCTCTCCGACGTTAACACCCTAAGAAGGAAGTGGAGCACTTGATTTAGCGCTCCAGCTCCCTATCGGTGTGCTAAAACACAATTTTGTTATCGCTGACGTTAATTAGCACTGAGCGCTACCATTAGCGCCCAGTCGATGTTAGTGCCCCAAAATGGTCGATACTGAATTTTTCCACCTTCATGTTCCGTTTTCAGAATGCTGGTGGTCTCCTGATGACAGTTCCAGAGTTTTGGCGTTTTCAGGGTAACAATTTGAGATCTCTGTTTGATTTCTGTCATATTCAGGGTAAGAGTTTGAGATGTCTGGGATATTCGGCCGCACAGGGAAGGTTTTGGTGAATATAAGATGATGTTAGAGTCGAAGTCTCAGCTTTTGTGTCTAGCTTTTATATGAAATTTGTGGGTTTTTTAATAGTGTAGACTTTTAGTTTGTTATAATTCATATGGTTGTTTTTTTCATTCCTGCAGGCTGGATCTGAAGTAACTGAGAGCGGAGGTAGGTGTGTCATCATGTCATTGCCCCTTTGCTGATGAGTCTAGAAGTTGAGGAGCAAATAAGGAGGAACATTTCACAGCACCTTTAATAAAAGTCGGCGAGGAAACTTTGCTGCATATGGGATAATTTGGGGAGGGAATGATTGACAGGAGGGAGGGGTTGACAGGAGGGAGTGGTTGATGGGCAGGAGGGAGTGGTTGATTGACAGGAGGGAGTGATTGACAGTAGGGAGTGATTGACAGGAGGGAGTGATTGACAGGAGGGAGTGGTTGATTGACAGGAGGGAGTGGTTGACAGGAGGGAGTGGTTGTTTGACAGGCAGGAGTGATTGACAGGAGGGAGTGATTGACAGGAGGGAGTGGTTGATGGGCAGGAGGGAGTGATTGACAGGAGGGAGTGTTTGATTGACAGGAAGGAGTGATTGACAGGAGGGAGTGGTTGATTGACAGGAGGGAGTGATTGACAGGAGGGAGTGATTGACAGGAGGGAGTGATTGACAGGAGGGAGTGGTTGATTGACAGGAGGGAGTGGTTGACAGGAGGGAGTGGTTGATTGACAGGAGGGAGTGATTGACAGGAGGGAGTGATTGACAGGAGGGAGTGGTTGATGGGCAGGAGGGAGTGATTGACAGGAGGGAGCGTTTGATTGACAGGAAGGAGTGATTGACAGGAGGGAGTGGTTGATTGACAGGAAGGAGTGATTGACAGGAGGGAGTGGTTGATGGGCAGGAGGGAGTGATTGACAGGAGGGAGTGATTGACAGGAGGGAGTGGTTGACAGGAGGGAGTGGTTGATTGACAGGAGGGAGTGATTGACAGGAGGGAGTGGTTGATTGACAGGAAGGAGTGATTGACAGGAGGGAGTGGTTGATGGGCAGGAGGGAGTGATTGACAGGAGGGAGTGATTGACAGGAGGGAGTGGTTGATTGACAGGAAGGAGTGATTGACAGGAGGGAGTGGTTGATTGACAGGAAGGAGTGATTGACAGGAGGGAGTGGTTGATTGACAGGAGGGAGTGATTGACAGGAGGGAGTGATTGACAGGAGGGAGTGATTGACAGGAGGGAGTGATTGACAGGAGGGAGTGGTTGATTGACAGGAGGGAGTGGTTGACAGGAGGGAGTGGTTGATTGACAGGAGGGAGTGATTGACAGGAGGGAGTGATTGACAGGAGGGAGTGGTTGATGGGCAGGAGGGAGTGATTGACAGGAGGGAGCGTTTGATTGACAGGAAGGAGTGATTGACAGGAGGGAGTGGTTGATTGACAGGAAGGAGTGATTGACAGGAGGGAGTGGTTGATGGGCAGGAGGGAGTGATTGACAGGAGGGAGTGATTGACAGGAGGGAGTGGTTGACAGGAGGGAGTGGTTGATTGACAGGAGGGAGTGATTGACAGGAGGGAGTGGTTGATTGACAGGAAGGAGTGATTGACAGGAGGGAGTGGTTGATGGGCAGGAGGGAGTGATTGACAGGAGGGAGTGATTGACAGGAGGGAGTGGTTGATTGACAGGAAGGAGTGATTGACAGGAGGGAGTGGTTGATTGACAGGAAGGAGTGATTGACAGGAGGGAGTGGTTGATTGACAGGAAGGAGTGATTGACAGGAGGGAGTGGTTGATGGGCAGGAGGGAGTGATTGACAGGAGGGAGTGGTTGATTGACAGGAAGGAGTGATTGACAGGAGGGAGTGGTTGATGGGCAGGAGGGAGTGATTGACAGGAGTGATTGATTAACAATCTCTGTGTTTCACGGATTACTCTGTGATTGTGAAGGTTGCTGATTTTTCTGCCTCGGTTTATTTTGCAGCAGTTTTGCGGAGGTTCTCCGCTCTGGGGCAGGAGTTCGGGCTGGTGACCCCGCTCAGGACAGACTCCCGGGGCCGCTTCGTGTCTCATCTGGTGTCGGGCTCTGAGACTGGAGCCCAGCCGTCGGCTGGTGGCCCCGGGAGCCGTGCTGGAGTGGCAGATGGACGGGCAGAGCCGCACAGAGCCGCTGAGCGGGGACTGCGTCTACACCGGGGGCATCAGCCACATCCCCAAGGCCACGGTGGCCATCAGCAACTGCGACGGACTGGTAAGGAGTTAGTGGCCCCTTTCGCACTGATATCCTGAGGAGAAGGGTATTGGGGTCTCAGGGGAGGCGTCTTGGGGGCAGGTGTCTTGGGGAGGGTTGAGGGAGGGGTTGTGGTCAGGTGTCCCAGGGAGGTATCTTGGGGCGGGTGTTAGGAGAGGGTGTTGAGGTGTATTGGTTAGGATTTCGGGATAGGAGTCTCAGGGTAGAGTTCTTGGGAGGAAGCAGTCTCAGGAGGAGGGCTATTGGATTTTGGACTATGAGGGGAAGAGTCTGGGGGAGGGGGATCAGGGAAGAACTATGAGAAGTAGGGGACTTGGGAAGGTTCTCAAGGGGTAGGCTGTCAGAAGTAGAATGGGGGAATGAGCTACAGGGAGTCGAGGGTTGTGGGGAGCGGGCAGGGAAGTGGAGTTGAGGCCAAGATCAGATCAGCCATGATCTTATTGAATGGCGGGGCAGGCTCGAGGGGCCGAATGGCCTACTCCTGCTCCTATTTCTTATGTTCTTATCATGGGAGGAGAATCGGGAGAGGGTCGGGGAGAATTTTGAGGGGAAGGGTATCGGGGAAGAGGTACTGGGGTGGGTATTGGGAGGAGCATCAGGAGACGGGGTATCGGGGAGGGAGGGGGACGGGTATCAGGAGAGGAAAATGGGGAAGCTATTGGGGACTGGAATGGGGAACAGAATCTTCTTAAGTGGAGAGGTGAGGGGAAGTGTATCAGGGAAGGTTATTGAGGGTGGGGAATTCTGTGATGTCCGGTATCCAGCCAGAAGGGAGCGTTATTCCGTCATGGGAGAGAGGTCATGGGGTAGTCAGCTGGAGGTGAAAGATGATGGTGACACTAGCCAGAGATGCAAGGGTGGGAATTTAATGAGGGGTTAGAGGAAAGAAGCCGAACGGTGGGAGGTGGCGGTGAGAGGAATG
Organism: Somniosus microcephalus; assembly: GCF_052327205.1. NCBI lineage: Eukaryota > Metazoa > Chordata > Chondrichthyes > Squaliformes > Somniosidae > Somniosus > Somniosus microcephalus. The sequence goes on along the minus strand of NC_140987.1, from coordinate 65,798,060 downwards.
ATGTAATCATGGATTACAGGATGAGGACAACTAGCTCGGGTTTTATAGTGAGTTAACTAGAATATGTAGGGATGCATGTATGGGGAGCAGTCGGAGATAATACTGAGTAAGTTGTGATCAGTTAGAGTTTATACGGCTAACATCAGAGGTCCAGCCAGAGACAACCTGGGAAAGGGACTCCGTTCGAGATAAGACTGGTTGGGGAGGGTCCAGGTTATTTTTTTATTGAATGTATTCTCGCTTTGCATTAATGATTGCCCACATTGGAATATTATGCTTGTATGCAATAGGTTAACAGTGTACGGACCAGCTAGTATTCCAGAACAAAGCCGGATATGGCATTAAGTCTTTAATAAACAATTGTAGTCAAAGTAAACAATTAGAAAGCTGAGTCAGGACTGAATCTTCTGACACACACAGTCTTGTCAAATTTGATTGGTAGTGGAGCAGGATTTTTACATTTGCAGATGTAAATTCAGTCAGTATCAACACATGGAATGATAATCTTATGGAATCCGCCATTACTGTCAGGCTGTATGAATAGATATGAAATAAGGATACACTTTCTGCCCAGTGAGATCATTCCCATTGGCGGGCTTCAAGCATGTTGGGCCTGGGAAGGTCACAGGGACACATTTTGCTCCAATCACACATCACACAATTTCCTGGGGGTGGGGCCTGTCACACAGACACACAGTGCAATCTCATCCAAGCCAACCCGCTTGGAATTCCATGAGGCTAATGCCTAATCCACCCAGTGCACTCATCCCGCCCCCTATAACGCAGCTTGAAGGACCAGCCATTGCTAGAAGTGCTTTCTTAAAGGTGAACTATTTGAAGTTTGAGTGATGCAACTAAAACTGTGAAAATGGGTATTACGTTCAGTGCACCTTCCTCCCTGAGTTTTGTGGCGGCCAAAGAAAAGGTTGAATGAAGGATGCAAGGCAGGACCACCTGCACAGGAAGTAGTCGTCCTCTCCTGCCATTATCCACATCATCCTGTTTACAGACCCAACCAGAGATACCTGGGACTGTCAGAAGAAAGCTACCTTGAGCGGTTCACATTGACCAAGGAGACAGTGATGGAGTTGGGCCATCTGCTGCAAGATGACCTGCAGACCGCCTCTACCATGGGGATGGCGCCAGTGTTCTCTTTAAGTTGCGCCGTGCGCTAGGGGTCTCGTGAAGCCGGTGAGCTGGCATTTTAATTGAAAAAAAAACCGCAAGCATGGTATTTTGAATGGGCTGAGCAGTCCATTAAAGGGGCAGAGCGGCCCCCCAGAAAATTACAGGGAATATTGAAAGGCACTGCCAGTGGCAGTCAAAGGTACAACTGCCTTCAACGACGACACCTCCAGATCCTTCCACTCGACACACTGGGGGAAAAAACACAATAAAAACACCGTGTATAAAACGCACAATGGTGTACCACAGGGGTCGGTGTCAGACTGGGGGATTGTAGAATGGTGTACACGGGTCAGTGTGAGACTGGGGGAGGGTAGAATGCTGTACACGGGTCAGTGTGAGACTGGGGGAGGGTAGAATGGTGTACACGGGTCAGTGTGAGACTGGGGGAGGGTAGAATGGTGTACACGGGTCAGTGTGAGACTGGGGGAGGGGTAGAATAGTGTACACGGGTCAGTGTGAGACTGGGGGAGGGTAGAATGGTGTACACGGGTCAGTGTGAGACTGGGGGAGGGTAGAATGGTGTACACGTGTCAGTGTGAGACTGGGGGAGGGATAGAATGGTGTACATGGGTCAGTAGACTGGGGGAGGGTAGAATGGTGTACACGGGTCAGTGTGAGACTGGGGGAGGGTAGAATGGTGTACACGGGTCAGTGTGAGACTGGGGGAGGGTAGAATGGTGTACCACAGGGGTCGGTGTGAGACTGGGGGAGGGGTAGAATGGTGTACCACAGGGGTCGGTGTCAGACTGTGGGATTGTAGAATGGTGTACACGGGTCAGTGTGAGACCGGGGGAGAGTAGAATGGTGTACACGGGTCAGTGTGAGACTGGGGGAGGGTAGAATGGTGTACCACAGGGGTCGGTGTCAGACTGTGGGAGGGGTAGAATCGTGTAACACATGGGTCAGTGTGAGACTGGGGTAGGGTAGAATGGTGTACACGGGTCAGTGTGAGACTGGGGGAGGGTAGAATGGTGTACACGGGTCAGTGTGAGACTGGGGGAGGGTAGAATGGTGTACACGGGTCAGTGTGAGACTGGGAGAGGGTAGAATGGTGTACCACAGGGGTCAGTGTCAGACTGTGGGATTGTAGAATGGTGTAACACATGGGTCAGTGTGAGACTGGGGTAGGGGTAGAATGGTGTACACGGGTCAGTGTGAGACTGGGGGAGGGTAGAATGGTGTACACAGGTCAGTGTGAGACTGGGGGAGGGTAGAATGGTGTACACGGGTCAGTGTGAGACTGGGAGAGGGTAGAATGGTGTACACGGGTCAGTGTGAGACTCGGGGAGGGGTAGAATGGTGTACACGGGTCAGTGTGAGACTGGGGGAGGGTAGAATGGTGTACACGGGTCAGTGTGAGACTGGGGGAGTGGTAGAATGGTGTACATGGGTCAGTGTGAGACTGGGGTAGGGTAGAATGGTGTACACGGGTCAGTGTGAGACTGGGGAGGGGTAGAATGGTGTACACGGGTCAGTGTGAGACTGGGGTAGGGTAGAATGGTGTACACGGGTCAGTGTGAGACTGGGGGAGGGGTAGAATGGTGTACACGGGTCAGTGTGAGACTGGGGTAGGGTAGAATGGTGTACACGGGTCAGTGTGAGACTCGGGGAGGGTAGAATGGTGTACACGGGTCAGTGTGAGACTGGGGTAGGGTAGAATGGTGTACACGGGTCAGTGTGAGACTGGGGGAGGGTAGAATGGTGTACACGGGTCAGTGTGAGACTGGGGGAGGGGTAGAATAGTGTACACGGGTCAGTGTGAGACTGGGGGAGGGTAGAATGGTGTACACGGGTCAGTGTGAGACTGGGGGAGGGTAGAATGGTGTACACGTGTCAGTGTGAGACTGGGGGAGGGATAGAATGGTGTACATGGGTCAGTAGACTGGGGGAGGGTAGAATGGTGTACACGGGTCAGTGTGAGACTGGGGGAGGGTAGAATGGTGTACACGGGTCAGTGTGAGACTGGGGGAGGGTAGAATGGTGTACCACAGGGGTCGGTGTGAGACTGGGGGAGGGGTAGAATGGTGTACCACAGGGGTCGGTGTCAGACTGTGGGATTGTAGAATGGTGTACACGGGTCAGTGTGAGACCGGGGGAGAGTAGAATGGTGTACACGGGTCAGTGTGAGACTGGGGGAGGGTAGAATGGTGTACCACAGGGGTCGGTGTCAGACTGTGGGAGGGGTAGAATCGTGTAACACATGGGTCAGTGTGAGACTGGGGTAGGGTAGAATGGTGTACACGGGTCAGTGTGAGACTGGGGGAGGGTAGAATGGTGTACACGGGTCAGTGTGAGACTGGGGGAGGGTAGAATGGTGTACACGGGTCAGTGTGAGACTGGGAGAGGGTAGAATGGTGTACCACAGGGGTCAGTGTCAGACTGTGGGATTGTAGAATGGTGTAACACATGGGTCAGTGTGAGACTGGGGTAGGGGTAGAATGGTGTACACGGGTCAGTGTGAGACTGGGGGAGGGTAGAATGGTGTACACAGGTCAGTGTGAGACTGGGGGAGGGTAGAATGGTGTACACGGGTCAGTGTGAGACTGGGAGAGGGTAGAATGGTGTACACGGGTCAGTGTGAGACTCGGGGAGGGGTAGAATGGTGTACACGGGTCAGTGTGAGACTGGGGGAGGGTAGAATGGTGTACACGGGTCAGTGTGAGACTGGGGGAGTGGTAGAATGGTGTACATGGGTCAGTGTGAGACTGGGGTAGGGTAGAATGGTGTACACGGGTCAGTGTGAGACTGGGGAGGGGTAGAATGGTGTACACGGGTCAGTGTGAGACTGGGGTAGGGTAGAATGGTGTACACGGGTCAGTGTGAGACTGGGGGAGGGGTAGAATGGTGTACACGGGTCAGTGTGAGACTGGGGTAGGGTAGAATGGTGTACACGGGTCAGTGTGAGACTCGGGGAGGGTAGAATGGTGTACACGGGTCAGTGTGAGACTGGGGTAGGGTAGAATGGTGTACACGGGTCAGTGTGAGACTGGGGGAGGGTAGAATGGTGTACACGGGTCAGTGTTAGACTGGGGGAGGGTAGAATGGTGTAACACATGGGTCAGTGTGAGACTGGGGGAGGGGTAGAATGGTGTACACGGGTCAGTGTGAGACTGGGGTAGGGTAGAATGGTGTACACGGGTCAGTGTGAGACTGGGGGGGTAGAATGGTGTACACGGGTCAGTGTGAGACTGGGGGAGGGTAGAATGGTGTAACACATGGGTCAGTGTGAGACTGGGGGAGGGTAGAATGGTGTAACACATGGGTCAGTGTGAGACTGGGGGAGGGTAGAATGGTGTACACGGGTCAGTGTGCGACTGGGGGAGGGTAGAATGGTGTACACGGGTCAGAGACTGGGGGAGGGTAGAATGGTGTACACGGGTCAGTGTGAGACTGGGGGAGAGTAGAATGGTGTACATGGGTCAGTGTGAGACTGGGGGAGGGTAGAATGGTGTACCACAGGGGTCGGTGTCAGACTGGGGGATTGTAGAATGGTGTACACGGGTCAGTGTGAGACTGGGGGAGGGTAGAATGGTGTACACGGGTCAGTGTGAGACTGGGGGAGGGTAGAATGGTGTAACACACGGATCAGTGTGAGACTGGGGGAGGGTAGAATGGTGTACACGGGTCAGTGTGAGACTGGGGGAGAGTAGAATGGTGTACATGGGTCAGTGTGAGACTGGGGGAGGGTAGAATGGTGTACATGGGTCAGTGTGAGACTGCGGGAGTGGTAGAATGGTGTAGATGGGTCAGTGTGAGAGTGGGGCAGGGTAGAATGGTGTCCACGGGTCAGTGTGAGACTGGGGGAGGGGTAGAAGGTTGTACACGGGTCAGTGTGAGACTGGGGGAGGGGTAGAATGGTGTACACGGGTCAGTGTGAGACTGGGGGAGGGGTAGAATGGTGTACACGGGTCAATGTGAGACGGGGAGGGGTAGAATGGTGTGCACAGGTCAGTGTGAGAATGGGGGAGGGGTAGAATGGTGTACACGGGTCAGTGTGAGACTGGGGGAGGGGTAGAATTGTGTACACGGGTCAGTGTGAGACTGGGGGAGGGGTAGCATGGTGTACACGGGTCAGTGTGAGACTGGGGGAGGGTAGAATAGTGTACACGGGTCAGAGTGAGACTGGGGGAGGGTAGAATAGTGTACACGGGTCAGTGTGAGACTGGGGGAGGGCTAGAATGGTGTACACGGGTCAGTGTAAGACTGGGGGAGGGTAGAATGGTGTCCACGGGTCAGCGTGAGACTGGGGGAGGGGTGGAATGGTGTACACTGGTCAGTGTGAGGCTGGGGGAGGGTAGAATGGTGTACACGGGTCAGTGTGAGACGGGTGGAGGGTAGAATCGTGTACACGGGTCAGTGTGAGACTGGGGGAGGGGTAGAATGGTGTACACGGGTCAGTGAGAGACTGGGGATGGGGTGGAATGATGTACACGTGTCAGTGTGAGACTGGGGGAGGGTAGAATGGTATACACGGGTCAGTGTGAGACTGGGGGAGGGGGTAGAATGGTGTACATGGGTCAGTGTGAGACTGGAGGAGGGTAGAATGGTGTACACGGGACAGTGTGAGACTAGGGGAGGGTAGAATGGTGTACACGGGTCAGTGTGAGACTGGGGGGGGTAGAATGGTGTACACGGGTCTGTCTGAGACTGGGGGAGGGGTACAATGGTGTACACAGGTCAGTGTGACACTGGGGGAGGGGTAGAATGGTATACACGGGTCAGTGTGAGACTGGGGGAGTGTAGAATGGTGTACACAGGTCAGTGTGAGACTGGGGGAGGGTAGAATGATGTACACAGGTCAGTGTGAGACTGGGGGAGGGTAGAATGCTGTACACGGGTCAGTGTGAGACTGGGGGAGGGTAGAATGGTGTACACGGGTCAGTGTGAGACTGGGGGAGGGTAGAATGGTGTACACGGGTCAGTGTGAGACTGGGGGAGGGTAGAATAGTGTACACGGGTCAGTGTGAGACTGGGGGAGGGTAGAATGGTGTACACGGGTCAGTGTGAGACTGGGGGAGGGGGAGAATGGTGTACATGGGTCAGTGTGAGACTGGGGGAAGGGTAGAGTGGTGTACACGGGTCAGTGTGAAACTGGGGGAGGGTAGAATGGTGTACACGGGTCAGTGTGAGACGGGGGAAGGGTAGAATGGTGTACACGGGTCAGTGTGAGACTGGGGGAGGGTAGAATGGTGTACACGGGTCAGTGTGAGACTGGGGGAGGGGTAGAATGGTGTACACGGGTCAGTGTGAGACTGGGGGAGGGTAGAATGGTGTACACGGGTCAGTGTGAGACTGGGGGAGGAGTAGAATGGTGTACACGGGTCAGTGTGAGACTGGGGGAGGGGTAGAATGGTGTACACGGGTCAGTGTGAGACTGGGGGAGGGTAGAATGGAGTACACGGGTCAGTGTGAGACTGGGGGATGGGTAGAATGGTGTACACGGGTCAGTGTGAGACTGGGGGAGGGATAGAATGGTGTACACGGGTCAGTGTGAGACTGGGGGAGGGTAGAATGGTGTACACGGGTCAGTGTGAGACTGGGGGAGGGTAGACTGGTGTACACGGGTCAGTGTGAGACTGGGGGAGGGTAGAATGGTGTTCACCAGTCAGTGTGAGACTGGGGGAGGGTAGAATGGTGTTCACCGGTCAGTGTGAGACTGGGGGAGGGTAGAATGGTGTACACGGGTCAGTGTGAGACTGGGGGAGGGTAGAATGGTGTACACGGGTCAATATGAGACTGGGGAGGGGTACAATGGTGTACACAGGTCAGTGTGACACTGGGGGACGGGTAGAATGGTGTACACGGGTCAGTGTGAGACTGGGGGAGGGTAGAATGGTGTACACGGGTCAGTGTGAGACTGGGGGAGGCTAGAATGCTGTACACGGGTCAGCGTGAGACTGGGGAGGGTAGAATGGTGTACACGGGTCAGTGTGAGACTGGGGGAGCGTAGAATGGTGTACACGGGTCAGTGTGAGACTGGGGGATGGTAGAATGGTGTACACGGTTCAGTGTGAGACTGGGGGAGGGGTAGAATGGTGTACACGGGTCAGTGTGGGACTGGGGGAGGGGTAGAATTGTGTGCACGGATCAGTGTGAGACTGGGGGAGGGTAGAATGGTGTACACGGGTCAGTGTGAGACTGGGGGAGGGTAGAATGGTGTACACGGGTCAGTGTGAGACTGGGGGAGGGTAGAATGGTGTACACGGGTCAGTGTGAGACTGGGGGAGGGTAGAATGGTGTACACGGGTCAGTGTGAGACTGGGGGAGGGGTAGAATGATGTACACGGGTCAGTGTGAGACTGGGGGAGGGGTAGAATGGTGTACACGGGTCAGTGTGAGACTGGGGGAGGGTAGAATGGTGTACACGGCTCAGTGTGAGACTGCGGGAGGGGTAGAATGGTGTAGACGGGTCAGTGTGAGAGTGGGGGAGGGTAGAATGCTGTCCACAGGTCAGTGTGAGACTGGGGGAGGGGTAGAATGGTGCACACGGGTCAGTGTGAGACTGGGGGAGGGGTAGCATGGTGTACACGGGTCAGTGTGAGACTGGGGGAGGGTAGAATAGTGCACACGGGTCAGTGTGAGACTGGGGGAGGGTGGAATAGTGTACACGGGTCAGTGTGACACTGGGGGAGGGCTAGAATGGTGTACACGGGTCAGTGTGAGACTGGGGGAGGGTAGAATGGTGTCCACGGGTCAGCGTGAGACTGGGGGAGGGTACAATTGTGTACACGGGTCAGTGTGTGACTGGGGGAGGGGGTAGAATGGTGTACATGGGTCAGTGTGAGACTGGAGGAGGGTAGAATGGTGTACATGGGTCAGTGTGAGACTGGGGGAGGGTAGAATGGTGTACACGGGTCAGTGTGAGACTGGGGGAGGGGTAGAATGGTGTACACGGGTCAGTGTGAGAGTGGGGGAGGGTAGAATGGTGGACACGGGTCAGTGTGAGACTGGGGGAGGGTAGAATGTTGTACACGGGTCAGTGTGAGAGTGGGGGAGGGTAGAATGGTGTACACGGGTCAGTGTGAGACTGGGGTGGGTAGAATGGTGTACACGGGTCAGTGTGAGACAGGGGGAGGGGTAGAATGGTGTACACAGGTCAGTGTCAGACTGGGGGGAGGGTAGAATGGTGTACACGGGTCAGTGTGAGACTGGAGGAGGGTAGAATAGTGTACACGGGTCAGTGTGAGACTGGGGGAGGGTAAAATGCTGTACATGCGTCAGTGTGAGACTGGGGGAGGGTAGAATGGTGTACACGGGTCAGTGTGAGACTGGGGGAGGGGGCAAAATGATGTACACGGGTCAGTGTGAGACTGGGGGAGGCTAGAATGGTGTACACGGGTCAGTGTGAGACTGGGGGGGTGGTAGAATGGTGTACACGGGTCAGTCTGAGACTGGGGGAGGGGTACAATGGTGTACACAGGTCAGTGTGACACTGGGGGAGGGGTAGAATGGTGTACACGGGTCAGTGTGAGACTGGGCGAGAGTAGAATGGTGTACACAGGTCAGTGTGAGACTGGGGGAGGGTAGAATGGTGTACACAGGTCAGTGTGAGACTGGGGGAGGGTAGAATGCTGTACACGGGTCAGTGTGAGAATGGGGGAGGGTAGAATGGTGTACACGGGTCAGTGTGAGACTGGGGGAGGGTAGAATGGTGTACACGGGTCAGTATGAGACTGGGGGAGCGTAGAATAGTGTACACGGATCAGTGTGAGACTGGGGGAGGGTAGAATGGTGTACACGGGTCAGTGTGAGACTGGGGGAGGGGTAGAATCGTGTACACGGGTCAGTGTGAGACTGGGGGAGGGTAGAATGGTGTACTCGGGTCAGTGTGAGACTGGGGGAGGTTAGAATGGTGTACACGGGTCAGTGTGAGACTGGGGGAGGGGTAGAATGGTGTACACGGGTGAGTGTGAGACTGGGGGAGGGTAGAATGGGGTACACGGGTCAATGTGAGACTGGGGGAGGGTAGAAGGGTGTACACGGGTCAGTGTGAGACTGGGGGAGGTGTAGAATGGTGTACACGGGTCAGTGTGAGACTGGGGGAGGGTAGAATGTTGTACACGGGTCAGTGTGAGACTGGGGGAGGGTAGAATGGTGTACACGGTTCAGTGCGAGACTTGGGGAGGGGTAGAATGGTGTACACGGGTCAGTGTGAGACTGGGGGAGGGTAGAATGGTGTACACCGGTCAGTGTGAGACTGGGGGAGGGTAGAATGGTGTACACGGGTCAGTGTGAGACTGGGGGAGGGTAAAATGGTGTACACGGGTCAGTGTGAGACTGGGGGAGGGTAGAATGGTGTACACGGGTCAGTGTGAGACTGGGGGAGGGTAGAATGGTGTACACGTGTCAGTGTGAGTCTGAGGGAGGGGTGGAATGGTGTACACGGGTCAGTGTGAGACTGGGGGAGGGGTAGAATGGTGTACACGTGTCAGTGTGAGTCTGGGGGAGGGGTAGAATAATGTACACGGGTCAGTGTGAGACTGGGGGAGGGTAGAATGGTGTACACGGGTCAGTGTGAGACTGGGGGAGGGTAGAATGGTGTACACGAGTCAGTGTGAGACTGGGGGAAGGTAGAATGGTGTACACGGGTCAGTGTGAGACTGGGGGAGTGTAGAATGGTGTGGGACTGGGGGTAGCTGCTAGGCTGGTTGTTTTGAATGTCGGATTAGGTGAGCTGAAATACTAGAGGCTCGATGGGCCACATGGGCTTTTCTCATCCTTGACATTTTCTTTCATTGCCGAGCCATCTATGAATTTTATAGTAGCAGAGAGCGATAGACTGTGCTCCCAGCAGGGAAATTCCTGTCCAAGGGAAGGTGGGTGGGAGAATGAGCTGCAACATAGTTTCCACAGTCCTCTGACCTGAGCTTCCTCGCAATGTTGCTCCCTGCTGGGAATGTGGGTTGGTGGGGTCGTCCTTCAGGACCTATGTCATGGGTTACTTACGTAACATTTGTTGCTGCAATCATTCCCTCATCAAAGACCAATCTGGGGCTTGTGTCCTGTGAATGGGCAGTTTGCAGATTCGTGGCACTGGGGATTACGAGTTGTGATTTAAATGAAGCCAACGAGAGGACAGCCTGCGATGCCGAGTCACATTTTAGGATTGTAGAAAATATTCCTGTGAGAAGGTGGTGGGCGTCACACTGAGTTATCAAACTGCTTCTCCGGCTCTCCCCGTGGTGTATCGCCGACTTCTAATTTCCATTCCACCCTCATCTCTTTGCTTGCTTGCGCAGACACGATGCGCCAGAGAGAACTGCGGCGAAGGCCAGAAAATAAACAAGAGGCCTGTGCGTTCCTTTTGGAATTCTGTGGTCCCCCCACCGTTGCATTTCACCAAGACCTGCCGTTACGTTCGTTTCATTAAGTATGAATAAGCTGCAGTCCTGCCTTTTAATGGAAACTTGAACAACTTTAAATAGGCTACAGTCTTCAGATCAAATTCCCATGCTTGTAAACCAAGAGCCAGCTTTATGAATGGAAAAGCAGTGTGGCGCGCGCTGATCCCATCTCAGCTCGGCAGTTTGGTTTGGCAGGCGCTGCTCGACGGCTCCACTGAACGTTACGCTGCAGAGCAACATAAGGGAAAGAGGCTGCCAGGCTCCAGTGCTGGCACGGAGCCTCCCCAGACGCAAGCACGGTTTGGAGACGGGGCTGCAACTTAGCAAGGCTCCGATTCTGTGCCCCCTCCCTCCTCACTTGAGTCCAATGAGACCTCACATCAGCAGTGGAGCCTAGCAATTTTTACCCTTAATGTCTGTGGGAGGTGGGAGATTGTGCCCAGTTGCCAACTTGTCAATTAAACGTGAAAGCAGTCAGCGGGAGCCTGACTTAGAGAGAATTACAACTTCGAAATGCTTTGAAATGTTGAGTCTCTACTTATTTTTTGTTAGTTATAACTGTAGAAGAAAGAAAGGACTTGTATTTGCGGAACAGCTTGTCACATCTCTCAGGAAGAGCTGAAGTACTTCATTAACAACAAAACTCCGTTTGAAGTGTCGTCTGTTGTTAAGCTTCTGATATTTTAACACGAGGCTGTAAACTGGATCCTGGGATACACGGAGAATAAAGATAAATGCCTCAGCCCATCTGCTGCTGAAACCTCATCCAGGCTTTTGTTACCTACAGACTCGACTATTCCAATGCGCTCCTGGCTGGCCTCCCGTCTCTGCTGCCTATATCCTAACTCACAACAGGTCCCGTTCATTCATCACCCGCTCGCTGACCTACACTGGCTCCCAGTCTGGCAATGCCCCAAAATTAAAAATCTCATTGTTGTGTTCAAATCCCTCCATGGCCTCGCCCCTCCCTATTTCTGTAACCTCTGACAGCCCTACAATCCTCCGAGACCTCTGCGTTCCTCTAAGTCTGGCCTCTTGTGCATCTCCGACTTCTATTGCCCCACCATTGGCGGCTGTGGTTTCAGCTGCCTAGGCCCTAAGCACTGGAATTCCCTCCCTAAACACCTCTGCCTCTCCACCTCGCTCTCCACCTTTAAGGGGCTGCTTAAACTTGACCAAGCTTTTGGTCACCTGTTCTAATGTCTCCTTCTTGGGCTCGGTGCCACTTTTTGTCTGATTACGCTCCTGTGAAGCACCTTGGGATGTTTATATTTTGGTATGTAATTGAAAGTTGTTGTAAATGCTCGGAATTTCCCAGATGGCTTCTCCTGATTGGAGGCCGTACCTTTGGTGGACACACAGCGTAAGCAGAATTTCCGCCGAAGTTACGGCAGCCGATCATGAGAAATCCCAAGGAAATTCCAGATGACAGAATTTGTAGGGTTGCAGGGAATTAATGATGCATGGCGTACTAGTATCCTTAACATTGACTAATCACTGCAAAGAATAATACCAGAATACCTTCTCCAGTGACTCATCAATAGTCTCTGATGAGTAGGTAAGCCATATTACCACATGGCCGGCAAATAGGAACATTAAGAACAGGGGTAGACCACTCTGCCCCTTGGGCCTGCTCCGCCATTAGATCATGGCTGATCTGCACCTCAACTCTATCTTCTCGTCTTTGCTCCATATCCCTTGATACCCTTCCTCAACAAAGATCTAGTGATCTCAGTTGTGAAAGCTCCAATTCACCCAGCGTCCACAAATTGGCTAGGACAAGATTAAGCATACAGTGATGCTCTTGCAGTTGAATAGCCTCATAATTTATTGCTAAGGCTCACATAACCATTAGTTCCTTGGGTAAGGTGCCTGAAGTAAATGGGAGCCTGTTAAACTGTATGCCAGAAAGGATCAATAGACCCAGGAGGGGAGGGCGACCAATGGCCACAGCTACCCCCTGACCTAATTGCCCCCCTTCCCTCCCCAATCGCCCCTCTTCATCACTTACCTGAGGGCCGCTGCTGGTGTTGCAGAGGCCCGATCTTCAATTCAGCTTCACCAGCAAGCTGCCTGTTAGTGTCCATAACTCACCGGTTTCGACGGTAATGAGGCTCAAGGTCCAATATCGGATGTGCTTCGGGCTGCACCATTCAGGCGCAGGATTGATCCCTGCAGCACCCCCTGTCCACCCAAATTTTTTAGACCATTATTTCACACCATTTTAGCAGATTAGACAAATCAATTTGTGTCACTGCAAAGCACGATTAATGTCGAGTGTCATCTTCTATTGAGGTAAATTATTATATGTTTAACTTATTATCAACTCTGCTATGTCGCAAAATGCTGGCATGAATGAGGGATTGGCTGGTGTGGGAATGCATTACGGAGAAATGTCATGAGGCTTTTGTCACTGTGTATAGAATGGCGGCTTGATGCAGTTTGTTGAGGTGTTACAAACTGGGATTCCTTTCAAGGTATACCTAACGTGCGTACTGCACCAGAGTGACAATAGCTCTTCTGCAGTCAGATGTCTGACTGCGTTTGCTGCAGCACAGATTAAATAAAAGGGCCCATTTATTCTTGGTTACAGAATTAGAACATAAGAACATAAGAAATAGGAGCAGGAGCAGGCCATTCGGCCCTTCGAGCCTGCTCCGCCATTCAATGAGATCATGGCTGATCTTCTGCCTCAACTCCATTCACCGGCCCTATCGCCATATCCCTTGATGCCCTTACTAGTCAGAAATCAATCAACTTCTGTTTTGAATATACCCAATGACTGAGCCTCTACAGCCCTCTGGGGTAGAGAATTCCAAAGATTCACCACCCTCTGAGTGAAGAAATTTCTTCTCATCTCAGTCCTGAATGGCCTTCCATTTATCCTGAGGCTGTGGCCCCTGGTTCTCGACTCCCCAGCCAAGGGAAACATTCTCCCAGCATCCACCCTATCAAGCCCTGTAATAATTTTGTATGCTTCAATGAGATCCCCTCTCATTCTTCTGAATTCAAGGGATACAGGCCTAGTTTACTCAATCTCTTCTCACATGACAGTCCCGCCATCCCAGGAATCAATCTCGTGAACCTTCGTTGCACTCCCTCTATGGCAAGTATATCCTTCCTTAGGTAAGGAGACAAAAATTGTACACAGTGCTCCAGGTGTGGTCTCACCAAGGCCCTATATAATTAGAGTAAGACTTATTTACTCCTGTACTCAAATCCTCTTGTAATGAAGGCCAGCATACCATTTGCCTTCCTAATGGCACATTCACTTTCAGTGACTCATGTACAAGGACACCCAGGTCCCTTTGAGCAGCTGCATTCCCCAATCTTTCATCATTTAGGAAATACTCTGCCTTTCTGTTTTTTCTACCAAAGTGGATAACTTCACATTTATCCACATTATATTCCATCTGCCATGTTCTCGCCCACTCACTGAGCCTGTCGAGATCCCCTTGAAGCCTCTTCATATCCTCTTCACAACTGAAACTGCCACCTAGCTTTGTATCATCAGCAAATTTGGAAAAGTTACATTTAGTCCCCTCATCCAAATCATTGATATAGATCGTGAATAGCTGGGGCCCAAGCACTGAGCCTTGCGGTACCCCACTCGTCACAGCCTGCCATATTGAAAATTACATTTAAGTGCCGTCAGCCTGTCCTGAGAAGCTACAATAACAGTTTGTTTAGTGAGCTGTGGCAGTAAAAAAACTTTCGCGTCTGCTCAGATCTGGTCTTTTTATGAACACCACTTGCTGCCTCTGAAAATACTTGTGACAATTTGGATGTCCTCCCGACTAACTCGGGTTCACAGCTAAAGGACAGCTTCCGCACATAGGCATAGAAAGTAGATGGTGGTGTGCCTGTTTTACAGACACAGAATGGGCGCTTAAGCTTGCAATATAGCGGGCTTGACGCACGCCCTCATTATGAGCCGGAAGTGCTCCGCCCGCCATATTGGTAGGGGCATCAAAAGATGCATCCAGGGCCCACATCTGAAACAGGCATTAGTCACTTTGCATATTCAAATAAGGGGCCTATCGCCTATTTCAGGCCCCCTTTGTAAAATTAGGCTGCCCTGAATGCAGCTCGCATTGGTCGACAGGTCTACAAGCTTACAGGAGCTGCTGTGGGCCAGCAACAAAAAGGTCAGTAACTCCTTCTCTTCCCAGCTCCACATTAAAACCACAGGCCGCTGCCGGTCACCACTCTCCCCTCTTCTGATCGACACCCTCATCCTCATGTCCTGATAGCCCCCTTCCCGTTGGCCCGATTGACCCCTGTCCCAATCACCCACGTCCCGATCACCCTTGTCCCAATCGACCATCTCCCCATCGCCCCCTCCCTCCCGATCACTTTCCCCTCCCTGTAAGCTTATATTGTTCAGGTAAAAACTGGAAGTCGGATATCTTTACAAAAAAGATAATACGTAGCAGGTACATCCAGGAAGAACTTTCTAAATCCCATCAACAACAAAAAAATATACAATTCCGATTCTGTTTGGGGCCTGACGGCTCTGCTTCTATCACACAGTTGTTAAGAGTAGTTTATTGGCGATTGCTCTGAGTTAAGTATCTCTACTGCCCAACCAAGTACCAAGCTAAGTTTCTCAAGGAGATATCTTCACTGCTTTCCTCCCTCAGCCTTTGCACGGAGTGACTTCTCATCCTCGGTGATTTCAACCCCCACCTCAACTCATCATGCTCTCTCTCTCCTCATAGATAAGGCCAACTCTGATCACTTCATTGTATCCCTCTGCACCCACATCCCCCTTCTCCCTCCCAACCCCACTTCTTTCTGTGTCCACCCCTGGAAAAAACTCTCTCCACGTCACTTACAACTGCGCTTTCAAATTCCCAACTGTCCAGCCTTTGGCCGGACATTCACCACAGCATTTCTGCAGCTACCAATCTGCTCAATCACACCCTCACCTCCGCCTTTGATACCCTTGGCCCCATTAAAACTATTACTCTCTCTCACTCTGGTCATTCCCCCTGGTATGGCCCTCATCTCCGACCCCTCAAGTCCAAGGGATGCAGGCTTGAATGTCTATGGTGGACAACTGGTTTAACCATTCATCGCCAGATCTGGCTGGACCATATAAAGCACTGTCAGGTCCTGCTCTCCTCTGCCAAAATAGCTCACTATTCCAGGATCTTCCTGGAATGCAAAGATAACCCCCAACTTTACTTCCCCAATACTAACTGTCTTTTTAAAGCCCTCTCCCCTGCCTCCTCCACCCTCACCTCCAACAACAAGTGCAAGGAGATCATGGACTTCTTTGTCACAAAGATAGAGACCATTCGTTAAATGCTTCTGCCACTTCCCTCCCTTCCCTTACAGTGCTAAACTTCCCCAAAGGCCACCACCTGCCCGTGCCCTGAACTCAATATATTTCTCTAGTTTCTCTCCTATCTCCCCTCATCCCCTCTCCGAGCTCATCTTGTACACGAGACCCACCTATTCTTCCTTGACCCTATTCCCGCTAAACTGCTGACCACCTTGTAATGATCAATAACATGTCATTCTATAGTGGACACTAGGTGGAGCCATAGAGCTGTGTAGAGCTGTATATAAGACTACACTACCCAGCTGTATATATATATTAAGACTACATTACCCATGAGGCACTAGGCTACCCACAAGGCAACAGTCAAGATCAAGATGGAAGCCTCTACAGATACTGTACCAGTCCACATGTGCTCAATAAAGTAACTAGCAAAAGCTAGCTGTGTTCATAATAAGAATGTTTATTTATTAATGAACATAAGATGGTACCAGGGTGGTGAAGATCTGCTGAAAATTGTGAAAAGCGACATGGAGAATTTGAAGCCACTAGAGCATTTGAAACTCACAGGAAACGTCGACTACAACTGGCAGACTCTTAAACAACAATTCGAACTCGACATTGCAGCCATCGGATTCGGTACAAAGCCAGACGCAAGGAAGATAGCGTTGCTGCTTACGGTTGCAGGCCCACAGGCAATAGAGGTATTTAATACATTTGTATTTAATCCAGTGGAGAACAGAGAAAAATTAGAAGATGTGCTAAAAAAATTTGATGCACATTGCTCTCCCAAAAAGAATGAGACCTATGAAAGTTACATCTTCTGTTCTCGGACACAGCAGCAAAATGAGACTTTTGATAGCTTTATAACTGACCTGAAACTGAAAGCACAGACATGTAATTTCTCTGAGCTCAAAGCATCCATGATTCGTGACCACATTGTGTTTGGTATTCATGATAAAAAAGTCAGGGAACATCTGTTGAGAGAAACCGAACTAAATTTGGAAAATGCGGTGAAAATATGCCAAGCCAGCGAGCTAGCTCGAAAGCACGTGAAGACTTTCAGTGAAATCAATAATGATGCGATTGTAACGAGTGATAATGCTGCTGTCGGTGCTGTGTCCTACAAGGGGAAGAAACATGGGCAGAACAGAAATGAAAAGCAATCGGAGGATGACATTTTTAATTGTAAACGCTGTGGTTACAAACACCAGTTAAGACAATGCCCAGCGTTTGGAAAAATGTGCACAAAGTGTAATGGAAAGAATCACTTTGCCAAACAATGCTTTTCAAAAGTACAAACTAAGAAAGGGCAACGAGTTAATGTAATTGAGGACACTGATTTAAGTGAGACATTTTTTGTAGGAATGGTGTCATGTGACAATATCAAAAAGGATACAGAAAATGTGCAGCCCTCAGAAATGGACAATGCTGAACATAAAGTTAATGCAGTAAAAGAGGACAAATGGATGATCCCACTGCAGGTAAATGGAGCATTAGTTACCTTGAAACTAGACACTGGGGCAAAAGCAAACTTAATCAGTATGAGTGACATTAACAATATGAAAGAAAAGCCCAAAATACAGAAAAAGTCAGTACTACTGAAGGACTATAATGGACAGAAAATAGATAGCTTAGGTGTATGCAGACTTAAAGTGACAGTCAAAGACAAAGTGCATCATCTCATGTTTTCTGTTGTGGCTGAAAGGCTTGATTCACTACTGGGTGACAAAGCTTGTGAGGACTTAGAACTGGTCAAAAGAGTCTACCGTATAAACTGTGCCATAAGCAGACCAGATGACTCGGTGGATCCTGTGGTGAATAATTTCCAGGATGTGTTCAAAGGATTTGGAGTTCTACCATTCACTTACAAGATCCAGCTAAAGCAGGATGCTCAGCCAGTGGTACATGCTCCACGAAGAGCTTCAGCACCCCTGTGTGACCGGCTCAAGAATGAACTGGACAGAATGACCACACTAGGAGTCATCAGGAAAGTCGAAGAGCCAACAGACTGGGTTAACTCCATGGTATGTGTAAAGAAAAAGAACACTGATCTAAGAATATGCATGGATCCAAAGGACTTAAATGCAAACATAAAACGTGAACACTACCAGATTCCCAAGCAAGAAGAAATCACCAGTGAAATGTCAGGTGCCAGATACTTTACAAAGCTCGATGCCTCACAAGGTCACTGATCCCCGGTCTGCAGTTTACTGGTGTATACAGCAGGTCACTGATCCCCGGTCTGTAGTGTACTGGTGTATACAGCAGGTCACTGATCCCCGGTCTGTAATGTACTGGTGTGTACAGCAGGTCACTGATCCCCGGTCTGTAGTGTACTGGTGTGTACAGCAGGTCACTGATCCCCGGTCTGTAGTGTACTGGTGTATACAGCAGGTCACTGATCCCCGGTCTGCAGTGTACTGGTGTATACAGCAGGTCACTGATCCCCGGTCTGTAGTATACTGGTGTATACAGCAGGTCACTGATCCCCGGTCTGTAGTGTACTGGTATGTACAGCAGGTCACTGATCCCCGGTCTGTAGTGTACTGGTGTATATAGCAGGTCACTGATCCCCGGTCTGTAGTGTACTGGTGTATACAGCAGGTCACTGATCCCCGGTCTGTAGTGTACTGGTGTATGCAGCAGGTCACTGATCCCCGGAGTGTGGTGTACTGGTGTGTACAGCGGGTCACTGATCCCTGGTCTGTAGTGTACTGGTATATACAGCAGGTCACTGATCCCCGGTCTGTAGTTTACTGGTATATACAGCAGGTCACTGATCCCCGGTCTGTAGTGTACTGGTGTATACAGCAGGTCACTGAACCCCGGTCTGTACTGTACTGGTGTATACAGCAGGTCACTGATCCCCGGTCTGTAGTGTACTGATGTGTACAGCAGGTCACTGATCCCCGGTCTGTAGTGTACTGGTGTACGCAGCAGGTCACTGATCCCCGCTCTGTAGTGTACTGGTGTATACAGCAGATCACTGATCCCCGGTCAGTAGTGTACTTGTGTGTACAGCAGGTCACTGATTCCCGGTCTGTAGCGTACTGGTGTATACAGCAGGTCACTGATCCCCGGTCTGTAGTGTACTGGTGTATACAGTGGGTCAGTGATCCCCGGTCTGTAGTGTACTGGTGGAAACAGCAGGTCACTGAGCCGCGGTCTGTAGTGCACTGGTGTATACAGCAGCTCACTGATCCCCGGTCTGTGGTGTACTGGTGTATACAGCAGGTCACTGATCCCCGGTCTGTAGTGTACTGGTGTATACAGCAGGTCACTGATCCCCGGTCTGTACTGTACTGGTGTATACAGCAGGTCACTGATCCCTGGTCTGGAGTGTACTGGTGTGTACAGCAGGTCTCTGATCCCCGGTCTGTACTGTACTGGTGTATACAGCAGGTCACTGATCCCCGGTCTGCAGTGTACTGGTGTACACAGCAGGTCAGTGATCCCCGGTCTGTAGTGTACTGGTGTATGCAGCAGGTCACTGATCCCCGGTCTGTACTGTACTGGTGTATACAGCAGGTCACTGATCCCCGGTCTGTAGTGTACTGGTGTATGCAGCAGGTCACTGATCCCCGGTCTGTAGTGTACTGGTGTGTACAGCAGGTCACTGATCCCGGGTATGTAGTGTACTGGTGTGTCCAGTAGGTCACTGATCCCCGGTCTGTATTGTACTGGTGTGTACAGCAGGTCACTGATCCCCGGTCTGTAGTGTACTGGTGTATACAGCATGTCACTGATCCCCGGTCTGTATTGTACTGGTGTATACAGCAGGTCACTGATCCCCAGTCTGTAGTGTACTGATGTATACAGCAGGTCACTGATCCCCGGTCTGTAGTGTATGGTGTATACAGCAGGTGACTGATCCCCGGTCTGTAGTGTACTGGTGTATACAGCAAGTCACTGAGCCGCGGTCTGTAGTGTACTGGTGTTTACAGCAGCTCACTGATCCCCGGCCTGTGGTGTACTGGTGTATACAGCAGGTCACTGATCCCCGGTCTGTAGTGTACTGGTGTATACAGCAGGTCACTGATCCCCGGTCTGTACTGTACTGGTGTATACAGCAGGTCACTGATCCCTGGTCTGGAGTCTACTGGTGTGTACAGCAGGTCTCTGATCCCCGGTCTGTACTGTACTGGTGTATACAGCAGGTCACTGATCCCCGGTCTGCAGTGTACTGGTGTACACAGCAGGTCATTGATCCCCGGTCTGTAGTGTACTGGTGTATGCAGCAGGTCACTGAACCCCTGTCTGTACTGTACTGGTGTATACAGCAGGTCACTGATCCCCGGTCTGTAGTGTACTGGTGTATGCAGCAGGTCACTGCTCCCCGGTCTGTAGTTTACTGGTGTGTACAGCAGGTCACTGATCCCCGGTATGTAGTGTACTGGTGTGTCCAGTAGGTCACTGATCCCCGGTCTGTATTGTACTGGTGTATACAGCAGGTTACTGATCCCCGGTTTGTATTGTACTGGTGTATACAGCAGGTTACTGATCCCCGGTCTGTAGTGCACTGGTGTATACAGCATGTCACTGATCCCCGGTCTGTAGTGTACTGGTGTATACAGCAGGTCACTGATCCCCGGTCTGTCGTGTACTGGTGTGTGCAGCGGGTCACTGATCCCCGGTCTGTAGAGTACTGGTGTATACAGCAGGTCACTGATCCCCGGTCTGTAGTGCACTGGTGTATACAACAGGTCACTGCTCCGCGGTCTGCAGTGTACTGTTGTATACAGCAGGTCACTGATCCCCGGTCTGTAGTGTACTGGTGTATACAACAGGTCACTGCTCCGCGGTCTGCAGTGTACTGTTGTATACAGCAGGTCACTGATCCCCGGTCTGTAGTGTACTGGTGTACACAGCAGCTCACTGATCCCCAGTCTATAGTGTACTGGTGTGTACAGCAGGTCACTGATCCCCGGTCTGTACTGTACTGGCGTATACAGCAGGTCACTGATCCCCGGTCTGTACTGTAGTGGTGTGTACAGCAGGTCACTGATCCCCGGTCTGTAGTGTACTGGTGTACGCAGCAGGTCACTGATCCCCGGTCTGTAGTGTACTGGTGTATACAGCAGGTCACTGATCCCCGGTCTGTAGTGTACTGGTGTGCACAGCAGATCACTGATCCCCGGTCTGTAGTGTACTGGTGTGTACAGCAGGTCACTGATCCCCGGTCTGTAGTATGCTGGTGTATACAGCAGGTCACTGATCCCCGGTCTGTAGTGTACTGGTGAATACAGCTGGTCACTGATCCCCGGTCTGTAGTGTACTGGTGTATACAGCAGGTCACTGATCCCCGGTCTGTAGTGTACTGGTGTATACAGCAGGTCACTGATCCCCTTTCTGTCGTGTACTGGTGTATACAGCAGGTCACTGATCCCCGGTCTGTAGTGTACTGGTGTGTACAGCAGGTCACTGATCCCCGTTCTGCAGTGTACTGGTGTGTACAGCAGGTCACTGATCCCCGGTCTGTAGTGTACTGGTGTGTACAGCAGGTCACTGATCCCCGGTTTGTATTGTACTGGTGTATACAGCAGGTTACTGATCCCCGGTCTGTAGTGTACTGGTGTATACAGCATGTCACAGATCCCCGGTCTGTAGTGTACTGGTGTATACAGCAGGTCACTGATCCCTGGTCTGTCGTGTACTGGTGTGTGCAGCGGGTCACTGATCCCCGGTCTGTAGTGTACTGGTGTATACAGCAGGTCACTGATCCCCGGTCTGTAGTGTACTGGTGTATACAACAGGTCACTGCTCCGCGGTCTGCAGTGTACTGTTGTATACAGCAGGTCACTGATCCCCGGTCTGTAGTGTACTGGTGTACACAGCAGCTCACTGATCCCCAGTCTATAGTGTACTGGTGTGTACAGCAGGTCACTGATCCCCGGTCTGTACTGTACTGGCGTATACAGCAGGTCACTGATCCCCGGTCTGTACTGTAGTGGTGTGTACAGCAGGTCACTGATCCCCGGTCTGTAGTGTACTGGTGTACGCAGCAGGTCACTGATCCCCGGTCTGTAGTGTACTGGTGTATACAGCAGGTCACTGATCCCCGGTCTGTAGTGTACTGGTGTGCACAGCAGATCACTGATCCCCGGTCTGTAGTGTACTGGTGTGTACAGCAGGTCACTGATCCCCGGTCTGTAGTATGCTGGTGTATACAGCGGGTCACTGATCCCCGGTCTGTAGTGTACTGGTGAATACAGCTGGTCACTGATCCCCGGTCTGTAGTGTACTGGTGTATACAGCAGGTCACTGATCCCCGGTCTGTAGTGTACTGGTGTATACAGCAGGTCACTGATCCCCTTTCTGTCGTGTACTGGTGTATACAGCAGGTCACTGATCCCCGGTCTGTAGTGTACTGGTGTGTACAGCAGGTCACTGATCCCCGTTCTGCAGTGTACTGGTGTGTACAGCAGGTCACTGATCCCCGGTCTGTAGTGTACTGGTGTATACAGCTGGTCACTGATCCCCGGTCTGTAGTGTACTGGTGTGTACAGCAGGTCACTGATCCCCGGTTTGTATTGTACTGGTGTATACAGCAGATTACTGATCCCCGGTCTGTAGTGTACTGGTGTATACAGCATGTCACTGATCCCCGGTCTGTAGTGTACTGGTGTATACAGCAGGTCACTGATCCCCGGTCTGTCGTGTACTGGTGTGTGCAGCGGGTCACTGATCACCGGTCTGTAGTGTACTGGTGTATACAGCAGGTCACTGATCCCCGGTCTGTAGTGTACTGGTGTATACAACAGGTCACTGCTCCGCGGTCTGTAGTGTACTGTTGTATGCAGCAGCTCACTGATCCCCGGTCTATAGTGTACTGGTGTGTACAGCAGGTCACTGATCCCCGGTCTGTACTGTACTGGCGTATACAGCAGGTCACTGATCCCCGGTCTGTAGTGTACTGGTGTGTACAGCAGGTCACTGATCCCCGGTCTGTAGTGTACTGGTGTACGCAGCAGGTCACTGATCCCCGGTCTGTAGTGTACTGGTGTATACAGCAGGTCACTGATCCCCGGTCTGTAGTGTACCGGTGTGCACAGCAGACCACTGATCCCCGGTCTGTAGTTTACTGTTGTGCACAGCAGGTCACTGATCCCCGGTCTGTAGTAGGCTGGTGTATCCAGCAGGTCACTGATCCCCGGTCTGTAGTGTACTGGTGTATACAGCTGGTCACTGATCCCCGGTCTGTAGTGTACTGGTGTATACAGCAGGTCACTGATCCCCGGTCTGTAGTGTACTGGTGTATACAGCAGGTCACTGATTCCCGGTCTGTAGTGTACTGGTGTGTACAGCAGGTCACTGATCCCCGTTCTGCAGTGTACTGGTGTGTACAGCAGGTCACTGATCCCCGTTCTGCAGTGTACTGGTGTGTACAGCAGGTCACTGATCCCCGGTATGTAGTGTACTGGTGTGTCCAGTAGGTCACTGATCCCCGGTCTGTATTGTACTGGTGTATACAGCAGGTCACTGATCCCTGGTCTGTAGTGTACTGGTGTGTACAGCAGGTCACTGATCCCCGGTATGTAGTGTACTGGTGTGTCCAGTAGGTCACTGATCCCCGGTCTGTATTGTACTGGTGTATACAGCAGGTCACTGATCCCCGGTCTGTATTGAACTGGTGTGTACAGCAGGTCACTGATCCCCGGTTTGTATTGTACTGGTGTATACAGCAGGTTACTGATCCCCGGTCTGTAGTGTACTGGTGTATACAGCATGTCACTGATCCCCGGTCTGGAGTGTACTGGTGTATACAGCAGGTCACTGATCCCCGGTCTGTCGTGTACTGGTGTATACAGCAGCTCACTGATCCCCGGTCTATAGTGTACTGGTGTGTACAGCAGGTCACTGATCCCCGGTCTGTAGTGTACTGGTGTATACAGCATGTCACTGATCCCCGGTCTGGAGTGTACTGGTGTATACAGCAGCTCACTGATCCCCGGTCTGTAGTGTACTGGTGTATACAGCAGGTCTCTGATCCCCGGTCTGTAGTGTACTGGTGTGCACAGCAGATCACTGATCCCCGGTCTGTAGTGTACTGGTGTGTACAGCAGGTCACTGATCCCTGGTCTGTAGTATGCTGGTCTATGCAGCAGGTCACTGATCCCCGGTTTGTAGTGTACTGGTGTATACAGCTGGTCACTGATCCCCGGTCTGTAGTGTACTGGTGTATACAGCAGGTCACTGATCCCCGGTCTGTAGTGTACTGGTGTATACAGCATGTCACTGATCCCCGGTCTGTATTGTACTGGTGTATACAGCAGGTCACTGATCCCCAGTCTGTAGTGTACTGATGTATACAGCAGGTCACTGATCCCCGGTCTGTAGTGTACTGGTGTATACAGTGGGTCACTGATCCCCGGTCTGTAGTGTACTGGTGTATACAGTAGGTCACTGATCCCCGGTCTGTAGTGTATGGTGTATACAGCAGGTGACTGATCCCCGGTCTGTAGTGTACTGGTGTATACAGCAAGTCACTGATCCCCGGTCTGTACTGTACTGGTGTATACAGCAGGTCACCGATCCCCGGTCTGCAGTGTACTGGTGTACACAGCAGGTCATTGATCCCCGGTCTGTAGTGTACTGGTGTATGCAGCAGGTCACTGAACCCCTGTCTGTACTGTACTGGTGTATACAACAGGTCACTGCTCCGCGGTCTGCAGTGTACTGTTGTATGCAGCAGGTCACTGATCCCCGGTCTGTAGTGTACTGGTGTATACAGCAGCTCACTGATCCCCAGTCTATAGTGTACTGGTGTGTACAGCAGGTCACTGATCCCCGGTCTGTACTGTACTGGCGTATACAGCAGGTCACTGATCCCCGGTCTGTACTGTAGTGGTGTGTACAGCAGGTCACTGATCCCCGGTCTGTAGTGTACTGGTGTACGCAGCAGGTCACTGATCCCCGGTCTGTAGTGTACTGGTGTATACAGCAGGTCACTGATCCCCGGTCTGTAGTGTACTGGTGTGCACAGCAGATCACTGATCCCCGGTCTGTAGTGTACTGGTGTGTACAGCAGGTCACTGATCCCCGGTCTGTAGTATGCTGGTGTATACAGCGGGTCACTGATCCCCGGTCTGTAGTGTACTGGTGAATACAGCTGGTCACTGATCCCCGGTCTGTAGTGTACTGGTGTATACAGCAGGTCACTGATCCCCGGTCTGTAGTGTACTGGTGTATACAGCAGGTCACTGATCCCCTTTCTGTCGTGTACTGGTGTATACAGCAGGTCACTGATCCCCGGTCTGTAGTGTACTGGTGTGTACAGCAGGTCACTGATCCCCGTTCTGCAGTGTACTGGTGTGTACAGCAGGTCACTGATCCCCGGTCTGTAGTGTACTGGTGTATACAGCTGGTCACTGATCCCCGGTCTGTAGTGTACTGGTGTGTACAGCAGGTCACTGATCCCCGGTTTGTATTGTACTGGTGTATACAGCAGATTACTGATCCCCGGTCTGTAGTGTACTGGTGTATACAGCATGTCACTGATCCCCGGTCTGTAGTGTACTGGTGTATACAGCAGGTCACTGATCCCCGGTCTGTCGTGTACTGGTGTGTGCAGCGGGTCACTGATCACCGGTCTGTAGTGTACTGGTGTATACAGCAGGTCACTGATCCCCGGTCTGTAGTGTACTGGTGTATACAACAGGTCACTGCTCCGCGGTCTGTAGTGTACTGTTGTATGCAGCAGCTCACTGATCCCCGGTCTATAGTGTACTGGTGTGTACAGCAGGTCACTGATCCCCGGTCTGTACTGTACTGGCGTATACAGCAGGTCACTGATCCCCGGTCTGTAGTGTACTGGTGTGTACAGCAGGTCACTGATCCCCGGTCTGTAGTGTACTGGTGTACGCAGCAGGTCACTGATCCCCGGTCTGTAGTGTACTGGTTTATACAGCAGGTCACTGATCCCCGGTCTGTAGTGTACCGGTGTGCACAGCAGACCACTGATCCCCGGTCTGTAGTTTACTGTTGTGCACAGCAGGTCACTGATCCCCGGTCTGTAGTATGCTGGTGTATACAGCAGGTCACTGATCCCCGGTCTGTAGTGTACTGGTGTATACAGCTGGTCACTGATCCCCGGTCTGTAGTGTACTGGTGTATACAACAGGTCACTGCTCCGCGGTCTGCACTGTACTGTTGTATACAGCAGGTCACTGATCCCCGGTCTGTAGTGTACTGGTGTATACAGCAGCTCACTGATCCCCAGTCTATAGTGTACTGGTGTGTACAGCAGGTCACTGATCCCCGGTCTGTACTGTACTGGCGTATACAGCAGGTCACTGATCCCCGGTCTGTACTGTAGTGGTGTGTACAGCAGGTCACTGATCCCCGGTCTGTAGTGTACTGGTGTACGCAGCAGGTCACTGATCCCCGGTCTGTAGTGTACTGGTGTGCACAGCAGATCACTGATCCCCGGTCTGCAGTGTACTGGTGTGTACAGCAGGTCACTGATCCCCGGTCTGTAGTATGCTGGTGTATACAGCGGGTCACTGATCCCCGGTGTGTAGTGTACTGGTGAATACAGCTGGTCACTGATCCCCGGTCTGTAGTGTACTGGTGTATACAGCAGGTCACTGATCCCCGGTCTGTAGTGTACTGGTGTATACAGCAGGTCACTGATCCCCTTTCTGTCGTGTACTGGTGTATACAGCAGGTCACTGATCCCCGGTCTGTAGTGTACTGGTGTGTACAGCAGGTCACTGATCCCCGTTCTGCAGTGTACTGGTGTGTACAGCAGGTCACTGATCCCCGGTCTGTAGTGTACTGGTGTATACAGCTGGTCACTGATCCCCGGTCTGTAGTGTACTGGTGTGTACAGCAGGTCACTGATCCCCGGTTTGTATTGTACTGGTGTATACAGCAGATTACTGATCCCCGGTCTGTAGTGTACTGGTGTATACAGCATGTCACTGATCCCCGGTCTGTAGTGTACTGGTGTATACAGCAGGTCACTGATCCCCGGTCTGTCGTGTACTGGTGTGTGCAGCGGGTCACTGATCACCGGTCTGTAGTGTACTGGTGTATACAGCAGGTCACTGATCCCCGGTCTGTAGTGTACTGGTGTATACAACAGGTCACTGCTCCGCGGTCTGTAGTGTACTGTTGTATGCAGCAGCTCACTGATCCCCGGTCTATAGTGTACTGGTGTGTACAGCAGGTCACTGATCCCCGGTCTGTACTGTACTGGCGTATACAGCAGGTCACTGATCCCCGGTCTGTAGTGTACTGGTGTGTACAGCAGGTCACTGATCCCCGGTCTGTAGTGTACTGGTGTACGCAGCAGGTCACTGATCCCCGGTCTGTAGTGTACTGGTGTATACAGCAGGTCACTGATCCCCGGTCTGTAGTGTACCGGTGTGCACAGCAGACCACTGATCCCCGGTCTGTAGTTTACTGTTGTGCACAGCAGGTCACTGATCCCCGGTCTGTAGTATGCTGGTGTATACAGCAGGTCACTGATCCCCGGTCTGTAGTGAACTGGTGTATACAGCTGGTCACTGATCCCCGGTCTGTAGTGTACTGGTGTATACAGCAGGTCACTGATCCCCGGTCTGTAGTGTACTGGTGTATACAGCAGGTCACTGATTCCCGGTCTGTAGTGTACTGGTGTGTACAGCAGGTCACTGATCCCCGTTCTGCAGTGTACTGGTGTGTACAGCAGGTCACTGATCCCCGTTCTGCAGTGTACTGGTGTGTACAGCAGGTCACTGATCCCCGGTATGTAGTGTACTGGTGTGTCCAGTAGGTCACTGATCCCCGGTCTGTATTGTACTGGTGTATACAGCAGGTCACTGATCCCTGGTCTGTAGTGTACTGGTGTGTACAGCAGGTCACTGATCCCCGGTATGTAGTGTACTGGTGTGTCCAGTAGGTCACTGATCCCCGGTCTGTATTGTACTGGTGTATACAGCAGGTCACTGATCCCCGGTCTGTCGTGTACTGGTGTATACAGCAGGTCACAGATCCCCGGTCTGTAGTGTAATTTTGTATACAGCAGGTCACTGATCCCCGGTCTGCAGTGAGCTGGTGTGTACAGCAGGTCTCTGATCCCCGGTCTGTAGTGTACTGGTGTGTACAGCAGGTCACTGATCCCCAGTCTGTAGTGTACTGGTGTGTACAGCAGGTCACTGATCCCCGGTCTGTGGTGTACTGGTGTACACAGCAGGTCACTGATCCCCGGTCTGTAGTGTACTGGTGTATACAGCAGGTCACTGATCCCCAGTCTCTAGTGTACTGGTGTGTGCAGCAGGTCACTGATCCCCGGTCTGTAGTGTACTGGTGTATACAGCAGGTCACTGATCCCCGGTCTGTACTATACTGGTGCATACAGCAGGTCACTGATCCCCGGTCTGTTGTGTACTGTTGTATACAGCAGGTCACTGATCCCCGGTCTGTAGTGTACTGGTGTGTACAGCAGGCCACTGATCCGCAGTCTGTAGTGTACTTCTGTATACAGCAGCTCACTGATCCCCGGTCTGTGGTGCACTGGTGTATACAGCAGGTCACTGATCCCCGGTCTGTAGTGTACTGGTGTACACAGCAGGTCACTGATCCCCGGTCTGTAGTGTACTGGTGTATACAGCAGGTCACTGATCCCCGGTCTGTAGTGTACT
Organism: Somniosus microcephalus; assembly: GCF_052327205.1. Lineage (NCBI taxonomy): Eukaryota > Metazoa > Chordata > Chondrichthyes > Squaliformes > Somniosidae > Somniosus > Somniosus microcephalus. The sequence goes on along the minus strand of NC_140987.1, from coordinate 65,769,612 downwards.
GGTGTTTACAGCAGGTCACTGATTCCCGGTCTGTGCTGTACTGGTGTTTACAGCAGGTCACTGATCCCCAGTCTGTAGTGTACTGGTGTGTACAGCGGGTCACTGATCCCCGGTCTGTACTGTACTGGTGTATACAGCAGGTCACTGATCCCCGGTCTGTAGTGTACTGGTGTATACAGCAGGTCACTGATCGCCAGTCTGTAGTGTTCTGGTGTGTATAGCAAGTCACTGATCCCCGGTCTGTAGTGTACTGGTGTATACAGCAGGTCACTGATCCCCGGTCTGTAGTGTACTGGTGCGCACAGCAGGTCACTGATCCCCGGTTTCTATGTACTGGTGTTTACAGCAGGTCACTGATCCCCGGTCTGTATTGTACTGGTGTATACAGCAGGTCACTGATCCCCGATCTGTCGTGTACTGGTGTGTACAGCGGGTCACTGATCCCCGGTCTTTAGTTTACTGGTGTGTACAGCAGGTCACTGATCCCCGGTCTGTAGTGTACTGGTGTATACAGCAGTTCACTGATCCCCGGTCTGTAGTGTACTGGTGTGTACAGCAGGTCACTGAACCCGGTCTGTAGTGTACTGGTGTACGCAGCAGGTCAGTGATCCCCGGTCTGTAGTGTTCTGGTGTGTACAGCAGGTCACTGATTCCCGGTCTGTAGTGTACTGGTGTGTACAGCAGGTCACTGATCCCCAGTCTGTAGTGTACTGGAGTGTACAGCAGGTCACTGATCCCCGGTCTGTAGTGTACTGGTCTGTATAGCAGGTCTCTGATCCCCGGTCTGTAGTGTACTGGTGTATACAGCAGGTCACTGATCCCCGGTCTGCAGTGTACTGGTGTATACAGCAGGTCACTGATCTCCGGTCTGCAGTGTACTGGTGTATACAGCAGTTCACTGACCCCCAGTCTGTAGAGTACTGGTGTGTACAGCGGGTCACTGATCCCCGGTCTGTTGTGTACTGGTGTATACAGCAGGTCACTGATCCCCGGTCAGTAGTGTACTGGTGTATACAGCAGGTCACTGATCCGCGGTCTGTAGTGTACTGGTGTATACATCAGGTCACTGATCCCCGGTCTGTAGTGTACTGGTGTATACAGCAGCTCACTGATCCCCGGTCTGTGGTGTACTGGTGTATAGAGCAGGTCACTGATCCCCGGTCTGTAGTGTACTGGTGTACGCAGCAGGTCACTGATCCCCGGTCTGTAGTGTACTGGTGTATAAAGCAGGTCACTGATCCCCGGTCTGTACTGTACTGGTGTATACAGCAGGTCACTGATCCCCGGTCTGTACTGTACTGGTGTATACAGCAGGTCACTGATCCCCGGTCTGTAGTGTACTGGTGTGCACAGCAGATCACTGATCCCCGGTCTGTAGTGTACTGGTGTGTACAGCAGGTCACTGATCCCCGGTCTGTAGTGTACTGGTGTATACAGCTGGTCACTGATCCCCGGTCTGTAGTGTACTGGTGTATACAGCAGGTCACTGATCCCCGGTCTGTAGTGTACTGGTGTATACAGCAGGTCACTGATCCCCGGTCTGTATTGTACTGGTGTATACAGCAGGTCACTGATCCCCAGTCTGTAGTGTACTGATGTATACAGCAGGTCACTGATCCCCGGTCTGTAGTGTACTGGTGTATACAGTGGGTCACTGATCCGCGGTCTATAGTGTACTGGTGTATACAGTAGGTCACTGATCCCCGGTCTGTAGTGTACGGTGTATACAGCAGGTGACTGATCCCCGGTCTGTAGTGTACTGGTGTATACAGCAAGTCACTGAGCCGCGGTCTGTAGTGTACTGGTGTATACAGCAGCTCACTGATCCCCGGCCTGTGGTGTACTGGTGTATACAGCAGGTCACTGATCCCCGGTCTGCAGTGTACTGGTGTATACAGCAGGTCACTGATCCCCGGTCTGTACTGTACTGGTGTATACAGCAGGTCACTGATCCCTGGTCTGGAGTGTACTGGTGTGTACAGCAGGTCTCTGATCCCCGGTCTGTACTGTACTGGTGTATACAGCAGGTCACTGATCCCCGGTCTGCAGTGTACTGGTGTACACAGCAGGTCATTGATCCCCGGTCTGTAGTGTACTGGTGTGTGCAGCAGGTCACTGAACCCCTGTCTGTACTGTACTGGTGTATACAGCAGGTCACTGATCCCCGGTCTGTAGTGTACTGGTGTATGCAGCAGGTCACTGATCCCCGGTCTGTTGTGTACTGGTGTGTACAGCAGGTCACTGATCCCCGGTATGTAGTGTACTGGTGTGTCCAGTAGGTCACTGATCCCCGGTCTGTATTGTACTGGTGTGTACAGCAGGTCACTGATCCCCGGTTTGTATTGTACTGGTGTATACAGCAGGTTACTGATCCCCGGTCTGTAGTGCACTGGTGTATACAGCATGTCACTGATCCCCGGTCTGTAGTGTACTGGTGCATACAGCAGGTCACTGATCCCCGGTCTGTCGTGTACTGGTGTGTGCAGCGGGTCACTGATCCCCGGTCTGTAGTGTATTGGTGTATACAGCAGGTCACTGATCCCCGGTCTGTAGTGTACTGGTGTATACAACAGGTCACTGCTCCGCGGTCTGCAGTGTACTGTTGTGTACAGCAGGTCACTGATCCCCGGTCGGTAGTGTACTGGTGTATACAGCAGCTCACTGATCCCCAGTCTATAGTGTACTGGTGTGTACAGCAGGTCACTGATCCCCGGTCTGTACTGTACTGGCGTATACAGCAGGTCACTGATCCCCGGTCTGTACTGTAGTGGTGTGTACAGCAGGTCACTGATCCCCGGTCTGTAGTGTACTGGTGTACGCAGCAGGTCACTGATCCCCGGTCTGTAGTGTACTGGTGTATACAGCAGGTCACTGATCCCCGGTCTGTAGTGTACTGGTGTGCACAGCAGATCACTGATCCCCGGTCTGTAGTGTACTGGTGTGTACAGCAGGTCACTGATCCCCGGTCTGTAGTGTACTGGTGAATACAGCTGGTCACTGATCCCCGGTCTGGAGTGTACTGGTGTATACAGCAGGTCACTGATCCCCGGTCTCTAGTGTACTGGTGTATACAGCAGGTCACTGATCCCCTTTCTGTCGTGTACTGGTGTATACAGCAGGTCACTGATCCCCGGTCTGTAGTGTACTGGTGTGTACAGCAGGTCACTGATCACCGTTCTGCAGTGTACTGGTGTGTACAGCAGGTCACTGATCCCCGGTCTGTAGTGTACTGGTGTATACAGCTGGTCACTGATCCCCGGTCTGTAGTGTACTGGTGTATACAGCAGGTCACTGATCCCCGGTCTGTAGTGTACTGGTGTATACAGCAGGTCACTGATCCCGGTCTGTAGTGTACTGGTGTATACAGCAGGTCACTGATCCCCGGTCTGTATTGTACTGGTGTGTACAGCAGGTCACTGATCCCCAGTCTGTAGTTTACTGGTGTATACAGCAGGTCACTGATCCCCAGTCTGTAGTGTACTGATGTATACAGCAGGTCACTGATCCCCGGTCTGTAGTGTACTGGTGTATACAGTGGGTCACTGATCCCCGGTCTGTAGTGTACTGGTGTATACAGTCGGTCACTGATCCCCGGTCTGTAGTGTATGGTGTATACAGCAGGTCACTGCTCCGCGGTCTGTAGTGTACTGTTGTATACAGCAGGTCACTGATCCCCGGTCTGCAGTGTGTCACCAGGCTGATACCAGGAATGGCGGGAATGACCTATGAGGAGAGACTATGTAGTTTAGGGATGTACACACTGGAGTTTAGAAGATTGAGAGGGGACCTCATAGAAGTGTATAAAATTCTGACAGGTCTAGACAGACTGGATGCAGAAGGAATGTTTCCCTTGGCGGGTGAGAACAGAACTAGAGGACATAATTTAAGGATAAGGGCTAAACCATTTAGGACAGAGATGAGGGGGAATTTCTTCACTCAGAGAGTGGTGAACCTGTGGAACTCATTGCCACAGAGGGCAGTGTACGCCAGCTCATTAAATATATTTAAGAGGGAATTAGATATATTTCTACGGGCAAAAGGGGTTAAGGGTTACGGAGAGAAGGCGGGGACGGGATACTGAATTAAAGGATCAGCCATGATCTCATCGAATGGCGGAGCAGGCACGAAGGGCCGAATGGCCTACTCCTGCTCCTATCTTCTATGTATCTATGTATCTATGTACTGGTGTATACAGCAGCTCACTGATCCCCAGTCTATAGTGTACTGGTGTATACAGCAGGTCACTGATCCCCGGTCTGTAGTGTACTGGTGTACGCAGCAGGTCACTGATCCCCGGTCTGTAGTGTACTGGTGTATACAGCAGGTCACTGATCCCCGGTCTGTAGTGTACTGGTGTGCACAGCAGATCACTGATCCCCGGTCTGTTGTGTACTGGTGTGTACAGCAGGTCACTGATTCCCGGTCTGTAGTATGCTGGTGTATACAGCAGGTCACTGATCCCCGGTCTGTAGTGTACTGGTGTATACAGCAGGTCACTGATCCCCGTTCTGCAGTGTACTGGTGTGTACAGCAGGTCACTGATCCCCGGTATGTGGTGTACTGGTGTGTCCAGCAGCTCACTGATCCCCGGTCTGTGGTGTACTGGTGTATACAGCAGGTCACTGATCCCCGGTCTGTAGTGTACTGGTGTATACAGCAGGTCACTGATCCCCGGTCTGTACTGTACTGGTGTATACAGCAGGTCACTGATCCCTGGTCTGGAGTGTACTGGTGTGTACAGCAGGTCTCTGAACCCCGGTCTGTACTGTACTGGTGTATACAGCAGGTCACTGATCCCCGGTCTGCAGTGTACTGGTGTACACAGCAGGTCATTGATCCCCGGTCTGTAGTGTACTGGTGTATGCAGCAGGTCACTGATCCCCGGTCTGTACTGTACTGGTGTATACAGCAGGTCACTGATCCCCGGTCTGTAGTATACTGGTGTATGCAGCAGGTCACTGATCCCCGGTCTGTACTGTACTGGTGTATACAGCTGGTCACTGATCCCCGGTCTGTAGTGTACTGGTGTATACAGCAGGTCACTGATCCCCGGTCTGTAGTGTACTGGTGTATACAGCAGGTCACTGATCCCCGGTCTGTAGTGTACTGGTGTATACAGCAGGTCACTGATCCCCGGTCTGTATTGTACTGGTGTGTACAGCAGGTCACTGATCCCCAGTCTGTAGTTTACTGGTGTATACAGCAGGTCACTGATCCCCAGTCTGTAGTGTACTGATGTATACAGCAGGTCACTGATCCCCGGTCTGTAGTGTACTGGTGTATACAGTGGGTCACTGATCCCCGGTCTGTAGTGTACTGGTGTATACAGTCGGTCACTGATCCCCGGTCTGTAGTGTATGGTGTATACAACAGGTCACTGCTCCGCGGTCTGTAGTGTACTGTTGTATACAGCAGGTCACTGATCCCCGGTCTGTAGTGTACTGGTGTATACAGTGGGTCACTGATCCCCGGTCTGTAGTGTACTGGTGTATACAGTCGGTCACTGATCCCCGATCTGTAGTGTATGGTGTATACAACAGGTCACTGCTCCGCGGTCTGTAGTGTACTGTTGTATACAGCAGGTCACTGATCCCCGGTCTGTAGTGTACTGATGTATACAGCATGTCACTGATCCCCGGTCTGTAGTGTACTGGTGTATACAGCAGGTCACTGATCCCCGGTCTGTCGTGTACTGGTGTGTGCAGCGGGTCACTGATCCCCGGTCTGTTGTGTACTGGTGTATACAGCAGGTCACTGATCCCCGGTCTGTAGTGTACTGGTGTATACAACAGGTCACTGCTCCGCGGTCTGTAGTGTACTGTTGTATACAGCAGGTCACTGATCCCCGGTCTGCAGTGTACTGGTGTATACAGCAGCTCACTGATCCCCAGTCTATAGTGTACTGGTGTATACAGCAGGTCACTGATCCCCGGTCTGTACTGTACTGGCGTATACAGCAGGTCACTGATCCCCGGTCTGTAGTGTAGTGGTGTGTACAACAGGTCACTGATCCCCGGTCTGTAGTGTACTGGTGTACGCAGCAGGTCACTGATCCCCGGTCTGTAGTGTACTGGTGTATACAGCAGGTCACTGATCCCCGGTCTGTAGTGTACTGGTGTGCACAGCAGATCACTGATCCCCGGTCTGTTGTGTACTGGTGTGTACAGCAGGTCACTGATTCCCGGTCTGTAGTATGCTGGTGTATACAGCAGGTCACTGATCCCCGGTCTGTAGTGTACTGGTGTATACAGCTGGTCACTGATCCCCGGTCTGTAGTGTACTGGTGTATACAGCAGGTCACTGATCCCCGGTCTGTAATGTACTGGTGTATACAGCAGGTCACTGATCCCCGTTCTGCAGTGTACTGGTGTGTACAGCAGGTCACTGATCCCCGGTATGTGGTGTACTGGTGTGTCCAGCAGCTCACTGATCCCCGGTCTGTGGTGTACTGGTGTATACAGCAGGTCACTGATCCCCGGTCTGTAGTGTACTGGTGTATACAGCAGGTCACTGATCCCCGGTCTGTACTGTACTGGTGTATACAGCAGGTCACTGATACCTGGTCTGGAGTGTACTGGTGTGTACAGCAGGTCTCTGATCCCCGGTCTGTACTGTACTGGTGTATACAGCAGGTCACTGATCCCCGGTCTGCAGTGTACTGGTGTACACAGCAGGTCATTGATCCCCGGTCTGTAGTGTACTGGTGTATGCAGCAGGTCACTGATCCCCGGTCTGTACTGTACTGGTGTATACAGCAGGTCACTGATCCCCGGTCTGTAGTGTACTGGTGTATGCAGCAGGTCACTGATCCCCGGTCTGCAGTGTAATGGTGTGTGCAGCAGGTCACTGATCCCCGGTATGTTGTGTACTGGTGTGTCCAGTAGGTCACTGATCCCCGGTCTGTATTGTACTGGTGTATACAGCAGGTCACTGATTCCCGGTCTGTATTGTACTGGTGTGTACAGCAGGTCACTGATCCCCGGTTTGTATTGTACTGGTGTATACAGCAGGTTACTGATCCCCAGTCTGTAGTGTACTGGTGTATACAGCATGTCACTGATCCCCGGTCTGTAGTGTACTGATGAATACAGCAGGTCACTGATCCCCGGTCTGTCGTGTACTGGTGTGTGCAGCGGGTCACTGATCCCCGGTCTGTAGTATGCTGGTGTATACAGCAGGTCACTGATCCCCGGTCTGCAGTGTACTGGTGTACACAGCAGGTCATTGATCCCCGGTCTGTAGTTTACTGGTGAATACAGCAGGTAACTGATCCCCGGTCTGTAGTGCACTGGTGTATACAACAGGTCACTGATCCCCGGTCTGTAGCGTACTGGTGTATACAGCAGCTCACTGATCCCCGGTCTATAGTGTACTGGTGTGTACAGCAGGTCACTGATCCCCGGTCTGTACTGTACTGGCGTATACAGCAGGTCACTGATCCCCGGTCTGTAGTTTACTGGTGTGTACAGCAGGTCACTGATCCCCGGTCTGTAGTGTACTGGTGTACGCAGCAGGTCACTGATCCCCGGTCTGTCGTGCACTGGTGTATGCAGCAGGTCACTGATCCCCGGTCTGTAGTGTACTGGTGTGCACAGCAGATCACTGATCCCCGGTCTGTAGTGTACTGGTGTGTACAGCAGCTCACTGATCCCCGGTCTGTAGTATGCTGGTGTATACAGCAGGTCACTGATCCCCGGTCTGTAGTGTACTGGTGTATGCAGCTGGTCACTGATCCCCGGTCTGTAGTGTACTGGTGTATACAGCAGGTCACTGATCCCCGGCCTGTAGTGTACTGGTGTATACAGCAGGTCACTGATCCCCGGTCTGTAGTTTACTGGTGTATACAGCAGGTCACTGATCCCCGGTCTGTTGTATACTGGTGTATACAGCAGGTCACTGATTCCCGGTCTGTAGTGTACTGGTGTATACAGCAGGTCACTGATCCGCGGTCTGTAGTGTACTGGTGTGTACAGCAGGTCAATGATCCCCGGTCTGTAGCATACTAGTGTATATAACAGGACACTGATCCCCGGTCTGTCGCGCACTGGTGTATACAAGAGGTCACTGATCCCCGGTCTGTAGTGTACTGGTGTGCACAGCAGGTCACTGATCCCCAGTCTGTAGTGTACTGGTGTGTACAGCAGGTCACTGATCCCCGGTCTGTATTGTACTGGTGTATACAGCAGGTCACTGATCCCCGCTCTGTTGTGTACTGGTGTGTACAGCAGGTCTCTGATCCCCGGTCTGTAGTGTACTGGTGTATAAAGCAGGTCACTGATCCCCGGTCTGTAGTGTACTGGTGTATACAGCAGTTCACTGATCACCGGTCTGTAGAGTACTGGTGTGTACAGCGGGTCACTGATCCCCGGTCTGTAGTGTACTGGCGTATACAGCAGGTCACTGAGCCCCGGTCTGTAGTGTACTGGTGTATACAGCAGGTCACTGATCCCCGGTCTGTAGTATACTGGTGTATACAGCAGGTCACTGATCCCCGGTCTGTAGTGTACTGGTGTATACAGCAGGTCACTGATCCCCGGTCGGCAGTGTACTGGTTTTTACAGCAGGTCACTGATCCCCGGTCTGTACTGTACTGGTGTATACAGCAGGTCACTGATCCCCAGTCTGTAGTGTACTGGTGTGTACAGCAGGTCACTGATCCCCTGTCTGTACTGTACTGGTGTATACAGCAGGTCACTGATCCCCGGTCTGTAGAGTACTGGTGTATACAGCAGGTCACTGATCCCCAGTCTGTAGTGTACTAGTGTGTACAGCAAGTCACTGATACCCGGTCTGTAGTGTACTGGTGTATACAGCAGGTCACTGATCCCCGGTCTGTAGTGTACTGGTGTATGCAGCAGGTCACTGATCCCCGGTCTGTAGTGTACTGGTGTGTACAGCAGGTCACTGATCCCCGGTCTGTATTGTACTGGTGTTTACAGCAGGCCACTGATCCCCGGTCTGTAGTGTGCTGGTGTATACAGCAGGTCACTGATCCCCGGTCTGTAGTGTACTGGTGTGTACAGCGGGTCACTGATCCCCGGTCTGCAGTGTACTGGTGTATACAGCAGGTCACTGATCCGCGGTCTGTAGTGTACTGGTGTATACAGCAGGTCACTGATCCCCGGTCTGTAGTGTACTGGTGTATACAACAGGTCACTGATCCGCGGTCTTTAGTTTACTGGTGTGTACAGCAGGTCAGTGATCCCCGGTCTGTAGTGTACTGGTGTATACACAGCAGGTCACTGATCCCCGGTCTGTAGCGTACTGGTGTATACAACAGGTCACTGATCCGCGGTCTTTAGTTTACTGGTGTGTACAGCAGGTCAGTGATCCCCGGTCTGTAGTGTACTCGTGTATACAGTAGTTCACTGATCCCTGGTCTGTAGTGTACTGGTGTGTACAGCAGGTCACTGATCCCCGGTCTGTAGTGTACTGGTGTACGCAGCAGGTCACTGATCCCCGGTCTGTAGTGTACTGGTGTGTACAGCAGGTCACTGATTCCCGGTCTGTAGTGTACTGGTGTGTACAGCAGGTCACTGATCCCCAGTCTGTAGCGTACTGGTGTGGACAGCAGGTCACTGATCCCCGGTCTGTATTTTACTGGTATATACAGCAGGTCACTGATCCCCGGTCCGTAGTGTTGTAGAGTACTGGTCTGTACAGCAGGTCTCTGATCCCCGGTCTGTAGTGTACTGGTGTACACAGCAGGTCACTGATCCCCGGTCTGTAGTGTACTGGTGTTTTCAGCAGGTCTCTGATCCCCGGTCTGTAGTTTACTGGTGTATACAGCAGGTCACTGATCCCCGGTCTGTTGTATACTGGTGTATACAGCAGGTCACTGATTCCCGGTCTGTAGTGTACTGGTGTATACAGCAGGTCACTGATCCGCGGTCTGTCGTGTACTGGTGTGTACAGCAGGTCACTGATCCCCGGTCTGTAGCATACTAGTGTATATAACAGGACACTGATCCCCGGTCTGTCGTGTACTGGTGTATACAAGAGGTCACTGATCCCCGGTCTGTAGTGTACTGGTGTGTACAGCAGGTCACTGATCCCCAGTTTGTAGTGTACTGGTGTGTACAGCAGGTCACTGATCCCCGGTCTGTAGTGTACTGGTGTGTACAGCAGGTCACTGATCCCCGGTCTGTAGTGTACTGGTGTATACAAGAGGTCACTGATCCCCGGTCTGTTGTGTACTGGTGTGTACAGCAGGTCTCTGATCCCCGGTCTGTAGTGTACTGGTGTATTCAGCAGGACACTGATCCCTGGTCTGTAGTGTACTGGTGTGTACAGCAGGTCACTGATCACTGGTCTGTTGTGTACTGGTGTGTACAGCAGGTCTCTGATCACCGGTCTGTAGTGTACAGGTGCATACAGCAGGTCACTGATCACCGGTCTGTAGAGTACTGGTGTGTACAGCGGGTCACTGATCCCCGGTCTGTTGTGTACTGGTGTACACAGCAGGTCACTGATCCCCGGTCTGTTGTGTACTGGTGTATACAGCAGGTCACTGATCCCCGGTCTGTAGTGTACTGGTGTATACAGCAGGTCACTGATCCCCAGTCTGTAGTGTACTAGTGTGTACAGCAAGTCACTGATCCCCGGTCTGTAGTGTACTGGTGTATACAGCAGGTCACTGATCCCCAGTCTGTAGTGTACTGGTGTATGCAGCAGGTCACTGATCCCCGGTCTGTAGTATACTGGTGTGTACAGCAGGTCACTGATCCCCGGTCTGTATTGTACTGGTGTTTACAGCAGGCCACTGATCCCCGGTCTGTAGTGTGCTGGTGTATACAGCAGGTCACTGATCCCCGGTCTGTAGTGTACTGGTATACACAGCAGGTCACTGATCCCCGGTCTGTAGCGTACTGGTGTATACAACAGGCCACTGATCCGCGGTCTTTAGTTTACTGGTGTGTACAGCAGGTCAGTGATCCCCGGTCTGTCGTGTACTCGTGTATACAGTAGTTCACTGATCCCCGGTCTGTAGTGTACTGGTGTGTACAGCAGGTCACTGATCCCCGGTCTGTAGTGTACTGGTGTACGCAGCAGGTCACTGATCCCCGGTCTGTAGTGTACTGGTGTGTACAGCAGGTCACTGATTCCCGGTCTGCAGTGTACTGGTGTGTACAGCAGGTCACTGATCCCCAGTCTGTAGTGTACTGGTGTGTACAGCAGGTCACTGATCCCCGGTCTGTATTTTACTGGTGTATACAGCAGGTCACTGATCCCCGGTCCGTAGTGTTGTAGTGTACTGGTCTGTACAGCAGGTCTCTGATCCCCGGTCTGTAGTGTACTGGTGTATACAGCAGGTCACTGATCCCCGGTCTGTAGTGTACTGGTGTGTACAGAAGGTCACTGATTCCCGGTCTGCAGTGTACTGGTGTGTACAGCAGGTCACTGATCCCCAGTCTGTAGTGTACTGGTGTGTACAGCAGGTCACTGATCCCCGGTCTGTAGTGTTGTAGTGTACTGGTGTATACAGCAGGTCACTGATCCCCGGTCTGCAGTGTACTGGTGTATACAGCAGTTCACTGATCCCCGGTCTGCAGTGTACTGGTGTTTACAGCAGGTCACTGATCCCCGGTCTGTACTGTACTGGTGTATACAGCAGGTCACTGATCCCCAGTCTGTAGTGTACTGGTGTGTACAGCAAGTCACTGATCCCCGGTCTGTAGTGTACTGGTGTATACAGCAGGTCACTGATCCCCGGTCTGCAGTGTACTGGTGTATACAGCAGGTCACTGATCCCCGGTCTGTAGTGTACTGGTATACACAGCAGGTCACTGATCCCCGGTCTGTAGCGTACTGGTGTATACAACAGGTCACTGATCCGCGGTCTTTAGTTTACTGGTGTGTACAGCAGGTCAGTGATCCCCGGTCTGCAATGTACTGGTGCATACAGTAGTTCACTGATCCCCGGTCTGTAGTATACTGGTGTGTACAGCAGGTCACTGATCCCCGGTCTGTAGTGTACTGGTGTACGCAGCAGGTCACTGATCCCCGGTCTGTAGTGTACTGGTGTATACAGCAGGTCAGTGATCCCCGGTCTGTAGTGCACTGGTGTATACAGCAGATCACTGATCCCCGGTCTGTAGTGTACTGGTGTGTACAGCAGGTCACTGATTCCCGGTTTGTAGTGTACTGGTGTGTACAGCAGGTCACTGATCACCAGTCTGTAATGTACTGGTGTGTACAGCAGGTCACTGATCCCCGGTCTGTATTTTACTGGTGTATACAGCAGGTCAGTGATCCCCGGTCTGTAGTGTTGTAGTGTACTGGTCTGTACAGCAGGTCTCTGATCCCCGGTCTGTAGTGTACTGGTGTATACAGCAGGTCACTGATCCCCGGTCTGTAGTGTACTGGTGTACACAGCAGGTCAGTGATCCCCGGTCTGTAGTGTTGTAGTGTACTGGTCTGTACAGCAGGTCTCTGATCCCCGGTCTGTAGTGTACTGGTGTATACAGCAGGTCACTGATCCCCGGTCTGTAGTGTACTGGTGTACACAGCAGGTCACTGATCCCCGGTCTGCAGTGTACTGGTGTATACAGCAGTTCACTTATCCCCGGTCTGTAGAATACTGGTGTGTGCAGCGGGTCACTGATCCCCGGTCTGTTGTGTACTGGTGTATACAGCAGGTCACTGATCCCCGGTCTGTAGTGTACTGGTGTGTACAGCAGGTCACTGATCCCCGGTCTGCAGTGTACTGGTGTACACAGCAGGTCACTGATCCCCGGTCTGTAGTGTACTGGTGTATACAGCAGGTCACTGATCCCCGGTCTGTACTATACTGGTGCATACAGCAGGTCACTGATCCCCGGTCTGTAGTGTACTGGTGTATACAGCAGGTCACTGATCCCCGGTCTGTAGTGTACTGGTGTTTACAGCAGGTCACTGATTCCCGGTCTGTACTGTACTGGTGTTTACAGCAGGTCACTGATCCCCAGTCTGTAGTGTACTGGTGTGTACAGCGGGTCACTGATCCCCGGTCTGTACTGTACTGGTGTATACAGCAGGTCACTGATCCCCGGTCTGTAGTGTACTGGTGTATACAGCAGGTCACTGATCCCCAGTCTGTAGTGTACTGGTGTGTATAGCAAGTCACTGATCCCCGGTCTGTAGTGTACTGGTGTATACAGCAGGTCACTGATCCCCGGTCTGTAGTGTACTGGTGCGCACAGCAGGTCACTGATCCCCGGTCTGTATGTACTGGTGTTTACAGCAGGTCACTGATCCCCGGTCTGTATTGTACTGGTGTATACAGCAGGTCACTGATCCCCGGTCTGTCGTGTACTGCTGTGTACAGCGGGTCACTGATCCCCGGTCTTTAGTTTTCTGGTGTGTACAGCAGGTCACTGATCCCCGGTCTGTAGTGTACTGGTGTATACAGTAGTTCACTGATCCCCGGTCTGTAGTGTACTGGTGTGTACAGCAGGTCACTGATCCCCTGTCTGTAGTGTACTGGTGTACGCAGCAGGTCACTGATCCCCGGTCTGTAGTGCACTGGTGTATACAGCATGTCAGTGATCCCCGGTCTGTAGTGTTCTGGTGTGTACAGCAGGTCACTGATTCCCGGTCTGTAGTGTACTGGTGTGTACAGCAGGTCACTGATCCCCAGTCTGTAGTGTACTGGAGTGTACAGCAGGTCACTGATCCCCGGTCTGTAGTGTACTGGTCTGTATAGCAGGTCTCTGATCCCCGCTCTGTAGTGTACTGGTGTATACAGCAGGTCACTGATCCCCGGTCTGCAGTGTACTGGTGTATACAGCAGGTCACTGATCTCCGGTCTGCAGTGTACTGGTGTATACAGCAGTTCACTGACCCCCAGTCTGTAGAGTACTGGTGTGTACAGCGGGTCACTGATCCCCGGTCTGTTGTGTACTGGTGTATACAGCAGGTCACTGATCCCCGGTCAGTAGTGTACTGGTGTATACAGCAGGTCACTGATCCGCGGTCTGTAGTGTACTGGTGTATACATCAGGTCACTGATCCCCGGTCTGTAGTGTACTGGTGTATACAGCAGCTCACTGATCCCCGGTCTGTGGTGTACTGGTGTATAGAGCAGGTCACTGATCCCCGGTCTGTAGTGTACTGGTGTACACAGCAGGTCACTGATCCCCGGTCTGTAGTGCACTGGTGGATAAAGCAGGTCACTGATCCCCGGTCTGTACTGTACTGGTGTATACAGCAGGTCACTGATCCCCGGTCTGTAGTGTACTGGTGTGTACAGCAGGTCACTAATCCCCGGTCTGTAGTGTGCTGCTGTATACAGCAGGTCACTGAGCCCCGGTCTGTAGTGTACTGGTGTATACAGCAGGTCACTGATCCCCGGTCTGTAGTGTACTGGTGTGTACAGCAGGTCACTGATCCCCGGTCTGTTGTATACTGGTGTATACAGCAGGTCACTGATTCCCGGTCTGTAGTGTACTGGTGTATACAGCAGGTCACTGATCCCCGGTCTGTAGTGTACTGGTGCGTACAGCAGGTCACTGATCCCCGGTCTGTAGTGTACTGGTGTATACAGCAGGTCACTGATCCCCGGTCTGTAGTTTACTGGTGTATACAGCAGGTCACTGATCCCCGGTCTGTTGTATACTGGTGTATACAGCAGGTCACTGATTCCCGGTCTGTAGTGTACTGGTGTATACAGCAGGTCACTGATCCGCGGTCTGTAGTGTACTGGTGTGTACAGCAGGTCACTGATCCCCGGTCTGTAGCATACTAGTGTATATAACAGGACACTGATCCCCGGTCTGTCGTGTACTGGTGTATACAAGAGGTCACTGATCCCCGGTCTGTAGTGTACTGGTGTGTACAGCAGGTCACTGATCCCCAGTCTGTAGTGTACTGGTGTGTACAGCAGGTCACTGATCCCCGGTCTGTATTGTACTGGTGTATACAGCAGGTCACTGATCCCCGGTCTGTTGTGTACTGGTGTGTACAGCAGGTCACTGATCCCCGATCTGTAGTGTACTGCTGTATACAGCAGGTCACTGATCCCCAGTCTGTAGTGTACTGGTGTAGACAGCAGGTCACTGATCCCCGGTGTGTAGTGTACTGGTGTATACAGCAGGTCACTGATCCCCGAACTGTAGTGTACTGCTGTATACAGCAGGTCACTGATCCCCAGTCTGTAGTGTACTAGTGTGTACAGCAAGTCACTGATCCCCGGTCTGGAGTGTCCTGGTGTGTACAGCAGGTCTCTGATCCCCGGTCTGTAGTGTAATGGTGTATACAGCAGGTCACTGATCCCTGGTCTGTTGTGTACTGGTGTGTACAGCAGGTCTCTGATCCCCGGTCTGTAGTGTACTGGTGTATACAGCAGGTCACTGATCCCCGGTCTGTGTTGTACTGGTGTATACAGCAGGTCACTGATCCCCGGTCTGTAGTGTACTGGTGTATACAGCAGCTCACTGATCCCCGGTCTGTAGTGTACTGGTGTATACAGCAGGTCACTGATCCCCGGTCTGTAGTGTACTGGTGTATACAGCAGGTCACTGATCCCCGGTCTGTTGTGTACTGGTGTGTTCAGCAGGTCTCTGATCCCCGGTCGGCAGTGTACTGGTTTTTACAGCAGGTCACTGATCCCCGGTCGGCAGTGTACTGGTTTTTACAGCAGGTCACTGATCCCCGGTCTGTACTGTACTGGTGTACACAGCAGGTCACTGATCCCCAGTCTGTAGTTTACTGGTGTGTACAGCAGGTCACTGATCCCCTGTCTGTACTGTACTGGTGTATACAGCAGGTCACTGATCCCCGGTCTGTAGTGTACTGCTGTATACAGCAGGTCACTGATCCCCAGTCTGTAGTGTACTAGTGTGTACAGCAAGTCACTGATCCCCGGTCTGTAGTGTACTGGTGTATACAGCAGGTCACTGATCCCCAGTCTGTAGTGTACTAGTGTGTACAGCAAGTCACTGATCCCCGGTCTGTATTGTACTGGTGTATACAGCAGGTCACTGATCCCCGGTCTGTAGTGTACTGGTGTATGCAGCAGGTCACTGATCCCCGGTCTGTAGTGTACTGGTGTGTACAGCAGGTCACTGATCCCCGGTCTGCATTGTACTGGTGTTTACAGCAGGCCACTGATCCCCGGTCTGTAGTGTGCTGGTGTATACAGCAGGTCACTGATCCCCGGTCTGTAGTGTACTGGTGTGTACAGCGGGTCACTGATCCCCGGTCTGTAGTGTACTGGTGTATACAGCAGGTCACTGATCCCCGGTCTGTAGTGTACTGGTATACACAGCAGGTCACTGATCCCCGGTCTGTAGCGTACTGGTGTATACAACAGGTCACTGATCCGCGGTCTTTAGTTGACTGGTGTGTACAGCAGGTCAGTGATCCCCGGTCTGTCGTGCACTCGTGTATACAGTAGTTCACTGATCCCCGGTCTGTAGTGTACTGGTGTACGCAGCAGGTCACTGATCCCCGGTCTGTAGTGTACTGGTGTTTACAGCAGGTCACTGATTCCCGGTCTGCAGTGTACTGGTGTGTACAGCAGGTCACTGATCCCCAGTCTGTAGTGTACTGGTGTGTACAGCAGGTCACTGATCCCCGGTCTGTATTTTACTGGTGTATACAGCAGGTCACTGATCCCCGGTCCGTAGTGTTGTAGTGTACTTGTCTGTACAGCAGGTCTCTGATCCCCGGTCTGTAGTGTACTGGTGTATACAGCAGGTCACTGATCCCCGGTCTGTAGTGTACTGGTGTGCACAGAAGGTCACTGATTCCCGGTCTGTAGTGTACTGGTGTGTGCAGCAGGTCACTGATCCCCAGTCTGTAGTGTACTGGTGTGTACAGCAGGTCACTGATCCCCGGTCTGTATTGTACTGGTGTATACAGCAGGTCACTGATCCCCGGTCTGTTGTGTACTGGTGTATACAGCAGGTCACTGATCCCCGGTCTGTAGTGTACTGGTGTATACAGCAGGTCACTGATCCCTGGTCTGTAGTGTACTGGTGTGTACAGCAGGTCTCTGATCCCCGGTCTGTAGTGTACTGGTGTATTCAGCAGGACACTGATCCCTGGTCTGTAGTGTACTGGTGTGTACAGCAGGTCTCTGATCCCCGGTCTGTAGTGTACTGGTGTATTCAGCAGGACACTGATCCCCGGTCTGTTGTGTACTGGTGTGTACAGCAGGTCACTGATCCCCGGTCTGTAGTGTACTGGTGTATACAGCAGGTCTCTGATCCCCGGTCTGTATTGTACTGGTGTATACAGCAGGTCACTGATCCCCGGTCTGTTGTGTACTGGTGTGTACAGCAGGTCACTGATCCCCGGTCTGTAGTGTACTGGTGTATACAGCAGGTCACTGATCCCCGGTCTGTCGTGTACTGGTGTATACAGCAGGTCACTGATCCCCGGTCTGTAGTGTACTGGTGTATTCAGCAGGACACTGATCCCTGGTCTGTAGTGTACTGGTGTATTCAGCAGGACACTGATCCCCGGTCTGCAGTGTACTGGTGTATTCAGCAGGACACTGATCCCCGGTCTGTAGTGTACTGGTGTATACAGCAGTTCACTGATCACCGGTCTGTAGAGTACTGGTGTGTACAGCGGGTCACTGATCCCCGGTCTGTTGTGTACTGGTGTATACAGCAGGTCACTGATCCCCGGTCTGTAGTGTACTGGTGTATACAGCAGGTCACTGATCCCCGGTCTGTAGTGTACTGGTGTATACAGCAGGTCACTGATCCCCGGTCGGCAGTGTACTGGTTTTTACAGCAGGTCACTGATCCCCGGTCTGTACTGTACTGGTGTATACAGCAGGTCACTGATCCCCAGTCTGTAGTGTACTGGTGTGTACAGCAGGTCACTGATCCCCTGTCTGTACTGTACTGGTGTATACAGCAGGTCACTGATCCCCGGTCTGTAGTGTACTGCTGTATACAGCAGGTCACTGATCCCCAGTCTGTAGTGTACTAGTGTGTACAGCAAGTCACTGATCCCCGGTCTGTCGTGTACTGGTGTATACAGCAGGTCACTGATCCCCGGTCTGTAGTGCACTGGTGTATGCAGCAGGTCACTGATCCCCGGTCTGTAGTGTACTGGTGTGTACAGCAGGTCACTGATCCCCGGTCTGTATTGTACTGGTGTTTACAGCAGGCCACTGATCCCCGGTCTGTAGTGTGCTGGTGTATACAGCAGGTCACTGATCCCCGGTCTGTAGTGTACTGGTGTGTACAGCGGGTCACTGATCCCCGGTCTATAGTGTACTGGTGTATACAGCAGGTCACTGATCCCCGGTCTGTAGTGTACTGGTATACACAGCAGGTCACTGATCCCCGGTCTGTAGCGTACTGGTGTATACAACAGGTCACTGATCCGCGGTCTTTAGTTTACTGGTGTATACAGCAGGTCAGTGATCCCCGGTCTGTCGTGTACTCGTGTATACAGCAGGTCACTGATCCCCGGTCTGTAGTGTACTGGTGTATACAGCAGGCCACTGATCCGCAGTCTGTAGTGTACTTCTGTATACAGCAGCTCACTGATCCCCGGTCTGTGGTGTACTGGTGTATACAGCAGGTCACTGATCCCCGGTCTGTAGTGTACTGGTGTACACAGCAGGTCACTGATCCCCGGTCTGTAGTGTACTGGTGTATACAGCAGGTCACTGATCCCCGGTCTGTAGTGTACTGGTGTTTACAGCAGGTCACTGATTCCCGGTCTGTACTGTACTGGTGTTTACAGCAGGTCACTGATCCCCAGTCTGTAGTGTACTGGTGTGTACAGCGGGTCACTGATCCCCGGTCTGTACTGTACTGGTGTATACAGCAGGTCACTGATCCCCGGTCTGTAGTGTACTGGTGTATACAGCAGGTCACTGATCCCCAGTCTGTAGTGTACTGGTGTGTATAGCAAGTCACTGATCCCCGGTCTGTAGTGTACTGGTGCGCACAGCAGGTCACTGATCCCCGGTCTGTATGTACTGGTGTTTACAGCAGGTCACTGATCCCCGGTCTGTATTGTACTGGTGTATACAGCAGGTCACTGATCCCCGGTCTGTCGTGTACTGGTGTGTACAGCGGGTCACTGATCCCCGGTCTTTAGTTTACTGGTGTGTACAGCAGGTCACTGATCCCCGGTCTGTAGTGTACTGGTGTATACAGTAGTTCACTGATCCCCGGTCTGTAGTGTACTGGTGTGTACAGCAGGTCACTGATCCCCGGTCTGTAGTGTACTGGTGTACGCAGCAGGTCACTGATCCCCGGTCTGTAGTGCACTGGTGTTTCCAGCAGGTCAGTGATCCCCGGTCTGTAGTGTTCTGGTGTGTACAGCAGGTCACTGATTCCCGGTCTGTAGTGTACTGGTGTGTACAGCAGGTCACTGATCCCCGGTCTGTAGTGTACTGGTGTATACAGCAGGTCACTGATCTCCGGTCTGCAGTGTACTGGTGTTTCCAGCAGTTCACTGACCCCCAGTCTGTAGAGTACTGGTGTGTACAGCGGGTCACTGATCCCCGGCCTGTTGTGTACTGGTGTATACAGCAGGTCACTGATCCCCGGTCAGTAGTGTACTGGTGTATACAGCAGGTCACTGATCCGCGGTCTGTAGTGTACTGGTGTATACATCAGGTCACTGATCCCCGGTCTGTAGTGTACTGGTGTATACAGCAGCTCACTGATCCCCGGTCTGTGGTGTACTTGTGTATAGAGCAGGTCACTGATCCCCGGTCTGTAGTTTACTGGTTTACACAGCAGGTCACTGATCCCCGGTCTGTAGTGTACTGGTGTATAAAGCAGGTCACTGATCCCCGGTCTGTACTGTACTGGTGTATACAGCAGGTCACTAATCCCCGGTCTGTAGTGTACTGGTGTGTACAGCAGGTCACTAATCCCCGGTCTGTAGTGTGCTGGTGTATACAGCAGGTCACTGAGCCCCGGTCTGTAGTGTACTGGTGTATACAGCAGGTCACTGATCCCCGGTCTGTAGTGTACTGGTGCGTACAGCAGGTCACTGATCCCCGGTCTGTAGCGTACTGGTGTATGCAGCAGGTCACTGATCCCCGGTCTGTAGTTTACTGGTGTATACAGCAGGTCACTGATCCCCGGTCTGTAGTGTACTGGTGTATACAGCAGGTCACTGATCCCCGGTCTGTAGTGTACTGGTGTGTACAGCAGGTCACTAATCCCCGGTCTGTTATGTGCTGGTGTATACAGCAGGTCACTGATCCCCTGTCTGTAGTGTACTGGTGTGTACAGTGGGTCACTGATCCCCGGGCTGTAGTTTACTGGTGTATACAGCAGGTCACTGATCCCCGGTCTGTAGTGTACTGGGATACACAGCAGGTCACTGATCCCCGGTCTGTAGCGTACTGGTGTATACAACAGGTCACTGATCCGCGGTCTGTAGTGTGCTGGTGTATACAGCAGGTCACTGATCCCCGGTCTTTAGTTTACTGGTGTGTACAGCAGGTCACTGATCCCCGGTCTGTAGTGTACTGGTGTATACAGTAGTTCACTGATCCCCGGTCTGTAGTGTACTGGTGTGTACAGCAGGTCAGTGATCCCCGGTCTGTAGTGTACTGGTGTATACAGCAGATCACTGATCCCCGGTCTGTAGTGTTCTGGTGTGGACAGCAGGTCACTGATTCCCGGTCTGTAGTGTACTGGTGTGTACAGCAGGTCACTGATCCCCAGTCTGTAGTGTACTGGAGTGTACAGCAGGTCACTGATCCCCGGTCTGTATTTTACTGGTGTATACAGCAGGTCACTGATCCCCGGTCTGTAGTGTACTGGTCTGTCCAGCAGGTCTCTGATCCCCGGTCTGTAGTGTACTGGTGTATACAGCAGGTCACTGATCCCCGGTCTGTAGTGTACTGGTGTATACAGCAGGTCACTGATCCCCGGTCTGCAGTGTACTGGTGTATACAGCAGTTCACTGATCCCCAGTCTGTAGAGCACTGGTGTGTACAGCGGGTCACTGATCCCCGGTCTGTTGTGTACTGGTGTATACAGCAGGTCACTGATCCCCGGTCTGTGGTGTACTGGTGTATACAGCAGGTCACTGATCCGCGGTCTGCAGTGTACTGGTGTATACATCAGGTCACTGATCCCCGGTATGTAGTGTACTGGTGTATACAGCAGCTCACTGATCCCCGGTCTGTGGTGTACTGGTGTATACAGCAGGTCACTGATCCCCGGTCTGTAGTGTACTGGTGTGTACAGCAGGTCACTGATCCCCGGTCTGCAGTGTACTGGTGTACACAGCAGGTCACTGATCCCCGGTCTGTAGTGTACTGGTGTATACAGCAGGTCACTGATCCCCAGTCTCTAGTGTACTGGTGTGTGCAGCAGGTCACTGATCCCCGGTCTGTAGTGTACTGGTGTATACAGCAGGACACTGATCCCCGGTCTGTACTATACTGGTGCATACAGCAGGTCACTGATCCCCGGTCTGTTGTGTACTGTTGTATACAGCAGGTCACTGATCCGCAGTCTGTAGTGTACTTCTGTATACAGCAGGACACTGATCCCTGGTCTGTACTGTACTGGTGTGTACAGCAGGTCTCTGATCCCCGGTCTGTATTGTACTGGTGTATACAGCAGGTCACTGATCCCCGGTCTGTTGTGTACTGGTGTGTACAGCAGGTCTCTGATCCCCGGTCTGTAGTGTACTGGTGTATACAGCGGGTCACTGATCCCCGGTCTGTAGTGTACTGGTGTATACAGCAGGACACTGATCCCTGGTCTGTCGTGTACTGGTGTATTCTGCAGGTCACTGATCACCGGTCTGTAGAGTACTGGTGTGTACAGCGGGTCACTGATCCCCGGTCTGTTGTGTACTGGTGTATACAGCAGGTCACTGATCCCCGGTCTGTAGTGTACTGGTTTTTACAGCAGGTCACTGATCCCCGGTCTGTACTGTACTGGTGTATACAGCAGGTCACTGATCCCCAGTCTGTAGTGTACTGGTGTGTACAGCAGGTCACTGATCCCCTGTCTGTACTGTACTGGTGTGTACAGCAGGTCACTGATCCCCAGGCTGTATTGTACTGCTGTATACAGCAGGTCACTGATCCCCAGTCTGTAGTGTACTAGTGTGTACAGCAAGTCACTGATCCCCGGTCTGTAGTGTACTGGTGTATACAGCAGGTCACTGATCCCCGGTCTGTAGTGTACTGGTGTATGCAGCAGGTCACTGATCCCCGGTCTGTAGTGTACTGGTGTGTACAGCAGGTCACTGATCCCCGGTCTGTATTGTACTGGTGTTTACAGCAGGCCACTGATCCCCGGTCTGTAGTGTGCTGGTGTATACAGCAGGTCACTGATCCCCGGTCTGTAGTGTACTGGTGTGTACAGCGGGTCACTGATCCCCGGTCTGTAGTGTACTGGTATACACAGCAGGTCACTGATCCCCGGTCTGTAGCGTACTGGTGTATACAACAGGTCACTGATCCGCGGTCTTTAGTTTACTGGTGTGTACAGCAGGTCAGTGATCCCCGGTCTGTCGTGTACTCGTGTATACAGTAGTTCACTGATCCCCGGTCTGTAGTGTACTGGTGTGTACAGCAGGTCACTGATCCCCGGTCTGTAGTGTACTGGTGTACGCAGCAGGTCACTGATCCCCGGTCTGAAGTGTACTGGTGTTTACAGCAGGTCACTGATTCCCGGTCTGCAGTGTACTGGTGTGTACAGCAGGTCACTGATCCCCAGTCTGTAGTGTACTGGTGTGTACAGCAGGTCACTGATCCCCGGTCTGTATTTTACTGGTGTATACAGCAGGTCACTGATCCCCGGTCCGTAGTGTTGTAGTGTACTGGTCTGTACAGCAGGTCTCTGATCCCCGGTCTGTAGTGTACTGGTGTATACAGCAGGTCACTGATCCCCGGTCTGTAGTGTACTGGTGTGTACAGAAGGTCACTGATTCCCGGTCTGTAGTGTACTGGTGTGTGCAGCAGGTCACTGATCCCCAGTCTGTAGTGTACTGGTGTGTACAGCAGGTCACTGATCCCCGGTCTGTATTTTACTGGTGTATACAGCAGGTCACTGATCCCCGGTCTGTAGTGTTGTAGTGTACTGGTGTATACAGCAGGTCACTGATCCCCGGTCTGCAGTGTACTGGTGTATACAGCAGGTCACTGATCCCCGGTCTGCAGTGTACTGGTTTTTACAGCAGGTCACTGATCCCCGGTCTGTACTGTACTGGTGTATACAGCAGGTCACTGATCCCCAGTCTGTAGTGTACTGGTGTGTACAGCAAGTCACTGATCCCCGGTCTGTAGTGTACTGGTGTATACAGCAGGTCACTGATCCCCGGTCTGCAGTGTACTGGTGTATACAGCAGGTCACTGATCCCCGGTCTGTAGTGTACTGGTATACACAGCAGGTCACTGATCCCCGGTCTGTAGCGTACTGGTGTATACAACAGGTCACTGATCCGCGGTCTTTAGTTTACTGGTGTGTACAGCAGGTCAGTGATCCCCGGTCTGCATTGTACTGGTGCAGACAGTAGTTCACTGATCCCCGGTCTGTAGTGTACTGGTGTGTACAGCAGGTCACTGATCCCCGGTCTGTAGTTTACTGGTGTACGCAGCAGGTCACTGATCCCCGGTCTGTAGTGTACTGGTGTATACAGCAGGTCAGTGATCCCCGGTCTGTAGTGTACTGGTGTATACAGCAGATCACTGATCCCCGGTCTGTAGTGTACTGGTGTGTCCAGCAGGTCACTGATTCCCGGTTTGTAGTGTACTGGTGTGTACAGCAGGTCACTGATCACCAGTCTGTAATGTACTGGTGTGTACAGCAGGTCACTGATCCCCGGTCTGTATTTTACTGGTGTATACAGCAGGTCAGTGATCCCCGGTCTGTAGTGTTGTAGTGTACTGGTCTGTACAGCAGGTCTCTGATCCCCGGTCTGTAGTGTACTGGTGTATACAGCAGTTCACTGACCCCCAGTCTGTAAAGTACTGGTGTGTACAGCGGGTCACTGATCCCCGGCCTGTTGTGTACTGGTGTATACAGCAGGTCACTGATCCCCGGTCAGTAGTGTACTGGTGTATACAGCAGCTCACTGATCCCCGGTCTGTGGTGTACTGGTGTATAGAGCAGGTCACTGATCCCCGTTCTGTAGTGTACTGGTGTACACAGCAGGTCACTGATCCCCGGTCTGTAGTGTACTGGTGTATAAAGCAGGTCACTGATCCCCGGTCTGTACTGTACTGGTGTATACAGCAGGTCACTGATCCCCGGTCTGTAGTGTACTGGTGTGTACAGCAGGTCACTGATCCCCGGTCTGTAGCGTACTGGTGTATGCAGCAGGTCACTGATCCCCGGTCTGTAGTTTACTGGTGTATACAGCAGGTCACTGATCCCCGGTCTGTAGTGTACTGGTGTATACAGCAGGTCACTGATCCCCGGTCTGTAGTGTACTGGTGTGTACAGCAGGTCACTAATCCCCGGTCTGTTATGTGCTGGTGTATACAGCAGGTCACTGATCCCCTGTCTGTAGTGTACTGGTGTGTACAGTGGGTCACTGATCCCCGGCCTGTAGTTTACTGGTGTATACAGCAGGTCACTGATCCCCGGTCTGTAGTGTACTGGTATACGCAGCAGGTCACTGATCCCCGGTCTGTAGCGTACTGGTGTATACAACAGGTCACTGATCCGCGGTCTGTAGTATGCTGGTGTATACAGCAGGTCACTGATCCCCGGTCTTTAGTTTACTGGTGTGTACAGCAGGTCACTGATCCCCGGTCTGTAGTGTACTGGTGTATACAGTAGTTCACTGATCCCCGGTCTGTAGTGTACTGGTGTGTACAGCAGGTCACTGATCCCCGGTCTGTAGTGTACTGGTGTACGCAGCAGGTCACTGACCCCCGGTCTGTAGTGTACTGGTGTATACAGCAGGTCAGTGATCCCCGGTCTGTAGTGTACTGGTGTATACAGCAGATTACTGATCCCCGGTCTGTAGTGTTCTGGTGTGTACAGCAGGTCACTGATTCCCGGTCTGTAGTGTACTGGTGTGTACAGCAGGTCACTGATCCCCAGTCTGTAGTGTACTGGAGTGTACAGCAGGTCACTGATCCCCGGTCTGTATTTTACTGGTGTATACAGCAGGTCACTGATCCCCGGTCTGTAGTGTACTGGTCTGTCCAGCAGGTCTCTGATCCCCGGTCTGTAGTGTACTGGTGTATACAGCAGGTCACTGATCCCCGGTCTGTAGTGTACTGGTGTATACAGCAGGTCACTGATCCCCGGTCTGCAGTGTACTGGTGTATACAGCAGTTCACTGATCCCCAGTCTGTAGAGCACTGGTGTGTACAGCGGGTCACTGATCCCCGGTCTGTTGTGTACTGGTGTATACAGCAGGTCACTGATCCCCGGTCTGTGGTGTACTGGTGTATACAGCAGGTCACTGATCCGCGGTCTGCAGTGTACTGGTGTATACATCAGGTCACTGATCCGCGGTATGTAGTGTACTGGTGTATACAGCAGCTCACTGATCCCCGGTCTGTGGTGTACTGGTGTATACAGCAGGTCACTGATCCCCGGTCTGTAGTGTACTGGTGTGTACAGCAGATCACTGATCCCCGGTCTGCAGTGTACTGGTGTACACAGCAGGTCACTGATCCCCGGTCTGTAGTGTACTGGTGTATACAGCAGGTCACTGATCCCCAGTCTCTAGTGTACTGGTGTGTGCAGCAGGTCACTGATCCCCGGTCTGTAGTGTACTGTTGTATACAGCAGGTCACTGATCCCCGGTCTGTAGTGTACTGGTGTATACAGCAGGCCACTGATCCGCAGTCTGTAGTGTACTTCTGTATACAGCAGCTCACTGATCCCCGGTCTGTGGTGCACTGGTGTATACAGCAGGTCACTGATCCCCGGTCTGTAGTGTACTGGTGTTTACAGCAGGTCACTGATTCCCGGTCTGTACTGTACTGGTGTTTACAGCAGGTCACTGATCCCCAGTCTGCAGTGTACTGGTGTGTACAGCGGGTCACTGATCCCCGGTCTGTACTGTACTGGTGTATACAGCAGGTCACTGATCCCCGGTCTGTAGTGTACTGGTGTATACAGCAGGTCACTGATCCCCAGTCTGAAGTGTACTGGTGTGTATAGCAAGTCACTGATCCCCGGTCTGTAGTGTACTGGTGTATACAGCAGGTCACTGATCCCCGGTCTGTAGTGTACTGGTGCGCACAGCAGGTCACTGATCCCCGGTCTGTATGTACTGGTGTTTACAGCAGGTCACTGATCCCCGGTCTGTATTGTACTGGTGTATACAGCAGGTCACTGATCCCCGGTCTGTCGTGTACTGGTGTGTACAGCGGGTCACTGATCCCCGGTCTTTAGTTTACTGGTGTGTACAGCAGGTCACTGATCCCCGGTCTGTAGTGTACTGGTGTATACAGTAGTTCACTGATCCCCGGTCTGTAGTGTACTGGTGTGTACAGCAGGTCACTGATCCCCGGTCTGTCGTGTACTGGTGTACGCAGCAGGTCACTGATCCCCGGTCTGTAGTGCACTGGTGTATACAGCAGGTCAGTGATCCCCGGTCTGTGGTGTACTGGTGTATTGAGCAAGTCACTGATCCCCGGTCTGTAGTGTACTGGTGTACACAGCAGGTCACTGATCCCCGGTCTGTAGTGTACTGGTGTATAAAGCAGGTCACTGATCCCCGGTCTGTACTGTACTGGTGTGTACAGCAGGTCACTGATCCCCGGTCTGTAGTGTACTGGTGTGTACAGCAGGTCACTAATCCCCGGTCTGTAGTGTGCTGGTGTATACAGCAGGTCACTGAGCCCCGGTCTGTAGTGTACTGGTGTATACAGCAGGTCACTGATCCCCGGTCTGCAGTGTACTGGTGTGTACAGCAGGTCACTGATCCCCGGTCTGTAGCGTACTGGTGTATGCAGCAGGTCACTGATCCCCGGTCTGTAGTTTACTGGTGTATACAGCAGGTCACTGATCCCCGGTCTGTAGTGGACTGGTGTATACAGCAGGTCACTGATCCCCGGTCTGTAGTGTACTGGTGTGTACAGCAGGTCACTAATCCCCGGTCTGTTATGTGCTGGTGTATACAGCAGGTCACTGATCCCCTGTCTGTAGTGTACTGGTGTGTACAGTGGGTCACTGATCCCCGGCCTGTAGTTTACTGGTGTATACAGCAGGTCACTGATCCCCGGTCTGTAGTGTACTGGTATACACAGCAGGTCACTGATCCCCGGTCTGTAGCGTACTGGTGTATACAACAGGTCACTGATCCGCGGTCTGTAGTGTGCTGGTGTATACAGCAGGTCACTGATCCCCGGTCTTTAGTTTACTGGTGTGTACAGCAAGTCACTGATCCCCGGTCTGCAGTGTACTGGTGTATACAGTAGTTCACTGATCCCCGGTCTGTAGTGTACTGGTGTGTACAGCAGGTCACTGATCCCCGGTCTGTAGTGTACTGGTGTACGCAGCAGGTCACTGACCCCCGGTCTGTAGTGTACTGGTGTATACAGCAGGTCAGTGATCCCCGGTCTGTAGTGTACTGGTGTATACAGCAGATCACTGATCCCCGGTCTGTAGTGTTCTGGTGTGTACAGCAGGTCACTGATTCCCGGTCTGTAGTGTACTGGTGTGTACAGCAGGTCACTGATCCCCAGTCTGTAGTGTACTGGAGTGTACAGCAGGTCACTGATCCCCGGTCTGTATTTTACTGGTGTATACAGCAGGTCACTGATCCCCGGTCTGTAGTGTACTGGTCTGTACAGCAGGTCTCTGATCCCCGGTCTGTAGTGTACTGGTGTATACAGCAGGTCACTGATCCCCGGTCTGTAGTCTACTGGTGTATACAGCAGGTCACTGATCCCCGGTCTGCAGTGTACTGGTGTATACAGCAGTTCACTGATCCCCAGTCTGTTGAGCACTGGTGTGTACAGCGGGTCACTGATCCCCGGTCTGTTGTGTACTGGTGTATGCAGCAGGTCACTGATCCCCGGTCTGTGGTGTACTGGTGTATACAGCAGGTCACTGATCCGCGGTCTGCAGTGTACTGGTGTATACATCAGGTCACTGATCCCCGGTATGTAGTGTACTGGTGTATACAGCAGCTCACTGATCCCCGGTCTGTGGTGTACTGGTGTATACAGCAGGTCACTGATCCCCGGTCTGTAGTGTACTGGTGTACACAGCAGGTCACTGATCCCCGGTCTGCAGTGTACTGGTGTATACAGCAGGTCACTGATCCCCGGTCTGTACTGTACTGGTGTATACAGCAGGTCACTGATCCCCGGTCTGTTGTGTACTGGTGTATACAGCAGGTCACTGATCCCCGGTCTGTAGTGTACTGGTGTATACAGCAATTCACTGATCCGCGGTCTGTAGTGTACTTCTGTATACAGCAGCTCACTGATCCCCGGTCTGTGGTGTACTGGTGTATACAGCAGGTCACTGATCCCCGGTCTGTAGTGTACTGGTGTACACAGCAGGTCACTGATCCCCGGTCTGTAGTGTACTGGTGTATACAGCAGGTCACTGATCCCCGGTCTGCAGTGTACTGGTGTATACAGCAGGTCACTGATCCCCGGTCTGTACTGTACTGGTGTATACAGCAGGTCACTGATCCCCGGTCTGTAGTGTACTGGTGTGTACAGCAGGTCATTGATCCCCGCTCGGTATTGTACTGGTGTGTACAGCAGGTCACTGATCCCCGGTCTGTATTGTACTGGTGTATACAGCAGGTCACTGATCCCCGGTGATGTGCCTCAATAAATCCGAGACTCGATGTTAGCGAAACAAAACAAGGCTTTTATTGACTTAGAAGGTAACACACAGGAGAGAGGTATCTTCCATCCAGAGCTCTGCCGTACTGGATGTGCTGCAGGCTGGGCCAGCTTACATAGGGGCCAGGTATGGGCGGAGCCCTACACATAGTACAATACAATGGGCCAGGTATGGGCGGAGCCCTACACATATTACAATACAATGGTGAGGAAACGGAACAGCGGTAAGGGAAATGAAACTGAAACCAACCACAGTCACAGGCAGTGATGAATGGAATATTTCATCACATTCACCCCTTCTATAGATTTAGTCTGTTCGGGGGTTTGATAGTCCTCTGCGACCGACTTGGCTGTTGTGGTGCCGCGGGTGTCGGCTGGGTGTCCCCGGTGGCCTCCTGGGTCTCTGCCGGGCGTGCCGCCAGGGTTGTTGAAGAGGTAGTTGGTGGGGGTGCCGTTGGTCGATGTTCTTCCGGGGGTGATGAAAGAGTAGTGGGTGGGTAAGAGTTGCTGTGGTCGTTGTTGCTGCTATTGTCGTGGTTGTTGTCGTTACCGGCTGGGGCAACGTCTTTTATGGACACGGTGTCCTCCCTTCCGTCGGCGTGCCGGACATACGCGTATTGGGGGTTGGCGTGGAGTAGGTGCACTGGCTCCACGAGAGGGTCCGTCTTGTGGCCCCTCACATGCCTTCGCACGAATACTGGACCTGGGGTGGAAAGCCATGACGGCATGGATACGCCTGAGGTGGATTTCCGGGGAAAGACAAACATTCGTTCATGCGGCGTGGCATTAGTGGCAGTACACAATAGCGACCGTATCGAATGGAGCACATCTGGGAGGACTTCCTGCCAGCGGGAGATAGGGAGGCCCTTGGTCCTTAGAGCTAGAGTGACTGCTTTCCATACTGTCCCGTTCTCTCGCTCCACTTGACCGTTACCCCGGGGGTTGTAGCTGGTGGTACGACTCGTGGCGATCCCCCTGGACAGCATGTACTGGCGTAGCTCTTCACTCATGAAGGACGCCCCCCTATCTGTATGGATGTAGCTCGGCATACCGAACAGGCAGAACAGGCTGTTGAGGCATTTAATGACCGTGGCGCTGGGCATGTCTGGGCAGGGGAAGGCGAATGGGAACCGGGAGTATTCGTCCACAATGTTCAGGAAGTAAACATTGCGGTCGACGGATGGGAGGGGGCCCTTGAAATCTAAGCTGAGCCGCTCAAAGGGCCGTGTAGCTTTGATTAAGTGGGCTCTATCTGGGCGGTAGAACCGAGGCTTGCACTCAGCGCAAGTGCGGCAGTTCCTGGTCAGAGACCGAACTTCCTCAATCGAGTAGGGTAAGTTGCGGGACTTTATGAAGTGGAACAGCCGCGTGACCCCTGGGTGGCAGAGGTCGTTGTGGAGGGTCTGTAGCCGATCCCCGGTGGCGCTGGCACACATCCCTCGTGAGAGGGCGTTAGGGGATTCGTTAAGGGCCCCTGGCCGGTAAATGATGTCATACTCGAAGGTGGAGAGCTCGATCCGCCACCTAAGAATCTTATCATTTTTGATCTTCCCCCTCTGTTTATTATTGAACATAAACGCTACCGACCGCTGGTCGGTAAGTAGGGTGAAGCGTTTGCCGGCTAGGTAGTGGTGCCA
The DNA here is from genome assembly GCF_052327205.1 of Somniosus microcephalus. NCBI lineage: Eukaryota > Metazoa > Chordata > Chondrichthyes > Squaliformes > Somniosidae > Somniosus > Somniosus microcephalus. The sequence goes on along the minus strand of NC_140987.1, from coordinate 65,739,264 downwards.
GTGGCGCACTGCCTCCACGATGGCTTGGGCCTCCTTTTCCACGGAGGAGTGTCTGATCTCGGGCCCTTGGAGGGTCCTCGAGAAGAAAGCTACGGGCCGCCCCGCCTGGTTGAGGGTGGTCGCCAAGGCAAAGTCAGACGCTTCACTTTCCACTTGAAATGGAGTGTTCTCGTCCACTGCCTGTAGCGTGGCCCGCTCAATATCCTGCTTAATGCTTTTGAAGGCGGCGTGGGCCTCAGCAGAGAGCGGAAAAGAGGATGCTTTCAAGAGGGGGCGGGCTTTGTCGGAGTAGTTGGGGACCCATTGGGAATAATAAGAAAATAACCCCAGGCACCTTTTCAGGGCTTTGGTAGTGTTGGGCAGGGGCAGCTCCCGTAGGGGGCGCAATCGGTCGGGGTCTGGTCCGATTTCCCCATTCTCCACCACGCTGCCTAGTATGCAGAGGCGCGTGGTGTTGAAAACGCACTTGTCCTCGTTATAGGTGAGGTTGAGTTTTTGTGCGGTTTTCAGGAACCTCTCGAGGTTCGAGTCGTGATCCTGCTGGTTGTGACCGCAGATGGTGACGTTGTCGAGGTAGGGGAAGGTTGCCTGCAAGTGGTGGTCATCGACCATCCGGTCCCTCTCCCTCTGGAAGACCGAGACCCCATTCGTCACCCCAAAGGGGACTCTGAGGAATTGGTAGAGGCGTCCGTTCGCCTCGAAGGCGGTGTACGGGTGGTCCTCTGGTCTGATAGGGAGCTGGTGGTACGCTGACTTGAGGTCGATGGTGGAGAACACCCGGTATTGGGCGATTTGGTTCACCATTTCTGATATGCGGGGTAGCGGGTAGGCGTCTAGTTGGGTGTACCTGTTGATCGTTTGGCTATAGTCGATCACCATCCGTTTCTTCTCGCTACCCCTTACCACTGCCACTTGGGCGCGCCACGGGCTGTTGCTGCGTTCAATAATGCGCTCTTTCAGGAGCCTGTCTACCTTGGTCGCGATAAACCGCCTGTCCTCCCAGCTGTACCTTCTGCCTTTGGTCGCTATTGGCCGGCAGTTAGGGGTAAGGTTCGCGAATAGCGAAGGCGGCTTTACCTTCAGGGTAGCCAGACCGCACACTGTGAGGGGCGGCTGGGACCCACCGTACTTGAGCGTGATGCTTTGGTGGTTGCACTGGAAATCCAGGCCCAAGATCACGCTCGCACATAGATTCTTCATGATTAATACTTTAAAATTATCGTATACAGTTCCGTTAACGGACAATTGTACCGTGCAGTAACCCATAATGGTCGATGTCTGGGTTTTATCAGCCAAAGAGATGGTACCCCGAGTAGGGACCACCTTTAGGGAGAGTTGTTGTGCCAGTTCAGGGTGGATAAAACTCTCCGTGCTTCCACTGTCAATTAAACATTTAACCCGGCACCCGTTTACCTCGATGTCCACCATTGATTTGGATAGCGGGTGCGGCCTGGTCTGTTCCACTGTGACCGATGCCACTGTAGGGCCCTGATCGAGACAAGATGGCGTCCACGCTGTCTGCTCATAAGATGGCGGACCCCACGAGGTCGAGCAAGATGGCGTCCACGATGGCCGCGGTGGCGGGTTTTCCGGCGGGGTTCCCTCTGCACACCTTCCCGAAGTGCCCCTTCTTACCGCACTTAAAGCAGGTGGTGCCTTTCGCCGGGCACAGGTTTCTGGTGTGCTTCGGCTGCCCGCAGAAGTAGCAGTTGGTTCCCTGACGCGTCGCGGCTGTCGTAGGGCTTCTGGGGGGAGAGCGGGGCCCCGACGGTGTCGGGCTGCCGGGCGGGGAAGATGCCTTCCAAAATGGCGGCGCCCTTGGTGCGCACGTGGCGGCGTGGACGGCACGGGCTGAAGAGTAGGCGTCCGAGTTTCTCTGGGCCACATCCAGGGATCGCGCTGTGTCCGCAGCCTGTTTCAGGTCCAATCCCGTTTTTTCCAGCAGTCTCTGCCGGATGTAAGTGGAGCTGAGGCCTGTGATAAAGGCATCGCGAACAAGCTCGTCAGTGTACACTGCGGCTTTTACATCTTGGCACTTGCAGTCTTTGCCAAGCGTTTTCAGGGTGCCTAGGAACTCCTCCACCGATTCCCCAGGTCGCTGTGCGCGAGTAGCGAGCAGATGCCTAGCATACACCTCATTCGTAGGCTGCTGGTAATGCGACTTTAAGATGTCGCAGGCGGCCGGGTACGTGTCGGCGTCTTGGATGAGGGGGTAAACCCGGTGGCTAACCCAATACCGCAGAATTCCGAGTTTCATACTCGCAGCGTCCGTAGCGCCTTTGACGGCTGCGGAATTGTCCAGGAAGAATTCCATACACATAAACCAGTGTCCGAAGCGTGCCGATGCGTCCGAAGCATGCTGGTCCAAATCCAAACGTTCGGGTTTCAAGAGTTGATCCATTGTGTTGAAAATTAAGTCAATAAAATTGATGTGCCTCAATAAATCCGAGACTCGATGTTAGCGAAACAAAACAAGACTTTTATTGACTTAGAAGGTAACACACAGGAGAAAGGTATCTTCCATCCAGAGCTCTGCCGTACTGGATGTGCTGCAGGCTGGGCCAGCTTACATAGGGGCCAGGTATGGGCGGAGCCCTACACATAGTACAATACAATGGGCCAGGTGTGGGCGGAGCCCTACACATAGTACAATACAATGGTGAGGAAACGGAACAGAGGTAAGGGAAATGAAACTGAAGCCAACCACAGTCACAGGCAGTGATGAATGGAATATTTCATCACACCCGGTCTGCAGTGTACTGGTGTATACAGCATGTCACTGATCCCCGGTCTGTAGTGTACTGCTGTGTACTGCGGGTCACTGATCCCCGGTCTGTAGTGCACTGGTGTCTACAGCAGGTCACTGATCCCCGGTCTGTAGTGTACTGGTGTATACAGCAGGTCACTGATCCCCGGTCTGTAGTGTACTGGTGTATACAGCAGGTCACTGATCCCCGGTCTGTACTGTACAGGTGTGTACAGTAGGTCACTGATCCCCGGTCTGTAGTGTACTGGTGTGTACAGCAGGTCACTGATCCCCGGTCTGCAGTGTACTGGTGTATACAGCAGATTACTGATCCCCGGTCGGTAGTGTCCTGGTGTATACAGCAGGTCACTGATCCCCAGTCTGTAGTGTACTGGTGTACACAGCAGATCACTGATCCCCGGTCTGTAGTGTACTGGTGTGTGCAGCAGGTCACTGATTCCCGGTCTGTAGCATACTGGTGTATACAGCAGGTCACTGATCCCGTCTGTAGTGTACTGGTGTGTACAGCAGGTTACTGATCGCCAGTCTGTAGTGTACTGGTGTGTACAGCAGGTCACTGATCCCCGGTCTGTATTGTACTGGTGTATACAGCAGGTCACTGATCCTCGGTCTGTAGTGTACTGGTCATAGAGTCATAGAGTTTTACAGCACAGAAAGAGGCCCTTCGGCCCATCGTGTCTGCGCCGCCCATCCATCCCTGTCCAGTCTAATCCCATTTTCCAGCATTTGGTCCATAGCCTTGTATGCAATGGCATTTCAAGTGCTCATCCAAATGCTTCTTGAATGTTGTGAGGGTTCCTGCCTCCACCACCCTTTCAGGCATTGAGTTCCACATTCCAACCACCCTCTGGGTGAAAAAGTTCCTCCTCAAATCCCCTCTAAATCTCCTGCCCCTTACCCTGAATCTATGCCCCCTTGTTATTGACCCCCCCACTAAGGGGAAAAGTTCCTCTTTATCTACCCTATCTATGCCCCTCATTATTTTGTACACCTCAATCAGGTCCCCCCTCAGCCTTCTCTGCTCCAAGGAAAACAACTCCAGCCTGTCCAGCCTCTCTTCATAGCTGAGGCGCTCCATCCCAGGTAACATCCTGGTGAATCTTCTCTGCACCCTCTCCAAAGCAATCACATCCTTCCTATAGTGAGGCGACCAGAACTGCACACAGTACTCCAGCTGTGGCCTCACCAGCGTTTTGTACAGCTCCATCATAACCTCCCTGCTCTTATATTCTATGCCTCGGCTAATGAAGGCAAGTATCCCATATGCCTTTTTAACCACCTTATCTACCTGCTCCGCTGCCTTCAGGGATCTATGTACATGTACACCAAGGTCCCTCTGACCCTCTGTACTTCCTAGGGTCCTACCACTCATTGTGTATTCCCTTGCCTTATTTGTCCGTCCAAAATGCATCACCTCGCACTTTTCAGGGTTAAATTCCATTTGCCACTTTTCCGCCCATCTGACCAACCCGTTTATATCGTCCTGTAGCCGGAGGCTTTCCTCCTCGCAATTTACCACCCCACCAATTTTCGTGTCATCTGCGAACTTACTGATCATACCTTTTACATTTTCATCCAAATCATTTATGTAGATCACAAACAATAAGGGACCCAGCACCGATCCCTGAGGTACCCCACTGGACACAGGCTTCCAGTCACAAAAGCAACCTTCGACCATCACCCTCTGCCTCCTGCCACTCAGCCAGTTTAGGATCCAACGCCCCAAGGCACCCTGGATCCCATGGGCTCTTACCTTCTTGACCAGTCTCCTATGCGGGACTTTGTCAAAAGCTTTACTGAAGTCCATGTACACCACATCCACAGCATTTCCCTCATCCACCCCACTAGTCACCCCCTCGAAAAATTCGATCAGATTTGTCAGACATGATTTACCCTTGACAAAGCCATGCTGACTATCCCCGATTAATCCTTGCCTCTCCAAGTGGAGATTAATTTTGTCCCTCAGAATTTTTTCCAATAATTTCCCCACCACAGATGTTAGACTCACTGGCCTGTAATTCCCTGGTTTATCCCTGCTACCCTTCTTGAATAATGGTACTACGTTAGCTGTTCTCCAGTCCTCTGGTACATCCCCTGTGGCCAGAGAGGTTCTGAAAATTTGTGTCAGAGCCCCTGCAATCTCCTCCCTTGCCTCCCACAGCAGCCTGGGATACATCTCGTCCGGGCCTGGGGATTTATCCACTTTTTGGCCCGCTAAAACCGCTAGCACCTCCTCCCTCTCGATGCTAATATGTTCAAGTATGTCACAGTCCCCTTGCCCGATTTCTATGTCTGCATCGTCTTTCTCCATAGTGAACACAGATGCAAAAAATTCATTTAAAACCCTGCCTACATCCTCTGGCTCTACACACAGATTGCCACTTTGGTCCCTAATGGGCCCTACCCTTTCCCTGGTTATCCTCTTGCCCTTAATATACTTATAAAACATCTTAGGATTTTCCTTTATTTTGCTCGCCAGTGTTATTTCATGGCCCCTCCTCGCCCTCCTAATTTCTTTTTTAAGTATGCCCCTGCACTTTTTATACTCCTCTAGGGCTTCTTCTGTCTTTAGTCTTTTGTAACTGCCAAAAGCCCCCCTCTTATTTCTAATGCATTTTTGTATATCCCTTGTCATCCAAGGTTCCCTTTGCTTGTTGGTCCCACCCTTGACCTTTACAGGAACATGTTGGCGTTGTACTCTCTCTATTTCCCTTCTGAAAGTCTCCCACTGTTTTGATGTGGATTTTCCTATAAGCAGCTGCTCCCAGTCCACTTTGGCCAGATCCTGCCTTATCATATTAAAATCGGCCTTCCCCCAATTTAGAACCCTTATTTCCGGGCCGTCTTTGTCTTTTTCCATGACCACCTTAAATCTCACCGAATTATGGTCACTGTCGCCAAAATGCTCTCCTACTGACACTTCCACCACTTGCCCGGCTACATTCCCCAGAATTAGGTCCAGTACCGCCCCCTCTCTTGTAGGACTTTCTACATGTTGGCTCAAAAAGCTCTCCTGGATGCACTTTAAGAATTCTGCACCCTCTAAGCCTTTCACACTCTGACTGTCCCAATTTATATTGGGGAAGTTGAAATCCCCCACTATTATTACCCTATTATTTTCGCACTTCTCGGAGATTTGCCTACATATCTGTTCCTCTATCTCCCCCTGACTGTTTGGGGGCCTATAGTACACTCCCAGCAAAGTGCTTGCCCCCTTTTTGTTTTTAAGTTCTACCCATATGGCCTCATTAGAGGAACCCGCTAATATATCATCCCTCCTTACAGCAGTAATTGACTCCTTAATTAATATTGCAACACCCCCTCCCCTTTTACACCCCCCTCTGTCTCGCCTGAAGATTCTATACCCCGGAATATTGAGCTGCCAGTCCTGACCCTCCCTCAACCATGTCTCCGTGATAGCAACAATATCGTACTCCCATGTGTTCAACAACAACTTCAGTTCATCCACCTTATTTGCAAGACTCCTTGCATTAAAATAAATGCCTTCCAGCCCTGCCATATTCTCTTTTGCCTTCACATATTTGCTCTGCCTTCCCAGCTGACTTGTTTTTCCCTCTGTATTTGGCCGTAAATCACCCCCTACTATAGCTCCACTCTGTACCACAACCCCCTGCCAAGTTAGTTTAAACCCTCCCCAGCAGTGCTAGCAAACCTCCCCGCAAGGATATTGGTTCCCCCCTGGTTCAGGTGTAAACCGTCCGACTTGTACAAGTCCCACCTTTCCCAGAAGCAGACCCAGTGATCCAGGAAACTAAAGCCCTCCCCCTTGCACCATCCCTTTAGCCACGCATTCATCTGTTCTATCTTCCTATTCCTATACTTACTAGCACGTGGCACCGGGAGTAATCCAGAGATTACAACCTTTGAGGTCCTGCTCCTTAATCCTTCACCTAGCTCCCTAAATTCTTGCTGCAGGACCTCATCCCTCTTTTTACCTATGTCGTTGGTACCAATGTGGACCACGACCACTGGCTGTTCTCCCTCCCCCTCCAGAATGCCCTGCAGCCGCTCAGTGACATCCTTGACCCTGGCACCAGGGAGGCAACAAACCATCCTGGATTCACGTCTACGGCCACAGAAACGCCTAACTGTTCCCCTTACTATAGAATCCCCTACCACTATTGCTCTCCCACTCTTTTTCCCCCCTTCCTGGGCAGCAGGAGCACCCCCAGTGCCAGGAAGTTGGCCGCTGCTGCCTTCCCCTGGTGAGTCATCCCCCTCAACAGTATCCAAAGCGGTATACTTGTTTGAAAGGGGGATGTCCGCAGGGGTTCCCTGCACTACCTGCCTGCCTTTGTTGCTCCGCCTGATGGTCACCCCCTGTGCTGCCCTACCCTGAGGCGTGCACAACTCGCTAAACGTGTTATCCACGAGCCTTTCAGCATCGCGCATGCTCCAAAATTCATCCACCCGCAGCTCGAGCGCCGCAATGCGGTCTACAAGTAGCTGCAGCTGGATGCATTTCCTGCACACATGGTCATCAGGGACACTGGCAGCATCCCTGACTTCCCACATAGAGCAGGAGGAGCAGAGCACGGGTCTGAACTCTCCTGCCATGACTTACCCCTTTAATTTCTTTAAAAATTTATTCAATACCCCAGTTACAGGTATGCTCTAGGGCGCTTTATTTACCAACTATCCCCACTACACCACAGAAATTTAACACCACAGAATTCAAGCTTGTATTGAAAAAAGAGAAATACTCACCAACCAATCACCTACCTGCTCCCTGGTGACGTCACACACTGATTACTTTTTACCTCTCTCCCCGCTGGTGTGTACAGCAGGTCTCTGATCCCCAGTCTGTGGTGTACTTGTGGAAACAGCAGGTCACTGATCAACGGTCTGCAGTGTACTGGTGTATACAGCAGGTCACAGATCCCCGGTCTGTAGTGTAATTTTGTATACAGCAGGTCACTGATCCCCGATCTGTAGTGTACTGGTGTGTACAGCAGGTCTCTGATCCCCGGTCTGTACTGTACTGGTGTATACAGCAGGTCACTGATCCCCGGTCTGCAGTGTACTGGTGTACACAGCAGGTCACTGATCCCTGGTCTGTAGGGTACTGGTGTGTACAGCAGGTCACTGATCCCTGGTCTGTAGTGTACTGGTGTATACAGCAGGTCACTGATCACCGGTCTGTACTGTACTGGTGTATACAGCAGGTCACTGATCCCCGGTCTGTAGTGTACTGGTGTACACAGCAGGTCACAGATCCCCGGTCTGTAGTCTAATTTTGTATACAGCAGGTCACTGATCCCCGGTCTGTAGTGTACTGGTGTGTACAGCAGGTCTCTGATCCCCGGTCTGTAGTGTACTGGTGTGTACAGCAGGTCACTGATCCCCGGTCTGTAGCGTACTGGTCTGTACAGCAGGTCACTGATCCCCAGTCTGTGGTGTACTGGTGTCTACAGCAGGTCACTGATCCCCGGTCTATAGTGTACTGGTGTATACAGCAGGTCACTGATCCCCGGTCTGTAGTGTGCTGGTGTATACAGCAGGTCACTGATCCCCGGTCTGTAGTGTACTGGTGTATACAGCAGGTCACTGATCCCCGGTCAATAGTGTACTGGTGTAAACAGCAGGTCATTGATCCCCGGTTTGTAGTGTACTGGTGTATACATCAGGTCACTGATCTCCGGTCTGTAGTGTACTGGTGTACACAGCAGGTCTCTGATCCTCGGTCTGTAGTTTACTGGTGTATACAGCAGGTCACTGATCCCCGGTCTGTAGTGTACTGGTGTGTACAGCAGGTCACTGATCCCCGGTCTGTAGTGTACTGGTGTATACAGCAGGTCACTGATCCCCGGTCTGTAGTGTACTGGTGTACACAGCAGGTCACAGATCCCCGGTCTGCAGTGTATTGGCGTATACAGCAGGTCACTGATCCCCAGTCTGTAGAGTACTGGTGTATACAGCAGGTCACTGATCCCCGGTCTGTAGTGTACTGGTGTATACAGCAGGTCACTGATCCCCGGTCTGTAGTGTACTGGTGTGTACAGCAGGTCACTGCTCCCCGGTCTGTAGTGTACTGGTGTGTACAGCAGGTCACTGATCCCCGGTCTGTTGTGTACTGGTGTATACAGCAGGTCACTGATCCCCGGTCTTTAGTGTACTGGTGTATACAGCAGCTCACTGATCCCCGGTCTGTAGTGTACTGGTGTGTACAGCAGGTCACTGATCCCCAGTCTGTAGTGTACTGGTGTATACAGCAGGTCACTGATCCCCAGTCTGTAGTGTACTGGTGTATACAGCAGGTCACTGATCCCGGTCTGTAGTGTACTGGTGTATGCAGCAGGTCACTGATCCCCGGAGTGTGGTGTACTGGTGTATACAGCAGGTTACTGATCCCCGGTTTGTAGTGTACTGGTGTGTATAGCAGGTCACTGATCCCTGGTCTGTAGTGCACTAGTGTATACAGCAGGTCATTGATCCCCAGTCTGTAGTGTACTGTTGTATACAGCAGGTCACTGATCCCCGGTCTTTAGTGTACTGGTGTGTACAGCGGGTCACTGATCCCCGGTCTGTAGTGTAATGGTGTATACAGCAGGTCAGTGATCCCCGGTCTGTAGTGTACTGGTGTATACAGCAGGTCTCTGATCCTCGGTCTGTCGTGTACTGGTGTATACAGCAGGTCACTGATCCCCGGTCTGTAGTATACTGGTATATACAGCAGGTCACTGATCCCCGGTCTGTAGTGTACTGGTGTACGCAGCAGGTCACTGATCCCTGGTCTGTCGTGTACTGGTGTATACAGCAGGTCACTGATCCCCCGTCTGTAGTGCACTGGTGTGTCCAGCAGGTCACTGATCCCCGGTCTGTAGTGTACTGGTGTACACAGCAGGTCACTGATCCCCGGTCTGTAGTGTACTGGTGTGTACAGCAGGTCACTGATCCCCGGTTTGTAGTGTACTGGTGTGTACAGCAGGTCACTGATCCCCGGTCTGTAGTGTACTGGCGTATACAGCAGGTCACTGATCCCCATTCTGTACTGTGCTGGTGTATACAGCAGGTCACTGATCCCCGGTCTGTCGTGTACTGGTGTGTACAGCAGGTCACCGATCCCCGGTCTGCAGTGTACTGGTGTAGACATCAGGTCACTGATCCTCGGTCTGTAGTGTACTGGTGTAGACATCAGGTCACTGATCCCCGGTCTGTAGTGTACTGGTGTACAGAGCAGGTCACAGATCCCCGGTCTGTAGTGTAATTTTGTATACAGTAGGTCACTGATCCCCAGTCTGTAGTGTACTGGTGTGTACAGCAGGTCTCTGATCCCCAGTCTGTAGTGTACTGGTGTGTACCGCAGGTCACTGATCCCCGGTCTGTAGTGTACTGGTGTGTACAGCAGGTCACTGATCCCCAGTCTGTAGTGTACTGGTGTATACAGCAGGTCACTGATCCCCGGTCTATAGTGTACTGGTGTATACAGCAGGTCACTTGACCCCGGTCTGTAGTGTACTGGTATATACAGCAGGTCACTGATCCCCGGTCTGTAGTGTACTGGTGTATACAGCAGGTCACTGATCCCCGGTCTATAGTGTACTGGTGTATACAGCAGGTCACTGATCCCCGGTTTGTAGTGTACTGGTGTATACAGCAGGTCACTGATCCCCGGTCTGTAGTGTAATGGTGTACACAGCAGTTCTCTGATCCTCGGTCTGTAGTGTACTGGTGTACACAGCAGGTCACTGATCCCCGGTCTGTAGTGTACTGGTGTATACAGCAGGTCACTGATCCTCGGTCTGTAGTGTACTGGTGTATACAGCAGGTCACTGATCCCCGGTCTGTAGTGTACTGGTGTGTACAGCAGGTCACTGATCCCCGCTCTGTGGTGTACTGGTGTGTACAGCAGGTCACTGATCCCCGGTCTGTAGTGTACTGGTGTATACAGCAGGTCACTGATCCCCGGTCTGTGGTGTACTGGTGTATACAGCAGGTCACTGATCCCCGGTCTGTAGTGTACTGGTGTATACAGCAGGTCACTGATCCCTGGTCTGTAGTGTACTGGTGTATACAGCAGGTCACTGATCCCCGGTCTGCAGTGTGCTGGTGTATACAGCAGGTCACTGACTGATCCCCGGTCTGTAGTGTACTTGTGTATACAGCAGGTCACTGATCCCCGGTCTGTAGTGTACTGGTGTAGACAGCAGGTCACTGATCCTCGGTCTGTAGTGTACTGGTGTATACAGCAGGTCACTGACCCCCGGTCTGTAGTGTACTGGCGTGTACAGCGGGTCACTGATCCCCGGTCTGTAGTTTACTGGTGTGTACAGCATGTCACTGATCCCCGGTCTGTAGTGTACTTGTGTATACAGCAGGTCACTGAACCCCGGTCTGTAGTGTACTGGTGTATGCAGCAGGTTACTGATCCCTGGTCTGCAGTGTACTGGTGTGTACAGCAGGTCTGTGATCCCCGCTCTGTAGTGTACTGGTGTATACAGCAGGTCACTGATCCCCGGTCTGTAGTGTACTGGTGTGTACAGCAGATCACTGATCCCCGGTCTGTAGTGTACTGGGGTGTACAGCAGGTCACTGATTCCCGGTCTGTAGCATACTGGTGTATACAACAGGTCACTGATCCCCGGTCTGTAGTGTACTGGTGTGTACAGCAGGTCACTGATCCCCGGTCTATAGTGTACTGGTGTGTACAGCAGGTCACTGATCCCCAGTCTCTCGTGTACTGGTGTATACAGCAGGTCACTGATCCCCGGTCTGTAGTGTACTGGTGTGTACAGCAGGTCACTGATCCCCAGACTGTAGTGTACTGGTGTATACAGCAGGTCACTGATCCCCGGTCTGTGGTGTACTGGTGTATACAGCAGGTCACTGATCCCCGGTCTGTAGTCCACTGGTGTATACAGCAGCTCACTGATCCCCGGTCTGAAGTGTACTGGTGTGTACAGCAGGTCACTGATCCCCAGTCTGCAGTGTACTGGTGTATACAGCAGGTCACTGATCCCCGGCCTGTAGTGGACTGGTGTATACAGGAGGTCACCGATCCCCAGTCTGTAGTGTACTGGTGTATACAGCAGGTCACTGATCCTGGCCTGTAGTGTACTGGTGTATGCAGCAGGTCACTGATCCCCGGAGTGTGGTGTACTGGTGTAGACAGCAGGTCACTGATCCCCGCTCTGTAGTGTACTAGTGTATACAGCAGGTCATTGATCCCCAGTCTGTAGTGTACTGGTGTATACAGCAGGTCACTGATCCCCGGTCTTTAGTGTACTGGTGTGTACAGCGGGTCACTGATCCCCGGTCTGTCGTGTACTGGTGTATACAGCAGGTCACTGATCCCCGGTCTGTAGTGTACTGGTGTATACAGCAGGTCACTGATCCCCGGTCTGTAGTGTACTGGTGTATATAGCAGGTCACTGATCCCCGGTCTGTAGTGTACTGGTGTATACAGCAGGTCACTGATCCCCGGTCTTTAGTGTACTGGTGTGTACAGCGGGTCACTGATCCCCGGTCTGTAGTGTACTGGTGTATACAGCAGGTCACTGATCCCCGGTCTGTAGTTTACTGGTATATACAGCAGGTCACTGATCCCCGGTCTGTAGTGTACTGGTGTACGCAGCAGGTCACTGATCCCTGGTCTGTAGTGTACTGGTGTATACAGCAGGTCACTGATTCCCGGTCTGTAGTGTACTGGTGTGTCCAGCAGGTCACTGATCCCCGGTCTGTAGTTTACTGGTGTATACAGCAGGTCACTGATCCCCGGTCTGTAGTGTACTGGTGTGTACAGCAGGTCACTGATCCCCGGTTTGCAGTGTACTGGTGTGTACAGCAGGTCACTGATCCCCGGTCTGTAGTGTACTGGTGTATACAGCAGGTCACTGATCCCCGGTCTGTACTGTACTGGTGTATACAGCAGGTCACTGATCCCCGGTCTATAGTGGACTGGTGTATACAGCAGGTCACTGATCCCCGGTTTGTAGTGTACTGGTGTATACAGCAGGTCACTGATCCCCGGTCTGTAGTGTACTGGTGTACACAGCAGGTCTCTGATCCTCGGTCTGTAGTGTACTGGTGTACACAGCAGGTCACTGATCCCCGGTCTGTAGTGTACTGGTGTATACAGCAGGTCACTGATCCCCGGTCTGTAGTGTACTGGTGTATACAGCAGGTCACTGATCCTCGGTCTGTAGTGTACTGGTGTATACAGCAGGTCACTGATCCCCGGTGTGTAGTGTACTGGTGTAAACAGCAGGTCACTGATCCGTGGTCTGTAGTGTACTGGTGTGTACAGCAGGTCACTCATCCCCGGTCTGTAGTGTACTGGTGTAGACAGCAGGTCACTGATCCTCGGTCTGTAGTGTACTGGTGTGTACAGCATGTCACTGATCCCCGGTCTGTAGTGTACTTGTGTGTACAGCAGGTCACTGATCCCCGGTTTGTAGTGTACTGGTGTGTACAGCAGGTCACTGATCCCCGGTCTGTAGTGTACTGGTGTATACAGCAGGTCACTGATCCCCGGCCTGTACTGTACTGGTGTATACAGCAGGTCACTGATCCCCGGTCTGCAGTGTACTGATGTATACAGCAGGTCACTGATCCCCGGCTGAAGTGTACTGGTGTACACAGCAGGTCACAGATCCCCGGTCTGTAGTGTAATTTTGTATACAGCAGGTCACTGATCCCCGCTCTGTAGTGTACTGGTGTCTACAGCAGGTCTCTGATCCCCGGTCTGTAGTGTACTGGTGTGTACAGCAGGTCACTGATCCCTGGTCTGTAGCGTACTGGTGTGTACAGCAGGTCGCTGATCCCCAGTCTGTCGTGTACTGGTGTATACAGCTGGTCACTGATCCCCGGTCTATAGTGTACTGGTGTATACAGCAGGTCACTGATCCCCGGTCTGTAGTGTACTGGCGTGTACAGCGGGTCACTGATCCCCGGTCTGTGGTGTACTGGTGTGTGCAGCAGGTCAATGATCGCCAGTCTGTAGTGTACTGGTGTGTATAGCAGGTCACTGATCCCCGGTCTGTATTGTACTGGTGTATACAGCAGGTCACTGATCCTCGGTCTTTAGTGTACTGGTGTGTACTGCAGGTCTGTGATCCCCGGTCTGTAGTGTACTGGTGTATACAGCAGGTCACTGATCCACGGTCTGCAGTGTATTGGTGTATACAGCAGGTCACTGATCTCCAGCCTGTAGAGTACTGGTGTATACAGCAGGTCACTGATCCCCGGTCTGCAGTGTACTGGTGTATACAGCAGGTCACTGATCCCCTGTCTGTACTGTACTGGTGTGTACAGCAGGTCACTGATCCCCGGTCTGTAGTGTACTGGTGTGTACAGCAGGTCACTGATCCCCGGTCTGTAGTGTACTGGTGTAGACAGCAGGTCACTGATCCCCGGTCTGTCGTGTACTGGTGTATACAGCAGGTCACTGATCCCCGGTCAACAGTGTACTGGTGTAAACAGCAGGTCATTGATCACCGGTTTGTAGTGTACTGGTGTACACAGCAGGTCTCTGATCCTCGGTCTGTAGTTTACTGGTGTGTACAGCAGGTCACTGATCCCCGGTCTATAGTGTACTGGTGTATACAGCAGGTCATTGATCCCCGGTCTGTAGTGTACTGGTGTGTACAGCAGGTCACCGATCCCCGGTCTGTAGTGTACTGGTGTAGACATCAGGTCACTGATCCTCGGTCTGTAGTGTACTGGTGTATACAGCAGGTCACTGATCCCCGGTCTGTAGTGTACTGGTGTGTACAGCAGGTCACTGATACCCGGTCTGTAGTGTACTGGTGTATACAGCAGGTCACTGATCCCCGGTCTGTAGTGTACTGGTGTGTACAGCAGATCACTGATCCCCGGTCTGTAGTGTACTGGTGTGTACAGCAGGTCACTGATTCCCGGTCTGTAGCATACTGGTGTATACAGCAGGTCACTGACCCCCAGTCTGTAGTGCACTGGTGTGTACAGCAGGTCACTGATCGCCAGTCTGTAGTGTACTGGTGTGTACAGCAGGTCACTGATCCCCGGTCTGTATTGTACTGGTGTATACAGCAGGTCACTGATCCCCGGTCTGTAGTGTACTGGTGTGTACAGCAGGTCGCTGATCCCCGGCCTGTAGTGTACTGGTGTGTACAGCAGGTCACTGATCCCCGGTCTGTAGTGTACTGGTGTATACAGCAGGTCACTGATCCCCGGTCTGTATTGTACTGGTGTATACAGCAGGTCACTGATCCCCGGTCTGTAGTGTACTGGTGTATACAGCAGGTCACTGATCCCCGGTCTGTAGTGTACTGGTGTACACAGCAGGTCACAGATCCCCGGTCTGTAGTGTAATTTTGTATACAGCAGGTCGCTGATCCCCAGTCTGCAGTGTACTGGTGTGTACAGCAGGTCTCTGATCCCCGGTCTGTAGTGTTCTGCTGTGTACAGCAGGTCACTGATCCCCGGTCTGCAGTGTACTGGTGTGTACAGCAGGTCACCGATCCCCAGTCTGTAGTGTACTGGTGTATACAGCAGGTCACTGATCCCCGGTTTATAGTGTACTGGTGTATACAGCAGGTCACTGCTCCCCGGTCTGTAGTGTACTGGTGTATACAGCAGGTCACTGATCCCTGGTCTGTAGTGTACTGGTGTATACAGCAGGTCACTGATCCCTGGTCTGTAGTGTACTGGTGTATACAGCAGGTCACTGATCCCCGGTCTGCAGTGTACTGGTGTATACAGCAGGTCACTGATTCCCGGTCTGTAGCATACTGGTGTTTACAACAGGTCACTTATCCCCAGTCTGTAGTGTACTGGTGTGTACAGCCGGTCAATGATCGCCAGTCTGTAGTGTACTGGTGTGTACAGCAGGTCACTGATCCCCGGTCTGTATTGTACTGGTGTATACAGCAGGTCACTGATCCTCGGTCTTTAGGGTACTGGTGTGTACAGCAGGTCTGTGATCCCCGGTCTGTAGTGTACTGGTGTGTACAGCAGGTCACTGATCCACGGTCTGCAGTGTATTGGTGTATACAGCAGGTCACTGATCCCCGGTCTGTAGTGTACTGGTGTATACAGCAGGTCACTGATCCCTGGTCTGCAGTGTACTGGTGTGTACAGCAGGTCACTGATCCCCGGTCTTTAGTGTACTGGTGTGTACAGCAGGTCACTGATCCCCAGTCTGTAGTGTACTGGTGTATACAGCAGGTCACTGATCCCCGGTCTGTAGTGTACTGGTGTGTACAGCAGGTCACTGATCCCCAGACTGTAGTGTACTGGTGTATACAGCAGGTCACTGATCCCCGGACTGTGGTGTACTGGTGTATACAGCAGGTCACTGATCCCCGGTCTGTAGTGTACTGGTGTATACAGCAGCTCACTGATCCCCGGTCTTTAGTGTACTGGTGTGTACAGCAGGTCACTGATCCCCAGTCTGTAATGTACTGGTGTATACAGCAGGTCACTGATCCCCGGCCTGCAGTGTACTGGTGTATACAGGGGGTCACTGATCCCCAGTCTGTAGTGTACTGGTGTATACAGCAGGTCACTGATCCCGGTCTGTAGTGTACTGGTGTATGCAGCAGGTCACTGATCCCCAGAGTGTGGTGTACTGGTGTACACAGCAGGTCACTGATCCCCGCTTTTTTGTGTACTGGTGTGTATAGCAGGTCACTGATCCCCGGTCTCTAGTGTACTGGTGTACAGAGCAGGTCACTGATCCCCGGTCTGTAGTGTACTGGTGTATACAGCAGGTCACTGATCCCCGGTCTGTAGTGTACTGGTATCTACAGCAGGTCACTGATCCCCGGTCTGTAGTGTACTGGTGTAAGCAGCAGGTCACTGATCCCTGGTCTGTACTGTACTGGTGTATACAGCAGGTCACAGATCCCCGGTCTGTAGTGTAATTTTGTATACAGCAGGTCACTGATCCCCGGTCTGTAGTGTACTGGTGTGTACAGCAAGTCTCTGATCCCCGGTCTGCAGTGTACTGGTGTGTACAGCAGGTCACTGATCCCCTGTCTGTAGCGTACTGGTGTGTACAGCAGGTCACTGATCCCTGGTCTGTAGTGTACTGGTGTATACAGCAGGTCACTGATCCCTGGTCTGTAGTGTACTGGTGTATACAGCAGGTCACTGATCCCCGGTCTGCAGTGTACTGGTGTATACAGCAGGTCACTGATTCCCGGTCTGTAGCATACTGGTGTTTACAACAGGTCACTTATCCCCAGTCTGTAGTGTACTGGTGTGTACAGCCGGTCAATGATCGCCAGTCTGTAGTGTACTGGTGTGTACAGCAGGTCACTGATCCCCGGTCTGTATTGTACTGGTGTATACAGCAGGTCACTGATCCTCGGTCTTTAGGGTACTGGTGTGTACAGCAGGTCTGTGATCCCCGGTCTGTAGTGTACTGGTGTGTACAGCAGGTCACTGATCCACGGTCTGCAGTGTATTGGTGTATACAGCAGGTCACTGATCCCCGGTCTGTAGTGTACTGGTGTATACAGCAGGTCACTGATCCCTGGTCTGCAGTGTACTGGTGTGTACAGCAGGTCACTGATCCCCGGTCTTTAGTGTACTGGTGTGTACAGCAGGTCACTGATCCCCAGTCTGTAGTGTACTGGTGTATACAGCAGGTCACTGATCCCCGGTCTGTAGTGTACTGGTGTGTACAGCAGGTCACTGATCCCCAGACTGTAGTGTACTGGTGTATACAGCAGGTCACTGATCCCCGGACTGTGGTGTACTGGTGTATACAGCAGGTCACTGATCCCCGGTCTGTAGTGTACTGGTGTATACAGCAGCTCACTGATCCCCGGTCTTTAGTGTACTGGTGTGTACAGCAGGTCACTGATCCCCAGTCTGTAATGTACTGGTGTATACAGCAGGTCACTGATCCCCGGCCTGCAGTGTACTGGTGTATACAGGGGGTCACTGATCCCCAGTCTGTAGTGTACTGGTGTATACAGCAGGTCACTGATCCCGGTCTGTAGTGTACTGGTGTATGCAGCAGGTCACTGATCCCCAGAGTGTGGTGTACTGGTGTACACAGCAGGTCACTGATCCCCGCTTTTTTGTGTACTGGTGTGTATAGCAGGTCACTGATCCCCGGTCTCTAGTGTACTGGTGTACAGAGCAGGTCACTGATCCCCGGTCTGTAGTGTACTGGTGTATACAGCAGGTCACTGATCCCCGGTCTGTAGTGTACTGGTATCTACAGCAGGTCACTGATCCCCGGTCTGTAGTGTACTGGTGTAAGCAGCAGGTCACTGATCCCTGGTCTGTACTGTACTGGTGTATACAGCAGGTCACAGATCCCCGGTCTGTAGTGTAATTTTGTATACAGCAGGTCACTGATCCCCGGTCTGTAGTGTACTGGTGTGTACAGCAAGTCTCTGATCCCCGGTCTGCAGTGTACTGGTGTGTACAGCAGGTCACTGATCCCCTGTCTGTAGCGTACTGGTGTGTACAGCAGGTCACTGATCCCCAGTCTGTAGTGTACTGGTGTATACAGCAGGTCACTGATCCCCGGTCTATAGTGTACTGGTGTATACAGCAGGTCACTGATCCCCGGTATGTAGTGTACTGGTGTATACAGCAGGTCACTGATCCCCGGTCTATTGTATACTGGTGTAAAAAGCTGGTCATTGATCCCCGGTTTGTAGTGTACTGGTGTATACAGCAGGTCACTGATTCCCGGTCTGTAGTGTACTGGTGTACACAGCAGGTCTCTGATCCTCGGTCTGTAGTTTACTGGTGTGTACAGCAGGTCACTGATCCCCGTTCTGTAGTGTACTGGTGTATACAGCAGGTCATTGATCCCCGGTCTGTAGTGTGCTGGTGTGTACAGCAGGTCACCGATCCCCGGTCTGTAGTATACTGGTGTAGACATCAGGTCACTGATCCTCGGTCTGTCGTGTACTGTTGTATAAAGCAGCTCACTGATCCCCGGTCTGTAGTGTACTGGTGTGTACAGCAGGTCACTGATCCCCGGTCTGTAGTGTACTGGTGTATACAGCAGGTCACTGATCCCCGGTCTGTCGTGTACTGGTGTATACAGCAGGTCACAGATCCCCGGTCTGTAGTGTAATTTTGTATACAGCAGGTCACTGATCCCCAGTCTGTCATGTACTGGTGTATACAGCAGGTCACTGATCCCCAGCCTATAGTGTACTGGTGTAGACAGCAGGTCACTGATCCTCGGTCTGTAGTGTACCGGTGTATACAGCAGGTCACTGATCCCCGGTCTGTGGTGTACTGGCGTGTACAGCGGGTCACTGATCCCCGGTCTGTAGTGTACTGGTGTGTACAGCATGTCACTGATCCCCGGTCTGTAGTTTACTTGTGTATACAGCAGGTCACTGATCCCCGGTCTGTAGTGTACTGGTGTGTACAGCAGGTCACTGATCCCCGGTCTGTAGTGTACTGGTGTATACAGCAGGTCACTGATCCCCGGTCTATAGTGTACTGGTGTATACAGCAGGTCACTGATCCCCGGTATGTAGTGTACTGGTGTATACATAGAAACATAGAAACATAGAAACATAGAGATAGGAACAGGAGTAGGCCATTCGGCCCTTCGAGCCTGCTCCGCCATTCAATGAGATCATGGCTGATCTTCGTCTGAGATCATAGCTGATCTTACCAGTTCAGTACCCCGTCCCCGCCTTTTCTCCGTAACCCTTAATCCCCTTAGCCTTCAGAAATATATCCAATTCTCTCTTGAAAATATTTATTGAATTAGCCTTCACAGCCCTCTGTGGCAGGGAATTCCACAGGCTCACCACTCTTTGAGTGAAGAAATTCTTCCTCATCTCTGTTTTAAATGATTTGCCCGCTATTTTTAGACTGTGGCCCCTGGTTCTGTGCTCCCCTGCCATTGGAAACATTCTCTCTGAATTCAGCCTGTCCAGGCCTGCCATAATTTTATATGTTTCGATGAGATCCCCTCTCAATCTTCTAAACTCCAGTGAGTACAAGCCCAAACTATTCAATCTCTCCTCGTAGGTCATTCCCGCCATTCCAGGTATCAGCCTGGTGAATCGCCGCTGCACTCTTTCCATGGCAAGAACATCCTTCCGCAGATGGGGCGACCAAAACTGTACACAATACTCCAGATGCGGTCTCACCAGCACCTTGTACAGCTGTAGTAAGGTATCCCTATTCCTATACTCGAACCCCCTTGATATGAAGGCCAACATACCATTTGCCTTCTTAATCGCCTGTTGCACCTGCATGCTCTCCTTCAGTGACTGGTGCACAAGAACACCCAGGTCCCTCTGCACTTCCCCATCTCCCAATCTATTGCCATTTAGATAATAATCCACCCTCCTGTTTTTACCCCCAAAGTGGATAACCTCGCATTTATCCACATTATAGTGCATCTGCCACGTATCCGCCCATTCCCCCAACCTGTCCAAATCGCACTGTAGCCTCCTGACATCCTCATCAGAGCCCACCCCTCCTCCTAGCAGGTCACTGATCCCCTGTCTGTACTGTACTGGTGTGTACAGCAGGTCACTGATCCCCGGTCTGTAGTGTACTGGTGTGTACAGCAGGTCACTGATCCCCGGTCTGTAGTGTACTGGTGTAGACAGCAGGTCACTGATCCCCGGTCTGTCGTGTACTGGTGTATACAGCAGGTCACTGATCCCCGGTCAACAGTGTACTGGTGTAAACAGCAGGTCATTGATCACCGGTTTGTAGTGTACTGGTGTACACAGCAGGTCTCTGATCCTCGGTCTGTAGTTTACTGGTGTGTACAGCAGGTCACTGATCCCCGGTCTATAGTGTACTGGTGTATACAGCAGGTCATTGATCCCCGGTCTGTAGTGTACTGGTGTGTACAGCAGGTCACCGATCCCCGGTCTGTAGTGTACTGGTGTAGACATCAGGTCACTGATCCTCGGTCTGTAGTGTACTGGTGTATACAGCAGGTCACTGATCCCCGGTCTGTAGTGTACTGGTGTGTACAGCAGGTCACTGATCCCCGGTCTGTAGTGTACTGGTGTATACAGCAGGTCACTGATCCCCGGTCTGTAGTGTACTGGTGTGTACAGCAGATCACTGATCCCCGGTCTGTAGTGTACTGGTGTGTACAGCAGTTCACTGATTCCCGGTCTGTAGCATACTGGTGTATACAGCAGGTCACTGACCCCCAGTCTGTAGTGCACTGGTGTGTACAGCAGGTCACTGATCGCCAGTCTGTAGTGTACTGGTGTGTGCAGCAGGTCACTGATCCCCGGTCTGTATTGTACTGGTGTATACAGCAGGTCACTGATCCCCGGTCTGTAGTGTACTGGTGTGTACAGCAGGTCGCTGATCCCCGGCCTGTAGTGTACTGGTGTGTACAGCAGGTCACTGATCCCCGGTCTGTAGTGTACTGGTGTATACAGCAGGTCACTGATCCCCGGTCTGTAGTGTACTGGTGTACACAGCAGGTCACAGATCCCCGGTCTGTAGTGTAATTTTGTATACAGCAGGTCGCTGATCCCCAGTCTGCAGTGTACTGGTGTGTACAGCAGGTCTCTGATCCCCGGTCTGTAGTGTTCTGCTGTGTACAGCAGGTCACTGATCCCCGGTCTGTAGTGTACTGGTGTGTACAGCAGGTCACCGATCCCCAGTCTGTAGTGTACTGGTGTATACAGCAGGTCACTGATCCCCGGTTTATAGTGTACTGGTGTATACAGCAGGTCACTGATCCCCGGTCTGTAGTGTACTGGTGTATACAGCAGGTCACTGATCCCTGGTCTGTAGTGTACTGGTGTATACAGCAGGTCACTGATCCCTGGTCTGTAGTGTACTGGTGTATACAGCAGGTCACTGATCCCCGGTCTGCAGTGTACTGGTGTATACAGCAGGTCACTGATTCCCGGTCTGTAGCATACTGGTGTTTACAACAGGTCACTTATCCCCAGTCTGTAGTGTACTGGTGTGTACAGCCGGTCAATGATCGCCAGTCTGTAGTGTACTGGTGTGTACAGCAGGTCACTGATCCCCGGTCTGTATTGTACTGGTGTATACAGCAGGTCACTGATCCTCGGTCTTTAGGGTACTGGTGTGTACAGCAGGTCTGTGATCCCCGGTCTGTAGTGTACTGGTGTGTACAGCAGGTCACTGATCCACGGTCTGCAGTGTATTGGTGTATACAGCAGGTCACTGATCCCCGGTCTGTAGTGTACTGGTGTATACAGCAGGTCACTGATCCCTGGTCTGCAGTGTACTGGTGTGTACAGCAGGTCACTGATCCCCGGTCTGTAGTGTACTGGTGTGTACAGCAGGTCACTGATCCCCAGTCTGTAGTGTACTGGTGTATACAGCAGGTCACTGATCCCCGGTCTGTAGTGTACTGGTGTGTACAGCAGGTCACTGATCCCCAGACTGTAGTGTACTGGTGTATACAGCAGGTCACTGATCCCCGGACTGTGGTGTACTGGTGTATACAGCAGGTCACTGATCCCCGGTCTGTAGTGTACTGGTGTATACAGCAGCTCACTGATCCCCGGTCTTTAGTGTACTGGTGTGTACAGCAGGTCACTGATCCCCAGTCTGTAATGTACTGGTGTATACAGCAGGTCACTGATCCCCGGCCTGCAGTGTACTGGTGTATACAGGGGGTCACTGATCCCCAGTCTGTAGTGTACTGGTGTATACAGCAGGTCACTGATCCCGGTCTGTAGTGTACTGGTGTATGCAGCAGGTCACTGATCCCCGGAGTGTGGTGTACTGGTGTACACAGCAGGTCACTGATCCCCGCTTTTTTGTGTACTGGTGTGTATAGCAGGTCACTGATCCCCGGTCTCTAGTGTACTGGTGTACAGAGCAGGTCACTGATCCCCGGTCTGTAGTGTACTGGTGTATACAGCAGGTCACTGATCCCCGGTCTGTAGTGTACTGGTATCTACAGCAGGTCACTGATCCCCGGTCTGTAGTGTACTGGTGTAAGCAGCAGGTCACTGATCCCTGGTCTGTACTGTACTGGTGTATACAGCAGGTCACAGATCCCCGGTCTGTAGTGTAATTTTGTATACAGCAGGTCACTGATCCCCGGTCTGTAGTGTACTGGTGTGTACAGCAGGTCTCTGATCCCCGGTCTGCAGTGTACTGGTGTGTACAGCAGGTCACTGATCCCCGGTCTGTAGCGTACTGGTGTGTACAGCAGGTCACTGATCCCCAGTCTGTAGTGTACTGGTGTATACAGCAGGTCACTGATCCCCGGTCTATAGTGCACTGGTGTATACAGCAGGTCACTGATCCCCGGTATGTAGTGTACTGGTGTATACAGCAGGTCACTGATCCCCGGTCTATTGTATACTGGTGTAAAAAGCAGGTCATTGATCCCCGGTTTGTAGTATACTGGTGTATACAGCAGGTCACTGATTCCCGGTCTGTAGTGTACTGGTGTACACAGCAGGTCTCTGATCCTCGGTCTGTAGTTTACTGGTGTGTACAGCAGGTCACTGATCCCCGTTCTGTAGTGTACTGGTGTATACAGCAGGTCATTGATCCCCGGTCTGTAGTGTGCTGGTGTGTACAGCAGGTCACCGATCCCCGGTCTGTAGTATACTGGTGTAGACATCAGGTCACTGATCCTCGGTCTGTCGTGTACTGTTGTATAAAGCAGCTCACTGATCCCCGGTCTGTAGTGTACTGGTGTGTACAGCAGGTCACTGATCCCCGGTCTGTAGTGTACTGGTGTATACAGCAGGTCACTGATCCCCGGTCTGTCGTGTACTGGTGTATACAGCAGGTCACAGATCCCCGGTCTGTAGTGTAATTTTGTATACAGCACGTCACTGATCCCCAGTCTGTCATGTACTGGTGTATACAGCAGGTCACTGATCCCCGGCCTATAGTGTACTGGTGTAGACAGCAGGTCACTGATCCTCGGTCTGTAGTGTACCGGTGTATACAGCAGGTCACTGATCCCCGGTCTGTGGTGTACTGGCGTGTACAGCGGGTCACTGATCCCCGGTCTGTAGTGTACTGGTGTGTACAGCATGTCACTGATCCCCGGTCTGTAGTTTACTTGTGTATACAGCAGGTCACTGATCCCCGGTCTGTAGTGTACCGGTGTGTACAGCAGGTCACTGATCCCCGGTCTGTAGTGTACTGGTGTATACAGCAGGTCACTGATCCCCGGTCTGGAGTTTACTGGTGTGTACAGCAGGTCACTGATCCCCGGTCTGTCGTGTACTGGTGTATACAGCAGGTCACAGATCCCCGGTCTGTAGTGTAATTTTGTATACAGCAGGTCACTGATCCCCAGTCTGTCATGTACTGGTGTATACAGCAGGTCACTGATCCCCGGCCTATAGTGTACTGGTGTAGACAGCAGGTCACTGATCCTCGGTCTGTAGTGTACCGGTGTATACAGCAGGTCACTGATCCCCGGTCTGTGGTGTACTGGCGTGTACAGCGGGTCACTGATCCCCGGTCTGTAGTGTACTGGTGTGTACAGCATGTCACTGATCCCCGGTCTGTAGTTTACTTGTGTATACAGCAGGTCACTGATCCCCGGTCTGTAGTGTACTGGTGTGTACAGCAGGTCACTGATCCCCGGTCTGTAGTGTACTGGTGTATACAGCAGGTCACTGATCCCCGGTCTGGAGTTTACTGGTGTGTACAGCAGATCACTGATCCCCGGTCTGTAGTGTACTGGTGTGTACAGCAGGTCACAGATTCCCGGTCTGTAGTGTACTGGTGTGTACAGCAGGTCAATGATCGCCATTCTGTAGTGTACTGGTGTGTACAGCAGGTCACTGATCCCCGGTCTATATTGTACTGGTGTATACAGCAGGTCACTGATCCCCGGTCTGTTGTGTACTGGTGAAAACAGCAGCTCACTGATCCCCGGTCTGTAGTGTACTGGTGTGTACAGCAGGTCACTGATCACCAGTCTGTCGTGTACTGGTGTATACAGCAGGTCACTGATCCCCGGTCTGTAGTGTACTGGTGTATACAGGAGGTCACTGATCCCCAGTCTGTAGTGTACTGGTGTATACAGCAGGTCACTGATCCCGGTCTGTAGTGTACTGGTGTATGCAGCAGGTCACTGATCCCCGGAGTGTGGTGTACTGGTGTATACAGCGGGTCACTGATCCCCGGTCTGTAGTGTACTGGTGTGTACAGCAGGTCTCTGATCCTCGGTCTGTAGTGTACTGGTGTATACAGCAGGTCACTGATCCCCGGTCTGTAGTGTACTGGTGTACACAGCAGGTCACTGATCCCCGGTCTGTAGTGTACTGGTGTGTCCAGCAGGTCACTGATCCCCGGTCTGTAGTGTACTGGTGTATACAGCAGGTCACTGATCCCCGGTCTGTAGTGTACTGGTGTGTACAGCAGGTCACTGATCCCCGGTTTGTAGTGTACTGGTGTGTACAGCAGGTCACTGATCCCCGGTCTGTAGTGTACTGGTGTATACAGCAGGTCACTGATCCCCGGTCTATAGTGTACTGGTGTATTCAGCAGGTTACTGATCCCCGGTCTGTAGTGTACTGGTGTATACAGCAGGTCACTGATCCCCGGTCTGTAGTGTACTGGTGTATACAGCAGGTCACTGATCCCCGGTCTATAGTATACTGGTGTATACAGCAGGTCACTGATCCCCGGTTTGTAGTGTACTGGTGTATACAGCAGGTCACTGATCCCCGGTCTGTAGTGTACTGGTGTACACAGCAGGTCTCTGATCCTCGGTCTGTAGTGTACTGGTGTACACAGCAGGTCACTGATCCCCGGTCTGGAGTGTACTGGTGTATACAGCAGGTCACTGATCCCCGGTCTGTAGTGTACTGGTGTATACAGCAGGTCACTGATCCTCGGTCTGTAGTGTACTGGTGTATACAGCAGGTCACTGATCCCCGGTGTGTAGTGTACTGGTGTATACAGCAGGTCACTGATCCCTGGTCTGTAGTGTACTGGTGTGTACAGCAGGTCACTGATCCCCGGTCTGTAGTGTACTGGTGTAGACAGCAGGTCACTGATCCTCGGTCTGTAGTGTACTGGTGTATACAGCGGGTCACTGATCCCCGGTCTGTGGTGTACTGGTGTGTGCAGCAGGTCAATGATCGCCAGTCTGTAGTGTACTGGTGTGTATAGCAGGTCACTGATCCCCGGTCTGTATTGTACTGGTGTATACAGCAGGTCACTGATCCTCGGTCTTTAGTGTACTGGTGTGTACTGCAGGTCTGTGATCCCCGGTCTGTAGTGTACTGGTGTATACAGCAGGTCACTGATCCACGGTCTGCAGTGTATTGGTGTATACAGCAGGTCACTGATCTCCAGTCTGTAGAGTACTGGTGTATACAGCAGGTCACTGATCCCCGGTCTGCAGTGTACTGGTGTATACAGCAGGTCACTGATCCCCTGTCTGTACTGTACTGGTGTGTACAGCAGGTCACTGATCCCCGGCCTGTAGTGTACTGGTGTGTACAGCAGGTCACTGATCCCCGGTCTGTAGTGTACTGGTGTAGACAGCAGGTCACTGATCCCCGGTCTGTCGTGTACTGGTGTATACAGCAGGTCACTGATCCCCGGTCAACAGTGTACTGGTGTAAACAGCAGGTCATTGATCACCGGTTTGTAGTGTACTGGTGTACACAGCAGGTCTCTGATCCTCGGTCTGTAGTTTACTGGTGTGTACAGCAGGTCACTGATCCCCGGTCTATAGTGTACTGGTGTATACAGCAGGTCATTGATCCCCGGTCTGTAGTGTACTGGTGTGTACAGCAGGTCACCGATCCCCGGTCTGTAGTGTACTGGTGTAGACATCAGGTCACTGATCCTCGGTCTGTAGTGTACTGGTGTATACAGCAGGTCACTGATCCCCGGTCTGTAGTGTACTGGTGTGTACAGCAGGTCACTGATACCCGGTCTGTAGTGTACTGGTGTATACAGCAGGTCACTGATCCCCGGTCTGTAGTGTACTGGTGTGTACAGCAGATCACTGATCCCCGGTCTGTAGTGTACTGGTGTGTACAGCAGGTCACTGATTCCCGGTCTGTAGCATACTGGTGTATACAGCAGGTCACTGACCCCCAGTCTGTAGTGCACTGGTGTGTACAGCAGGTCACTGATCGCCAGTCTGTAGTGTACTGGTGTGTACAGCAGGTCACTGATCCCCGGTCTGTATTGTACTGGTGTATACAGCAGGTCACTGATCCCCGGTCTGTAGTGTACTGGTGTGTACAGCAGGTCGCTGATCCCCGGCCTGTAGTGTACTGGTGTGTACAGCAGGTCACTGATCCCCGGTCTGTAGTGTACTGGTGTATACAGCAGGTCACAGATCCCCGGTCTGTAGTGTAATTTTGTATACAGCAGGTCGCTGATCCCCAGTCTGCAGTGTACTGGTGTGTACAGCAGGTCTCTGATCCCCGGTCTGTAGTGTTCTGCTGTGTACAGCAGGTCACTGATCCCCGGTCTGTAGTGTACTGGTGTGTACAGCAGGTCACCGATCCCCAGTCTGTAGTGTACTGGTGTATACAGCAGGTCACTGATCCCCGGTTTATAGTGTACTGGTGTATACAGCAGGTCACTGATCCCCGGTCTGTAGTGTACTGGTGTATACAGCAGGTCACTGATCCCTGGTCTGTAGTGTACTGGTGTATACAGCAGGTCACTGATCCCTGGTCTGTAGTGTACTGGTGTATACAGCAGGTCACTGATCCCCGGTCTGCAGTGTACTGGTGTATACAGCAGGTCACTGATTCCCGGTCTGTAGCATACTGGTGTTTACAACAGGTCACTTATCCCCAGTCTGTAGTGTACTGGTGTGTACAGCCGGTCAATGATCGCCAGTCTGTAGTGTACTGGTGTGTACAGCAGGTCACTGATCCCCGGTCTGTATTGTACTGGTGTATACAGCAGGTCACTGATCCTCGGTCTTTAGGGTACTGGTGTGTACAGCAGGTCTGTGATCCCCGGTCTGTAGTGTACTGGTGTGTACAGCAGGTCACTGATCCACGGTCTGCAGTGTATTGGTGTATACAGCAGGTCACTGATCCCCGGTCTGTAGTGTACTGGTGTATACAGCAGGTCACTGATCCCTGGTCTGCAGTGTACTGGTGTGTACAGCAGGTCACTGATCCCCGGTCTTTAGTGTACTGGTGTGTACAGCAGGTCACTGATCCCCAGTCTGTAGTGTACTGGTGTATACAGCAGGTCACTGATCCCCGGTCTGTAGTGTACTGGTGTGTACAGCAGGTCACTGATCCCCAGACTGTAGTGTACTGGTGTATACAGCAGGTCACTGATCCCCGGACTGTGGTGTACTGGTGTATACAGCAGGTCACTGATCCCCGGTCTGTAGTGTACTGGTGTATACAGCAGCTCACTGATCCCCGGTCTTTAGTGTACTGGTGTGTACAGCAGGTCACTGATCCCCAGTCTGTAATGTACTGGTGTATACAGCAGGTCACTGATCCCCGGCCTGCAGTGTACTGGTGTATACAGGGGGTCACTGATCCCCAGTCTGTAGTGTACTGGTGTATACAGCAGGTCACTGATCCCGGTCTGTAGTGTACTGGTATATGCAGCAGGTCACTGATCCCCAGAGTGTGGTGTACTGGTGTACACAGCAGGTCACTGATCCCCGCTTTTTTGTGTACTGGTGTGTATAGCAGGTCACTGATCCCCGGTCTCTAGTGTACTGGTGTACAGAGCAGGTCACTGATCCCCGGTCTGTAGTGTACTGGTGTATACAGCAGGTCACTGATCCCCGGTCTGTAGTGTACTGGTATCTACAGCAGGTCACTGATCCCCGGTCTGTAGTGTACTGGTGTAAGCAGCAGGTCACTGATCCCTGGTCTGTACTGTACTGGTGTATACAGCAGGTCACAGATCCCCGGTCTGTAGTGTAATTTTGTATACAGCAGGTCACTGATCCCCGGTCTGTAGTGTACTGGTGTGTACAGCAAGTCTCTGATCCCCGGTCTGCAGTGTACTGGTGTGTACAGCAGGTCACTGATCCCCTGTCTGTAGCGTACTGGTGTGTACAGCAGGTCACTGATCCCCAGTCTGTAGTGTACTGGTGTATACAGCAGGTCACTGATCCCCGGTCTATAGTGTACTGGTGTATACAGCAGGTCACTGATCCCCGGTATGTAGTGTACTGGTGTATACAGCAGGTCACTGATCCCCGGTCTATTGTATACTGGTGTAAAAAGCTGGTCATTGATCCCCGGTTTGTAGTGTACTGGTGTATACAGCAGGTCACTGATTCCCGGTCTGTAGTGTACTGGTGTACACAGCAGGTCTCTGATCCTCGGTCTGTAGTTTACTGGTGTGTACAGCAGGTCACTGATCCCCGTTCTGTAGTGTACTGGTGTATACAGCAGGTCATTGATCCCCGGTCTGTAGTGTGCTGGTGTGTACAGCAGGTCACCGATCCCCGGTCTGTAGTATACTGGTGTAGACATCAGGTCACTGATCCTCGGTCTGTCGTGTACTGTTGTATAAAGCAGCTCACTGATCCCCGGTCTGTAGTGTACTGGTGTGTACAGCAGGTCACTGATCCCCGGTCTGTAGTGTACTGGTGTATACAGCAGGTCACTGATCCCCGGTCTGTCGTGTACTGGTGTATACAGCAGGTCACAGATCCCCGGTCTGTAGTGTAATTTTGTATACAGCAGGTCACTGATCCCCAGTCTGTCATGTACTGGTGTATACAGCAGGTCACTGATCCCCAGCCTATAGTGTACTGGTGTAGACAGCAGGTCACTGATCCTCGGTCTGTAGTGTACCGGTGTATACAGCAGGTCACTGATCCCCGGTCTGTGGTGTACTGGCGTGTACAGCGGGTCACTGATCCCCGGTCTGTAGTGTACTGGTGTGTACAGCATGTCACTGATCCCCGGTCTGTAGTTTACTTGTGTATACAGCAGGTCACTGATCCCCGGTCTGTAGTGTACTGGTGTGTACAGCAGGTCACTGATCCCCGGTCTGTAGTGTACTGGTGTATACAGCAGGTCACTGATCCCCGGTCTGGAGTTTACTGGTGTGTACAGCAGATCACTGATCCCCGGTCTGCAGTGTACTGGTGTATACATAGAAACATAGAAACATAGAAACATAGAGATAGGAACAGGAGTAGGCCATTCGGCCCTTCGAGCCTGCTCCGCCATTCAATGAGATCATGGCTGATCTTCGTCTGAGATCATAGCTGATCTTACCAGTTCAGTACCCCGTCCCCGCCTTTTCTCCGTAACCCTTAATCCCCTTAGCCTTCAGAAATATATCCAATTCTCTCTTGAAAATATTTATTGAATTAGCCTTCACAGCCCTCTGTGGCAGGGAATTCCACAGGCTCACCACTCTTTGAGTGAAGAAATTCTTCCTCATCTCTGTTTTAAATGATTTGCCCGCTATTTTTAGACTGTGGCCCCTGGTTCTGTGCTCCCCTGCCATTGGAAACATTCTCTCTGAATTCAGCCTGTCCAGGCCTGCCATAATTTTATATGTTTCGATGAGATCCCCTCTCAATCTTCTAAACTCCAGTGAGTACAAGCCCAAACTATTCAATCTCTCCTCGTAGGTCATTCCCGCCATTCCAGGTATCAGCCTGGTGAATCGCCGCTGCACTCTTTCCATGGCAAGAACATCCTTCCGCAGATGGGGCGACCAAAACTGTACACAATACTCCAGATGCGGTCTCACCAGCACCTTGTACAGCTGTAGTAAGGTATCCCTATTCCTATACTCGAACCCCCTTGATATGAAGGCCAACATACCATTTGCCTTCTTAATCGCCTGTTGCACCTGCATGCTCTCCTTCAGTGACTGGTGCACAAGAACACCCAGGTCCCTCTGCACTTCCCCATCTCCCAATCTATTGCCATTTAGATAATAATCCACCCTCCTGTTTTTACCCCCAAAGTGGATAACCTCGCATTTATCCACATTATAGTGCATCTGCCACGTATCCGCCCATTCCCCCAACCTGTCCAAATCGCACTGTAGCCTCCTGACATCCTCATCAGAGCCCACCCCTCCTCCTAGCAGGTCACTGATCCCCTGTCTGTACTGTACTGGTGTGTACAGCAGGTCACTGATCCCCGGTCTGTAGTGTACTGGTGTGTACAGCAGGTCACTGATCCTCGGTCTGTAGTGTACTGGTGTAGACAGCAGGTCACTGATCCCCGGTCTGTCGTGTACTGGTGTATACAGCAGGTCACTGATCCCCGGTCAACAGTGTACTGGTGTAAACAGCAGGTCATTGATCACCGGTTTGTAGTGTACTGGTGTACACAGCAGGTCTCTGATCCTCGGTCTGTAGTTTACTGGTGTGTACAGCAGGTCACTGATCCCCGGTCTATAGTGTACTGGTGTATACAGCAGGTCATTGATCCCCGGTCTGTAGTGTACTGGTGTGTACAGCAGGTCACTGATCCCCGGTCTGTAGTGTACTGGTGTGTACAGCAGATCACTGATCCCCGGTCTGTAGTGTACTGGTGTGTACAGCAGTTCACTGATTCCCGGTCTGTAGCATACTGGTGTATACAGCAGGTCACTGACCCCCAGTCTGTAGTGCACTGGTGTGTACAGCAGGTCACTGATCGCCAGTCTGTAGTGTACTGGTGTGTGCAGCAGGTCACTGATCCCCGGTCTGTATTGTACTGGTGTATACAGCAGGTCACTGATCCCCGGTCTGTAGTGTACTGGTGTGTACAGCAGGTCGCTGATCCCCGGCCTGTAGTGTACTGGTGTGTACAGCAGGTCACTGATCCCCGGTCTGTAGTGTACTGGTGTATACAGCAGGTCACTGATCCCCGGTCTGTATTGTACTGGTGTATACAGCAGGTCATTGATCCCCGGTCTGTAGTGTACTGGTGTATACAGCAGGTCACTGATCCCCGGTCTGTAGTGTACTGGTGTACACAGCAGGTCACAGATCCCCGGTCTGTAGTGTAATTTTGTATACAGCAGGTCGCTGATCCCCAGTCTGCAGTGTACTGGTGTGTACAGCAGGTCTCTGATCCCCGGTCTGTAGTGTTCTGCTGTGTACAGCAGGTCACTGATCCCCGGTCTGTAGTGTACTGGTGTGTACAGCAGGTCACCGATCCCCAGTCTGTAGTGTACTGGTGTATACAGCAGGTCACTGATCCCCGGTTTATAGTGTACTGGTGTATACAGCAGGTCACTGATCCCCGGTCTGTAGTGTACTGGTGTATACAGCAGGTCACTGATCCCTGGTCTGTAGTGTACTGGTGTATACAGCAGGTCACTGATCCCTGGTCTGTAGTGTACTGGTGTATACAGCAGGTCACTGATCCCCGGTCTGCAGTGTACTGGTGTATACAGCAGGTCACTGATTCCCGGTCTGTAGCATACTGGTGTTTACAACAGGTCACTTATCCCCAGTCTGTAGTGTACTGGTGTGTACAGCCGGTCAATGATCGCCAGTCTGTAGTGTACTGGTGTGTACAGCAGGTCACTGATCCCCGGTCTGTATTGTACTGGTGTATACAGCAGGTCACTGATCCTCGGTCTTTAGGGTACTGGTGTGTACAGCAGGTCTGTGATCCCCGGTCTGCAGTGTATTGGTGTATACAGCAGGTCACTGATCCCCGGTCTGTAGTGTACTGGTGTATACAGCAGGTCACTGATCCCTGGTCTGCAGTGTACTGGTGTGTACAGCAGGTCACTGATCCCCGGTCTGTAGTGTACTGGTGTGTACAGCAGGTCACTGATCCCCAGTCTGTAGTGTACTGGTGTATACAGCAGGTCACTGATCCCCGGTCTGTAGTGTACTGGTGTGTACAGCAGGTCACTGATCCCCAGACTGTAGTGTACTGGTGTATACAGCAGGTCACTGATCCCCGGACTGTGGTGTACTGGTGTATACAGCAGGTCACTGATCCCCGGTCTGTAGTGTACTGGTGTATACAGCAGCTCACTGATCCCCGGTCTTTAGTGTACTGGTGTGTACAGCAGGTCACTGATCCCCAGTCTGTAATGTACTGGTGTATACAGCAGGTCACTGATCCCCGGCCTGCAGTGTACTGGTGTATACAGGGGGTCACTGATCCCCAGTCTGTAGTGTACTGGTGTATACAGCAGGTCACTGATCCCGGTCTGTAGTGTACTGGTGTATGCAGCAGGTCACTGATCCCCGGAGTGTGGTGTACTGGTGTACACAGCAGGTCACTGATCCCCGCTTTTTTGTGTACTGGTGTGTATAGCAGGTCACTGATCCCCGGTCTCTAGTGTACTGGTGTACAGAGCAGGTCACTGATCCCCGGTCTGTAGTGTACTGGTGTATACAGCAGGTCACTGATCCCCAGTCTGTAGTGTACTGGTATCTACAGCAGGTCACTGATCCCCGGTCTGTAGTGTACTGGTGTAAGCAGCAGGTCACTGATCCCTGGTCTGTACTGTACTGGTGTATACAGCAGGTCACAGATCCCCGGTCTGTAGTGTAATTTTGTATACAGCAGGTCACTGATCCCCGGTCTGTAGTGTACTGGTGTGGACAGCAGGTCTCTGATCCCCAGTCTGCAGTGTACTGCTGTGTACAGCAGGTCACTGATCCCCGGTCTGTAGCGTACTGGTGTGTACAGCAGGTCACTGATCCCCAGTCTGTAGTGTACTGGTGTATACAGCAGGTCACTGATCCCCGGTCTATAGTGCACTGGTGTATACAGCAGGTCACTGATCCCCGGTATGTAGTGTACTGGTGTATACAGCAGGTCACTGATCCCCGGTCTATTGTATACTGGTGTAAAAAGCAGGTCATTGATCCCCGGTTTGTAGTATACTGGTGTATACAGCAGGTCACTGATTCCCGGTCTGTAGTGTACTGGTGTACACAGCAGGTCTCTGATCCTCGGTCTGTAGTTTACTGGTGTGTACAGCAGGTCACTGATCCCCGTTCTGTAGTGTACTGGTGTATACAGCAGGTCATTGATCCCCGGTCTGTAGTGTGCTGGTGTGTACAGCAGGTCACCGATCCCCGGTCTGTAGTATACTGGTGTAGACATCAGGTCACTGATCCTCGGTCTGTCGTGTACTGTTGTATAAAGCAGCTCACTGATCCCCGGTCTGTAGTGTACTGGTGTGTACAGCAGGTCACTGATCCCCGGTCTGTAGTGTACTGGTGTATACAGCAGGTCACTGATCCCCGGTCTGTCGTGTACTGGTGTATACAGCAGGTCACAGATCCCCGGTCTGTAGTGTAAATTTGTATACAGCAGGTCACTGATCCCCAGTCTGTCATGTACTGGTGTATACAGCAGGTCACTGATCCCCGGCCTATAGTGTACTGGTGTAGACAGCAGGTCACTGATCCTCGGTCTGTAGTGTACCGGTGTATACAGCAGGTCACTGATCCCCGGTCTGTGGTGTACTGGCGTGTACAGCGGGTCACTGATCCCCGGTCTGTAGTGTACTGGTGTGTACAGCATGTCACTGATCCCCGGTCTGTAGTTTACTTGTGTATACAGCAGGTCACTGATCCCCGGTCTGTAGTGTACTGGTGTGTACAGCAGGTCACTGATCCCCGGTCTGTAGTGTACTGGTGTATACAGCAGGTCACTGATCCCCGGTCTGGAGTTTACTGGTGTGTACAGCAGATCACTGATCCCCGGTCTGTAGTGTACTGGTGTGTACAGCAGGTCACAGATTCCCGGTCTGTAGTGTACTGGTGTGTACAGCAGGTCAATGATCGCCATTCTGTAGTGTACTGGTGTGTACAGCAGGTCACTGATCCCCGGTCTGTATTGTACTGGTGTATACAGCAGGTCACTGATCCCCGGTCTGTTGTGTACTGGTGAAAACAGCAGCTCACTGATCCCCGGTCTGTAGTGTACTGGTGTGTACAGCAGGTCACTGATCACCAGTCTGTCGTGTACTGGTGTATACAGCAGGTCACTGATCCCCGGTCTGTAGTGTACTGGTGTATACAGGAGGTCACTGATCCCCAGTCTGTAGTGTACTGGTGTATACAGCAGGTCACTGATCCCGGTCTGTAGTGTACTGGTGTATGCAGCAGGTCACTGATCCCCGGAGTGTGGTGTACTGGTGTATACAGCAGGTCACTGATCCCCGGTTTGTAGTGTAGTGGTGTGTATAGCAGGTCACTGATCCCCGGTCTGTAGTGTACAGGTGTGTACAGCAGGTCTCTGATCCTCGGTCTGTAGTGTACTGGTGTATACAGCAGGTCACTGATCCCCGGTCTGTAGTGTACTGGTGTACACAGCAGGTCACTGATCCCCGGTCTGTAGTGTACTGGTGTATACAGCGGGTCACTGATCCCCGGTCTGTAGTGTACTGGTGTGTACAGCAGGTCTCTGATCCTCGGTCTGTAGTGTACTGGTGTATACAGCAGGTCACTGATCCCCGGTCTGTAGTGTTCTGGTGTACACAGCAGGTCACTGATCCCCGGTCTGTAGTGTACTGGTGTGTCCAGCAGGTCACTGATCCCCGGTCTGTAGTGTACTGGTGTATACAGCAGGTCACTGATCCCCGGTCTGTAGTGTACTGGTGTGTACAGCAGGTCACTGATCCCCGGTTTGTAGTGTACTGGTGTGTACAGCAGGTCACTGATCCCCGGTCTGTAGTGTACTGGTGTATACAGCAGGTCACTGATCCCCGGTCTATAGTGTACTGGTGTATTCAGCAGGTTACTGATCCCCGGTCTGTAGTGTACTGGTGTATACAGCAGGTCACTGATCCCCGGTCTGTAGTGTACTGGTGTATACAGCAGGTCACTGATCCCCGGTCTATAGTATACTGGTGTATACAGCAGGTCACTGATCCCCGGTTTGTAGTGTACTGGTGTATACAGCAGGTCACTGATCCCCGGTCTGTAGTGTACTGGTGTACACAGCAGGTCTCTGATCCTCGGTCTGTAGTGTACTGGTGTACACAGCAGGTCACTGATCCCCGGTCTGGAGTGTACTGGTGTATACAGCAGGTCACTGATCCCCGGTCTGTAGTGTACTGGTGTATACAGCAGGTCACTGATCCTCGGTCTGTAGTGTACTGGTGTATACAGCAGGTCACTGATCCCCGGTGTGTAGTGTACTGGTGTATACAGCAGGTCACTGATCCCTGGTCTGTAGTGTACTGGTGTAGACAGCAGGTCACTGATCCTCGGTCTGTAGTGTACTGGTGTATACAGCAGGTCACTGATCCCCGGTCTGTAGTGTACTGGCGTGTACAGCGGGTCACTGATCCCCGGTCTGTAGTGTACTGGTGTGTACAGCATGTCACTGATCCCCGGTCTGTAGTGTACTTGTGTATACAGCAGGTCACTGATCCCCGGTCTATAGTGTAGTGGTGTATACAGCAGGTTACTGATCGCCGGTCTGTCATGTACTGGTGTGTACAGCAGGTCACTGATCCCCGGTCTGTAGTGTACTGGTGTATACAGCAGGTCACTGATCTCCGGTCTGTAGTGTACTGGTGTGTACAGCAGATCACTGATCCCCGGTCTGTAGTGTACTGGTGTGTACAGCAGGTCACTGATTCCCGGTCTGTAGCATACTGGTGTATACAACAGGTCACTTATCCCCAGTCTGTCGTGTACTGGTGTGTACAGCAGGTCTGTGATCCCCGGTCTGTAGTGTACTGGTGTATATAGCAGGTCACTGATCCACGGTCTGCAGTGTATTGGTGTATACAGCAGGTCACTGATCCCCAGTCTGTAGAGCACTGGTTTATACAGAAGGTCACTGATCCCCGGTCTGTAGTGTACTGGTGTATACAGCAGGTCACTGATCCCCGGTCTGTAGTGTTCTGGTGTGTACAGCAGGTCACTAATCCCCGGTCTGTAGTGTACTGGTGTGCACAGCAGGTCACTGATCCCCAGTCTGTAGTGCACTGGTGTATACAGCAGGTCACTGATCCCCGGTCTGTAGTGTACTGGTGTATACAGGAGGTCACTGATCCCCAGTCTGTAGTGTACTGGTGTATACAGCAGGTCACTGATCCCGGTCTGTAGTGTACTGGTGTATGCAGCAGGTCACTGATCCCCGGAGTGTGGAGTGCTGGTGTATACAGCAGGCCACTGATCACCGGTTTGTAGCGTACTGGTGTGTATAGCAGGTCACTGATCCCCGGTCCGTAGTGTACTAGTGTATACAGCAGGTCATTGATCCCCAGTCTGTAGTGTACTGGTGTATACAGCAGGTCACTGATCCCCGGTCTTTAGTGTACTGGTGTATACAGCAGGTCACTGATCCCTGGTCTGTAGTGTACTGGTGTATACAGCAGGTCACTGATCCCCGGTCTGTAGTGTACTGGTGTATACAGCAGGTCACTGATCCCCGGCTGTAGTGTACTGGTGTACACAGCAGGTCACAGATCCCCGGTCTGTAGTGTAATTTTGTATACAGCAGGTCACTGATCCCCGCTCTGTAGTGTACTGGTGTGTACAGCAGATCACTGATCCCCGGTCTGTAGTGTACTGGTGTGTACAGCAGGTCACTGATTCCCGGTCTGTAGCATACTGGTGTACACAGCAGGTCACTGATCCCCAGTCTGTAGTGCACTGGTGTGTGCAGCAGGTCACTGATCGCCAGTCTGTAGTGTACTGGTGTGTACAGCAGGTCACTGATCCCCGGTCTGTATTGTACTGGTGTATACAGCAGGTCACTGATCCCCGGTCTGTAGTGTACTGGTGTGTACAGCAGGTTGCTGATCCCCGGCCTGTCGTGTACTGGTGTGTACAGCAGGTCACTGATCCCCGGTCTGTAATGTACTGGTGTATACAGCAGGTCACTGATCCCCGGTCTGTAGTGTACTGGTGCACACAGCATGTCACAGATCCCCGGTCTGTCGTGTAATTTTGTATACAGCAGGTCGCTGATCCCCAGTCTGTAGTGTACTGGTGTGTACAGCAGGTCTCTGATCCCCGGTCTGTAGTGTTCTGGTGTGTACAGCAGGTCACTGATCCCCGGTCTGTAGTGCACTGGTGTTTACAGCAGGTCACCGATCCCCAGTATGTAGTGTACTGGTGTATACAGCAGGTCACTGATCCCCGGTTTATAGTGTACTGGTGTATACAGCAGGTCACTGATCCCCGGTCTGTAGTGTACTGGTGTGTACAGCCGGTCAATGATCGCCAGTCTGTAGTGTACTGGTGTGTACAGCAGGTCACTGATCCCCGGTCTGTATTGTACTGGTGTATACAGCAGGTCACTGATCCTCGGTCTTTAGGGTACTGGTGTGTACAGCAGGTCTGTGATCCCCGGTCTGTAGTGTACTGGTGTGTACAGCAGGTCACTGATCCACGGTCTGCAGTGTATTGGTGTATACAGCAGGTCCCTGATCCCCGGCCTGCAGTGTACTGGTGTGTACAGCAGGTCACTGATCCCCGGTCTGTAGTGTACTGGTGTAGACAGCAGGTCACTGATCCCCAGTCTGTCGTGTACTGGTGTATACAGCAGGTCACTGATCCCCGGTCTGTAGTGTACTGGTGTGTACAGCAGGTCACTGATCCCCAGAGCTCAGTGTACTGGTGTATACAGCTGGTCACTGATCACCGGTCTGCAGTGTATTGGTGTATACAGCAGGTCACTGATCCCCAGTCTGTAGAGTACTGGTTTATACAGCAGGTCACTGATCCCCGGTCTGTAGTGTACTGGTGTATACAGCAGGTCACTGATCCCCGGTCTGTAGTGTTCTGGTGTGTACAGCAGGTCACTGATCCCCAGTCTGTCGTGTACTGGTGTATACAGCAGGTCACTGTTCCCTGGTCTATAGTGTACTGGTGTATACAGCATGTCACTGATCCCCGGTCTGTAGTGTACTGGCGTGTACAGCGGGTCACTGATCCCCAGTCTGTAGTGTACTGGTGTAGACAGCAGGTCACTGATCCCCGGTCTGTCGTGTACTGGTGTATACAGCAGGTCACTGATCCCCGGTCTACAGTGTACTGGTGTAAACAGCAGGTCATTGATCACCGGTTTGTAGTGTGCTGGTGTATACAGCAGGTCACTGATCCCCGGTCTACAGTGTACTGGTGTAAACAGCAGGTCATTGATCACCGGTTTGTAGTGTGCTGGTGTATACAGCAGGTCACTGATCCCCGTTCTGTAGTGTACTGGTGTATACAGCAGGTCGCTGATCCCCGGTCTGTATTGTACTGGTGTATACAGCAGGTCACTGATCGCCAGTCTGTAGTGTACTGGTGTGTACAGCAGGTCACTGATCCCCGGTCTGTATTGTACTGGTGTATACAGCAGGTCACTGATCCCCGGTCTGTAGTGTACTGGTGTATACAGCAGGTCACTGATCCCCGGTCTGTATTGTACTGGTGTATACAGCAGGTCACTGATCCCCGGTCTGTAGTGTACTGGTGTGTACAGCAGGTCGCTGATCCCCGGCCTGTAGTGTACTGGTGTGTACAGCAGGTCACTGATCCTCGGTCTTTAGGGTACTGGTGTGTACAGCAGGTCACTGATCCCCGGTCTGTATTGTACTGGTGTATACAGCAGGTCACTGATCCTCGGTCTTTAGGGTACTGGTGTGTACAGCAGGTCACTGATCCACGGTCTGCAGTGAATTGGTGTATACAGCAGGTCACTGATCCCCAGTCTGTAGAGTACTGGAGTATACAGCAGGTCACTGATCCCCGGTCTGTAGAGTACTGGAGTATACAGCAGGTCACTGATCCCCGGTCTGTAGTGTACTGGTGCATACAGCAGGTCACTGATCCCCGGTCTGTAGTGTACTGGTGTATACAGCAGGTCACTGATCCCCGGTCTGTAGTGTACTGGTGTGCACAGCAGGTCACTGATCCCCGGTCTGTAGTGTACTGGTGTAGACAGCAGGTCACTGATCCCCAGTCTGTCGTGTACTGGTGTATACAGCAGGTCACTGATCCCCGGTCTGTAGTGTACTGGTGTGTACAGCAGGTCACTGAACCCGGTCTGTAGTGTACTGGTGTATACAGCAGGTCACTGATCCCCGGTCTGTAGTGTACTGGTGTGTACAGCAGATCACTGATCCCCGGTCTGTAGTGTACTGGTGTGTACAGCAGGTCACTGATTCCCGGTCTGTAGCATACTGGTGTACACAGCAGGTCACTGATCCCCAGTCTGTAGTGCACTGGTGTGTGCAGCAGGTCACTGATCGCCAGTCTGTAGTGTACTGGTGTGTACAGCAGGTCACTGATCCCCGGTCTGTATTGTACTGGTGTATACAGCAGGTCACTGATCCCCGGTCTGTAGTGTACTGGTGTGTACAGCAGGTTGCTGATCCCCGGCCTGTCGTGTACTGGTGTGTACAGCAGGTCACTGATCCCCGGTCTGTGGTGTACTGGTGTATACAGCAGGTCACTGATCCCCGGTCTGTATTGTACTGGTGTATACAGCAGGTCACTGATCCCCGGTCTGTAATGTACTGGTGTATACAGCAGGTCACTGATCCCCGGTCTGTAGTGTACTGGTGTACACAGCATGTCACAGATCCCCGGTCTGTCGTGTAATTTTGTATACAGCAGGTCGCTGATCCCCAGTCTGTAGTGTACTGGTGTGTACAGCAGGTCTCTGATCCCCGGTCTGTAGTGTTCTGGTGTGTACAGCAGGTCACTGATCCCCGGTCTGTAGTGCACTGGTGTGTACAGCAGGTCACCGATCCCCAGTCTGTAGTGTACTGGTGTATACAGCAGGTCACTGATCCCCGGTTTATAGTGTACTGGTGTATACAGCAGGTCACTGATCCCCGGTCTGTAGTGTACTGGTGTGTACAGCCGGTCAATGATCGCCAGTCTGTAGTGTACTGGTGTGTACAGCAGGTCACTGATCCCCGGTCTGTATTGTACTGGTGTATACAGCAGGTCACTGATCCTCGGTCTTTAGGGTACTGGTGTGTACAGCAGGTCTGCGATCCCCGGTCTGTAGTGTACTGGTGTGTACAGCAGGTCACTGATCCACGGTCTGCAGTGTATTGGTGTATACAGCAGGTCCCTGATCCCCGGCCTGCAGTGTACTGGTGTGTACAGCAGGTCACTGATCCCCGGTCTGTAGTGTACTGGTGTAGACAGCAGGTCACTGATCCCCAGTCTGTCGTGTACTGGTGTATACAGCAGGTCACTGATCCCCGGTCTGTAGTGTACCGGTGTGTACAGCAGGTCACTGATCCCCAGAGCTCAGTGTACTGGTGTATACAGCAGGTCACTGATCCCCGGACTGTGGTGTACTGGTGTATACAGCAGGTCACTGATCCCCGGTCTGTAGTGTACTGGTGCAAACAGCAGCTCACTGATCCCCGGTCTGCAGTGTACTGGTGTGTACAGCAGGTCACTGATCCCCAGTCTGTAATGTACTGGTGTATACAGCAGGTCACTGATCCCCGGCCTGCAGTGTACTGGTGTATACAGGGGGTCACTGATCCCCAGTCTGTAGTGTACTGGTGTATACAGCAGGTCACTGATCCCGGTCTGTGGTGTACTGGTGTATGCAGCAGGTCACTGATCCCCGGAGTGTGGTGTACTGGTGTATACAGCAGGTCACTGATCCCCGCTTTTTTGTGTACTGGTGTGTATAGCAGGTCACTGATCCCCGGTCTGTAGTGTACTCGTGTATACAGCAGGTCATTGATCCCCAGTCTGTAGTGTACTGGTGTATACAGCAGGTCACTGATCCCCGGTCTTTAGTGTACTGGTGTGTACAGCGGGTCACTGATCCCCGGTCTGCAGTGTACTGGTGTATGCAGCAGGTCAGTGATCCCCGGTCTGTAGTGTACTGGTGTGTACAGCAGGTCTCTGATCCTCGGTCTGTAGTGTACTGGTGTATGCAGCAGGTCACTGATCCCCGGTCTGTAGTGTACTGGTGTACACAGCAGGTCACTGATCCCCGGTCTGTAGTGTACTGGTGTATACAGCAGGTCACTGATCCCCGGTCTGTAGTGTACTGGTATATACAGCAGGTCACTGATCCCCGGTCTGTTGTGTACTGGTGTAAGCAGCAGGTCACTGATCCCTGGTCTGCAGTGTACTGGTGTATACAGCAGGTCACTGATCCCCGGTCTGTAGTGTACTGGTGTATACAGCAGGTCACTGATCCCCGGTCTGTAGTGTACTGGTGTGTACAGCAGGTCACTGATCCCCGGTTTGTAGTGTACTGGTGTGTACAGCAGGTCACTGATCCCCGGTCTGTACTGTACTGGTGTATACAGCAGGTCACCGATCCCCGGTCTGTAGTGTACTGGTGTATACAGCAGGTCACTGATCCCCGGTCTGCAGTGTACTGGTGTACACAGCAGGTCACAGATCCCCGGTCTGTAGTGTAATTTTGT
Source organism: Somniosus microcephalus (assembly GCF_052327205.1). NCBI lineage: Eukaryota > Metazoa > Chordata > Chondrichthyes > Squaliformes > Somniosidae > Somniosus > Somniosus microcephalus. Next base: position 65,697,302 of record NC_140987.1, on the reverse strand, counting down.
ATACAGCAGGTCAATGATCCCCGGTCTGTAGTGTACTGGGGTGTACAGCAGGTCTCTGATCCCCAGTCTGCAGTGTACTGGTGTGTACAGCAGGTCACTGATCCCCGGTCTGTAGCGTACTGGTGTGTACAGCAGGTCACTGATCCCCAGTCTGTAGTGTACTGGTGTATACAGCAGGTCACTGATCCCCGGTCTATAGTGTACTGGTGTATACAGCAGGTCACTGATCCCCGGTCTGTAGTGTACTGGTGTATACAGCAGGTCACTGATCCCCGGTCTGTAGTGTACTGGTGTATACAGCAGGTCACTGATCCCCGGTCTATAGTGTACTGGTGTAAAAAGCAGGTCATTGATCCCCGGTTTGTAGTGTACTGGTGTATACAGCAGGTCACTGATTCCCGGTCTGTAGTGTACTGGTGTACACAGCAGGTCTCTGATCCTCGGTCTGTAGTTTACTGGTGTATACAGCAGGTCATTGATCCCCGGTCTGTAGTGTACTGGTGTGTACAGCAGGTCACCGATCCCCGGTCTGTAGTATACTGGTGTAGACATCAGGTCACTGATCCTTGGTCTGTCGTGTACTGTTGCATACAGCAGCTCACTGATCCCCGGTCTGTAGTGTACTGGTGTGTACAGCAGGTCACTGATCCCCGGTCTGTAGTGTACTGGTGGATACAGCAGGTCACTGATCCCCGGTCTGTCGTGTACTGGTGTATACAGCAGGTCACAGATCCCCGGTCTGTAGTGTAATTTTGTATACAGCAGGTCACTGATCCCCGGTCTGTAGTGTGCTGGTGTGTACAGCAGGTCTCTGATCCCCGGTCTGTAGTGTACTGGTGTGTACAGCAGGTCACTGATCCCCGGTCTGTAGCGTACTGGTGTCTACAGCAGGTCACTGATCCCCAGTCTGTAGCGTACTGGTGTATACAGCAGGTCACTGATCCTCGGTCTTTAGGGTACTGGTGTGTACAGCAGGTCTGTGATCCCCGGTCTGTAGTGTACTGGTGTGTACAGCAGGTTACTGATCCACGGTCTGCAGTGTATTGGTGTATACAGCAGGTCACTGATCCCCAGTCTGTAGAGTACTGGAGTATACAGCAGGTCACTGATCCCCGGTCTGTAGTGTACTGGTGTATACAGCAGGTCACTGATCCCCGGCCTGCAGTGTACTGGTGTGTACAGCAGGTCACTGATCCCCGGTCTGTAGTGTACTGGTGTGTACAGCAGGTTGCTGATCCCCGGCCTGTCGTGTACTGGTGTGTACAGCAGGTCACTGATCCCCGGTCTGTGGTGTACTGGTGTATACAGCAGGTCACTGATCCCCGGTCTGTATTGTACTGGTGTATACAGCAGGTCACTGATCCCCGGTCTGTAATGTACTGGTGTCTACAGCAGGTCACTGATCCCCGGTCTGTAGTGTACTGGTGTACACAGCATGTCACAGATCCCCGGTCTGTCGTGTAATTTTGTATACAGCAGGTCGCTGATCCCCAGTCTGTAGTGTACTGGTGTGTACAGCAGGTCTCTGATCCCCGGTCTGTAGTGTTCTGGTGTGTACAGCAGGTCACTGATCCCCGGTCTGTAGTGCACTGGTGTGTACAGCAGGTCACCGATCCCCAGTCTGTAGTGTACTGGTGCATACAGCAGGTCACTGATCCCCGGTTTATAGTGTACTGGTGTATACAGCAGGTCACTGATCCCCGGTCTGTAGTGTACTGGTGTGTACAGCCGGTCAATGATCGCCAGTCTGTAGTGTACTGGTGTGTACAGCAGGTCACTGATCCCCGGTCTGTATTGTACTGGTGTATACAGCAGGTCACTGATCCTCGGTCTTTAGGGTACTGGTGTGTACAGCAGGTCTGTGATCCCCGGTCTGTAGTGTACTGGTGTGTACAGCAGGTCACTGATCCACGGTCTGCAGTGTATTGGTGTATACAGCAGGTCCCTGATCCCCGGCCTGCAGTGTACTGGTGTGTACAGCAGGTCACTGATCCCCGGTCTGTAGTGTACTGGTGTAGACAGCAGGTCACTGATCCCCAGTCTGTCGTGTACTGGTGTATACAGCAGGTCACTGATCCCCGGTCTGTAGTGTACTGGTGTGTACAGCAGGTCACTGATCCCCAGAGCTCAGTGTACTGGTGTATACAGCAGGTCACTGATCCCCGGTCTGCAGTGTATTGGTGTATACAGCAGGTCACTGATCCCCAGTCTGTAGAGTACTGGTTTATACAGCAGGTCACTGATCCCCGGTCTGTAGTGTACTGGTGTATACAGCAGGTCACTGATCCCCGGTCTGTAGTGTTCTGGTGTGTACAGCAGGTCACTAATCCCCGGTCTGTAGTGTACTGGTGTGCACAGCAGGTCACTGATCCCCAGTCTGTAGTGCACTGGTGTATACAGCAGGTCACTGATCCCCGGTCTGTAGTGTACTGGTGTATACAGGAGGTCACTGATCCCCAGTCTGTAGTGTACTGGTGTATACAGCAGGTCACTGATCCCGGTCTGTAGTGTACTGGTGTATGCAGCAGGTCACTGATCCCCGGAGTGTGGAGTGCTGGTGTATACAGCAGGCCACTGATCACCGGTTTGTAGCGTACTGGTGTGTATAGCAGGTCACTGATCCCCGGTCCGTAGTGTACTAGTGTATACAGCAGGTCATTGATCCCCAGTCTGTAGTGTACTGGTGTATACAGCAGGTCACTGATCCCCGGTCTTTAGTGTACTGGTGTATACAGCAGGTCACTGATCCCTGGTCTGTAGTGTACTGGTGTATACAGCAGGTCACTGATCCCCGGTCTGTAGTGTACTGGTGTATACAGCAGGTCACTGATCCCCGGCTGTAGTGTACTGGTGTACACAGCAGGTCACAGATCCCCGGTCTGTAGTGTAATTTTGTATACAGCAGGTCACTGATCCCCGCTCTGTAGTGTACTGGTGTGTACAGCAGGCCTCTGATCCCCGGTCTCTAGTGTACTGGTGTGTACAGCAGGTCACTGATCCCTGGTCTGTAGCGTACTGGTGTGTACAGCAGGTCACTGATCCCCAGTCTGTCGTGTACTGGTGTATACAGCAGGTCACTGTTCCCTGGTCTATAGTGTACTGGTGTATACAGCATGTCACTGATCCCCGGTCTGTAGTGTACTGGCGTGTACAGCGGGTCACTGATCCCCAGTCTGTAGTGTACTGGTGTAGACAGCAGGTCACTGATCCCCGGTCTGTCGTGTACTGGTGTATACAGCAGGTCACTGATCCCCGGTCTACAGTGTACTGGTGTAAACAGCAGGTCATTGATCACCGGTTTGTAGTGTGCTGGTGTATACAGCAGGTCACTGATCCCCGGTCTACAGTGTACTGGTGTAAACAGCAGGTCATTGATCACCGGTTTGTAGTGTGCTGGTGTATACAGCAGGTCACTGATCCCCGGTCTGCAGTGTACTGTTGTACACAGCAGGTCATAGATCCCCGGTCTGTAGTGTACTGGTGTATACAGCAGGTCATAGATCCCCGGTCTGTAGTGTACTGGTGTGTACAGCAGGTCACCGATCCCCGGTCTGCAGTGTACTGGTGTAGACATCAGGTCACTGATCCTCGTTCTGTCGTGTACTGGTGTATACAGCAGGTCACTGATCCCCGGTCTGTAGTGTACTGGTGTGTACAGCAGGTCACTGATCCCCGGTCTGTAGTGTACTGGTGTATACAGCAGGTCACTGATCCCCGGTCTGTAGTGTACTGGTGTATACAGCAGGTCGCTGATCCCCGGTCTGTATTGTACTGGTGTATACAGCAGGTCACTGATCGCCAGTCTGTAGTGTACTGGTGTGTACAGCAGGTCACTGATCCCCGGTCTGTATTGTACTGGTGTATACAGCAGGTCACTGATCCCCGGTCTGTAGTGTACTGGTGTATACAGCAGGTCACTGATCCCCGGTCTGTATTGTACTGGTGTATACAGCAGGTCACTGATCCCCGGTCTGTAGTGTACTGGTGTGTACAGCAGGTCGCTGATCCCCGGCCTGTAGTGTACTGGTGTGTACAGCAGGTCACTGATCCCCGGTCTGTGGTGTACTGGTGTATACAGCAGGTCACTGATCCCCGGTCTGTATTGTACTGGTGTATACAGCAGGTCACTGATCCTCGGTCTTTAGGGTACTGGTGTGTACAGCAGGTCACTGATCCACGGTCTGCAGTGTATTGGTGTATACAGCAGGTCACTGATCCCCAGTCTGTAGAGTACTGGAGTATACAGCAGGTCACTGATCCCCGGTCTGTAGTGTACTGGTGCATACAGCAGGTCACTGATCCCCAGTCTGTAGAGTACTGGTGTATACAGCAGGTCACTGATCCCCGGTCTGTAGTGTACTGGTGTATACAGCAGGTCACTGATCCCCGGTCTGTAGTGTACTGGTGTGTACAGCAGGTCACTGATCCCCGGTCTGTAGTGTACTGGTGTAGACAGCAGGTCACTGATCCCCAGTCTGTCGTGTACTGGTGTATACAGCAGGTCACTGATCCCCGGTCTACAGTGTACTGGTGTAAACAGCAGGTCATTGATCACCGGTTTGTAGTGTACAGGTGTGTACAGCAGGTCACTGATCCCCGGTCTGTAGTGTACTGGTGTAGACATCAGGTCACTGATCCTCGGTCTGTCGTGTACTGGTGTGTACAGCAGATCACTGATCCCCGGTTCTGTAGTGTACTGGTGTGTACAGCAGGTCACTGATTCCCGGTCTGTAGCATACTGGTGTACACAGCAGGTCACTGATCCCCAGTCTGTAGTGCACTGGTGTGTGCAGCAGGTCACTGATCGCCAGTCTGTAGTGTACTGTTGTGTACAGCAGGTCACTGATCCCCGGTCTGTATTGTACTGGTGTATACAGCAGGTCACTGATCCCCGGTCTGTAGTGTACTGGTGTGTACAGCAGGTTGCTGATCCCCGGCCTGTCGTGTACTGGTGTGTACAGCAGGTCACTGATCCCCGGTCTGTGGTGTACTGGTGTATACAGCAGGTCACTGATCCCCGGTCTGTATTGTACTGGTGTATACAGCAGGTCACTGATCCCCGGTCTGTAATGTACTGGTGTATACAGCAGGTCACTGATCCCCGGTCTGTAGTGTACTGGTGTACACAGCATGTCACAGATCCCCGGTCTGTCGTGTAATTTTGTATACAGCAGGTCGCTGATCCCCAGTCTGTAGTGTACTGGTGTGTACAGCAGGTCTCTGATCCCCGGTCTGTAGTGTTCTGGTGTGTACAGCAGGTCACTGATCCCCGGTCTGTAGTGCACTGGTGTGTACAGCAGGTCACCGATCCCCAGTCTGTAGTGTACTGGTGTATACAGCAGGTCACTGATCCCCGGTTTATAGTGTACTGGTGTATACAGCAGGTCACTGATCCCCGGTCTGTAGTGTACTGGTGTGTACAGCCGGTCAATGATCGCCAGTCTGTAGTGTACTGGTGTGTACAGCAGGTCACTGATCCCCGGTCTGTATTGTACTGGTGTATACAGCAGGTCACTGATCCTCGGTCTTTAGGGTACTGGTGTGTACAGCAGGTCTGTGATCCCCGGTCTGTAGTGTACTGGTGTGTACAGCAGGTCACTGATCCACGGTCTGCAGTGTATTGGTGTATACAGCAGGTCCCTGATCCCCGGCCTGCAGTGTACTGGTGCGTACAGCAGGTCACTGATCCCCGGTCTGTAGTGTACTGGTGTAGACAGCAGGTCACTGATCCCCAGTCTGTCGTGTACTGGTGTATACAGCAGGTCACTGATCCCCGGTCTGTAGTGTACTGGTGTGTACAGCAGGTCACTGATCCCCAGAGCTCAGTGTACTGGTGTATACAGCAGGTCACTGATCCCCGGACTGTGGTGTACTAGTGTATACAGCAGGTCACTGATCCCCGGTCTGTAGTGTACTGGTGCAAACAGCAGCTCACTGATCCCCGGTCTGCAGTGTACTGGTGTGTACAGCAGGTCACTGATCCCCAGTCTGTAATGTACTGGTGTATACAGCAGGTCACTGATCCCCGGCCTGCAGTGTACTGGTGTATACAGGGGGTCACTGATCCCCAGTCTGTAGTGTACTGGTGTATACAGCAGGTCACTGATCCCGGTCTGCGGTGTACTGGTGTATGCAGCAGGTCACTGATCCCCGGAGTGTGGTGTACTGGTGTATACAGCAGGTCACTGATCCCCGCTTTTTTGTGTACTGGTGTGTATAGCAGGTCACTGATCCCCGGTCTGTAGTGTACTCGTGTATACAGCAGGTCATTGATCCCCAGTCTGTAGTGTACTGGTGTATACAGCAGGTCACTGATCCCCGGTCTTTAGTGTACTGGTGTGTACAGCGGGTCACTGATCCCCGGTCTGCAGTGTACTGGTGTATGCAGCAGGTCAGTGATCCCCGGTCTGTAGTGTACTGGTGTGTACAGCAGGTCTCTGATCCTCGGTCTGTAGTGTACTGGTGTATGCAGCAGGTCACTGATCCCCGGTCTGTAGTGTACTGGTGTACACAGCAGGTCACTGATCCCCGGTCTGTAGTGTACTGGTGTATACAGCAGGTCACTGATCCCCGGTCTGTAGTGTACTGGTATATACAGCAGGTCACTGATCCCCGGTCTGTTGTGTACTGGTGTAAGCAGCAGGTCACTGATCCCTGGTCTGCAGTGTACTGGTGTATACAGCAGGTCACTGATCCCCGGTCTGTAGTGTACTGGTGTATACAGCAGATCACTGATCCCCGGTCTGTAGTGTACTGGTGTGTACAGCAGGTCACTGATCCCCGGTTTGTAGTGTACTGGTGTGTACAGCAGGTCACTGATCCCCGGTCTGTACTGTACTGGTGTATACAGCAGGTCACTGATCCCCGGTCTGTAGTGTACTGGTGTATACAGCAGGTCACTGATCCCCGGTCTGCAGTGTACTGGTGTACACAGCAGGTCACAGATCCCCGGTCTGTAGTGTAATTTTGTATACAGCAGGTCACTGATCCCCGGTCTGTAGTGTACTGGGGTGTACAGCAGGTCTCTGATCCCCGGTCTGCAGTGTACTGGTGTGTACAGCAGGTCACTGATCCCCGGTCTGTAGCGTACTGGTGTGTACAGCAGGTCACTGATCCCCAGGCTGTAGTGTACTGGTGTATACAGCAGGTCACTGATCCCCGGTCTATAGTGTACTGGTGTATACAGCAGGTCACTGATCCCCGGTCTGTAGTGTACTGGTGTATACAGCAGGTCACTGATCCCCGGTCTGTAGTGTACTGGTGTATACAGCAGGTCACTGATCCCCGGTCTATAGTGTACTGGTGTAAAAAGCAGGTCATTGATCCCCGGTTTGTAGTGTACTGGTGTATACAGCAGGTCACTGATTCCCGGTCTGTAGTGTACTGGTGTACACAGCAGGTCTCTGATCCTCGGTCTGTAGTTTACTGGTGTATACAGCAGGTCATTGATCCCCGGTCTGTAGTGTACTGGTGTGTACAGCAGGTCACCGATCCCCGGTCTGTAGTATACTGGTGTAGACATCAGGTCACTGATCCTTGGTCTGTCGTGTACTGTTGCATACAGCAGCTCACTGATCCCCGGTCTGTAGTGTACTGGTGTGTACAGCAGGTCACTGATCCCCGGTCTGTAGTGTACTGGTGGATACAGCAGGTCACTGATCCCCGGTCTGTCGTGTACTGGTGTATACAGCAGGTCACAGATCCCCGGTCTGTAGTGTAATTTTGTATACAGCAGGTCACTGATCCCCGGTCTGTAGTGTGCTGGTGTGTACAGCAGGTCTCTGATCCCCGGTCTGTAGTGTACTGGTGTGTACAGCAGGTCACTGATCCCCGGTCTGTAGCGTACTGGTGTCTACAGCAGGTCACTGATCCCCAGTCTGTAGCGTACTGGTGTATACAGCAGGTCACTGATCCTCGGTCTTTAGGGTACTGGTGTGTACAGCAGGTCTGTGATCCCCGGTCTGTAGTGTACTGGTGTGTACAGCAGGTTACTGATCCACGGTCTGCAGTGTATTGGTGTATACAGCAGGTCACTGATCCCCAGTCTGTAGAGTACTGGAGTATACAGCAGGTCACTGATCCCCGGTCTGTAGTGTACTGGTGTGTACAGCAGGTCACTGATCCCCGGTCTGTAGTGTACTGGTGTGTACAGCAGGTCACTGATCCCCAGACCTCAGTGTACTGGTGTATACAGCAGGTCACTGATCCCCGGACTGTGGTGTACTGGTGTATACAGCAGGTCACTGATCCCCGGTCTGTAGTGTACTGGTGTATACAGCAGCTCACTGATCCCCGATCTGTAGTGTACTGGTGTGTACAGCAGGTCACTGATCCCCAGTCTGTAATGTACTGGTGTATACAGCAGGTCACTGATCCCCGGCCTGCAGTGTACTGGTGTATACAGAGGGTGACTGATCCCCAGTCTGTAGTGTACTGGTGTATACAGCAGGTCACTGATCCCGGTCTGTGGTGTACTGGTGTATGCAGCAGGTCACTGATCCCCGGAGTATGGTGTACTGGTGTATACAGCAGGTCACTGATCCCCGCTTTTTTGTGTACTGGTGTGTATAGCAGGTCACTGATCCCCGGTCTGTAGTGTACTGGTGTGTACAGCGGGTCACTGATCCCCGGTCTGCAGTGTACTGGTGTATGCAGCAGGTCAGTGATCCCCGGTCTGTAGTGTACTGGTGTGTACAGCAGGTCTCTGATCCTCGGTCTGTAGTGTACTGGTGTATACAGCAGGTCACTGATCCCCGGTCTGTAGTGTACTGGTGTACACAGCAGGTCACTGATCCCCGGTCTGTAGTGTACTGGTGTATACAGCAGGTCACTGATCCCCGGTCTGCAGTGTACTGGTGTGTACAGCAGGTCACTGATCCCCGGTCTGTAGTGTACTGGTGTATACAGCAGGTCACTGATCCCCGGTCTGGAGTTTACTGGTGTGTACAGCAGATCACTGATCCCCGGTCTGTCGTGTACTGGTGTGTACAGCAGGTCACAGATTCCCGGTCTGTATTGTACTGGTGTATACAGCAGGTCACTGATCCTCGGTCTTTCGTGTACTGGTGTGTACAGCAGGTCTGTGATCCCCGGTCTGTAGTGTACTGGTGTACACAGCAGGTCACTGATCCACGGTCTGCAGTGTATTGGTGTATACAGCAGGTCACTGATCCCCAGTCTGTAGAGTACTGGTGTATACAGCAGGTCACTGATCCCCGGTCTGTAGTGTTATGGTGTACACAGCAGGTCACTGATCCCCGGTCTGTAGTGTACTGGTGTGTACAGCAGGTCACTGATCCCCAGTCTGTAGTGTACTGGTGTATACAGCAGGTCACTGATCCCCGGTCTGTAGTGTACTGGTGTGTACAGCAGGTCACTGATCCCCAGACTGTAGTGTACTGGTGTATACAGCAGGTCACTGATCCCCGGTCTGTTGTGTACTGGTGTATACAGCAGGTCACTGATCCCCGGTCTGTAGTGTACTGGTGCATACAGCAGCTCACTGATCCCCGGTCTGTAGTGTACTGGTGTGTACAGCAGGTCACTGATCACCAGTCTGTAGTGTACTGGTGTATACAGCAGGTCACTGATCCCCGGTCTGTAGTGTACTGGTGTATACAGGAGGTCACTGATCCCCAGTCTGTAGTGTACTGGTGTATACAGCAGGTCACTGATCCCGGTCTGTAGTGTACTGGTGTATGCAGCAGGTCACTGATCCCCGGAGTGTGGTGTACTGGTGTATACAGCAGGTCACTGATCCCCGGTTTGTAGTGTACTGGTGTGTATAGCAGGTCACTGATCCCCGGTCTGTAGTGTACTAGTGTATACAGCAGGTCATTGATCCCCAGTCTGTAGTGTACTGGTGTATACAGCAGGTCACTGATCCCCGGTCTGTAGTGTACTGGTGTGTACAGCGGGTCACTGATACCCGGTCTGTAGTGTACTGGTGTATACAGCAGGTCAGTGATCCCCGGTCTGTAGTGTACAGGTGTGTACAGCAGGTCTCTGATCCTCGGTCTGTAGTGTACTGGTGTATACAGCAGGTCACTGATCCCCGGTCTGTAGTGTACTGGTGTACACAGCAGGTCACTGATCCCCGGTCTGTAGTGTACTGGTGTATACAGCGGGTCACTGATCCCCGGTCTGTAGTGTACTGGTATATACAGCAGGTCACTGATCCCCGGTCTGTAGTGTACTGGTGTACGCAGCAGGTCACTGATCCCCAGTCTGTAGTGTACTGGTGTATACAGCAGGTCACTGATCCCCGGTCTGTAGTGTACTGGTGTACACAGCAGGTCTCTGATCCTCGGTCTGTAGTTTACTGGTGTATACAGCAGGTCATTGATCCCCGGTCTGTAGTGTACTGGTGTGTACAGCAGGTCACCGATCCCCGGTCTGCAGTATACTGGTGTAGACATCAGGTCACTGATCCTCGGTCTGTCGTGTACTGTTGTATACAGCAGCTCACTGATCCCCGGTCTGTAGTGTACTGGTGTGTACAGCAGGTCACTGATCCCCGGTCTGTAGTGTACTGGTGTATACAGCAGGTCACTGATCCCCGGTCTGTCGTGTACTGGTGTATACAGCAGGTCACAGATCCCCGGTCTGTAGTGTAATTTTGTATACAGCAGGTCACTGATCCCCGGTCTGTAGTGAGCTGTTGTGCACAGCAGGTCTCTGATCCCCGGTCTGTAGTGTACTGGTGTGTACAGCAGGTCACTGATCCCCGGTCTGTAGCGTACTGGTGTCTACAGCAGGTCACTGATCCCCAGTCTGTCATGTACTGGTGTATACAGCAGGTCACTGATCCCCGGTCTATAGTGTACTGGTGTAGACAGCAGGTCACTGATCCTCGGTCTGTAGTGTACCGGTGTATACAGCAGGTCACTGATCCCCGGTCTGTAGTGTACTTGTGTATACAGCAGGTCACTGATCCCCAGTCTGTAGTGTACTGGTGTATACAGCAGGTCACTGATCCCCGGTCTGTCGTGTACTGGTGTGTACAGCAGGTCACTGATCCCCAGACTGTAGTGTACTGGTGTATACAGCAGGTCACTGATCCCCGGTCTGTTGTGTACTGGTGTATACAGCAGGTCACTGATCCCCGGTCTGTAGTGTACTGGTGTATACAGCAGCTCACTGATCCCCGGTCTGTAGTGTACTGGTGTGTACAGCAGGTCACTGATCACCAGTCTGTAGTGTACTGGTGTATACAGCAGGTCACTGATCCCCGGTCTGTAGTGTACTGGTGTATACAGGAGGTCACTGATCCCCAGTCTGTAGTGTACTGGTGTATACAACAGGTCACTGATCCCGGTCTGTAGTGTACTGGTGTATGCAGCAGGTCACTGATCCCCGGAGTGTGGTGTACTGGTGTATACAGCAGGTCACTGATCCCCGGTTTGTCGTGTACTGGTGTGTATAGCAGGTCACTGATCCCCGGACTGTAGTGTACTAGTGTATACAGCAGGTCATTGATCCCCAGTCTGTAGTGTACTGGTGTATACAGCAGGTCACTGATCCCCGGTCTGTAGTGTACTGGTGTGTACAGCGGGTCACTGATACCCGGTCTGTAGTGTACTGGTGTACACAGCAGGTCAGTGATCCCCGGTCTCTAGTGTACAGGTGTGTACAGCAGGTCACTGATCCCCGGTCTGTAGTGTACTGGTGTATACAGCGGGTCACTGATCCCCGGTCTGTAGTGTCCTGGTATATACAGCAGGTCACTGATCCCCGGTCTGTAGTGTACTGGTGTATGCAGCAGGTCACTGATCCCCAGTCTGTAGTGTACTGGTGTATACAGCAGGTCACTGATCCCCGGTCTGTAGTGTACTGGTGTGTACAGCAGGTCACTGATCCCCAGACTGTAGTGTACTGGTGCATACAGCAGGTCACTGATCCCCGGACTGTGGTGTACTGGTGTATACAGCAGGTCACTGATCCCCGGTCTGTAGTGTACTGGTGTATATAGCAGCTCACTGATCCCCGGTCTGTAATGTACTGGTGTATACAGCAGGTCACTGATCCCCGGCCTGCAGTGTACTGGTGTATACAGGGGGTCACTGATCCCCAGTCTGTAGTGTACTGGTGCATACAGCAGGTCACTGATCGCGGTCTGCAGTGTACTGGTGTATGCAGCAGGTCACTGATCCCCGGAGTGTGGTGTACTGGTGTATACAGCAGGTCACTGATCCCCGCTTTTTTGTGTACTGGTGTGTATAGCAGGTCACTGATCCCCGGTCTGTAGTGTACTAGTGTATACAGCAGGTCATTGAACCCCAGTCTGTAGTGTACTGGTGTATACAGCAGGTCACTGATCCCCGGTCTTTAGTGTACTGGTGTGTACAGCGGGTCACTGATCCCCGGTCTGCAGTGTACTGGTGTATGCAGCAGGTCACTGATCCCCGGTCTGTAGTGTACTGGTGTATACAGCAGGTCACTGATCCCCGGTCTGTAGTGTACTGGTATATACAGCAGGTCACTGATCCCCGGTCTGTTGTGTACTGGTGTAAGCAGCAGGTCACTGATCCCTGGTCTGTAGTGTACTGGTGTATACAGCAGGTCACTGATCCCCGGTCTGTACTGTACTGGTGTATACAGCAGGTCACTGATCCCCGGTCTGTAGTGTACTGGTGTATACAGCAGGTCACAGATCCCCGGTCTGCAGTGTACTGGTGTACATAGCAGGTCACAGATCCCCGGTCTGTGGTGTAATTTTGTATACAGCAGGTCACTGATCCCCGGTCTGTGGTGTACTGGTGTGTACAGCAGGTCTCTGATCCCCGGTCTGCAGTGTACTGGTGTATACAGCAGGTCACTGATCCCCGGTCTGTAGCGTACTGGTGTGTACAGCAGGTCACTGATCCCCAGTCTGTAGTGTACTGGTGTATACAGCAGGTCACTGATCCCCGGTCTATAGTGTACTGGTGGACACAGCAGGTCACTGATCCCCGGTCTGTAGTGTACTGGTGTATACAGCAGGTCACTGATCCCCGGTCTGTAGTGTACTGGTGCATACAGCAGGTCACTGATCCCCGGTCTATAGTTTACTGGTGTAAAAAGCAGGTCATTGATCCCCGGTTTGTAGTGTACTGGTGTATACAGCAGGTCACTGATTCCCGGTCTGTAGTGTACTGGTGTACACAGCAGGTCTCTGATCCTCGGTCTGTAGTTTACTGGTGTATACAGCAGGTCATTGATCCCCGGTCTGTAGTGTACTGGTGTGTACAGCAGGTCACTGATCCCCGGTCTGTAGTGTACTGGTGTATACAGCAGGTCACTGATCCCCGGTCTGTCGTGTACTGGTGTATACAGCAGGTCACAGATCCCCGGTCTGTAGTGTAATTTTGTATACAGCAGGTCACTGATCCCCGGTCTGCAGTGAGCTGGTGTGTACAGCAGGTCTCTGATCCCCGGTCTGTAGTGTACTGGTGTGTACAGCAGGTCACTGATCCCCGGTCTGTAGCGTACTGGTGTCTACAGCAGGTCACTGATCCCCAGTCTGTCATGTACTGGTGTATACAGCAGGTCACTGATCCCCGGTCTATAGTGTACTGGTGTAGACAGCAGGTCACTGATCCTCGGTCTGTAGTGTACCGGTGTATACAGCAGGTCACTGATCCCCGGTCTGTGGTGTACTGGCGTGTACAGCGGGTCACTGATCCCCGGTCTGTAGTGTACTGGTGTGTACAGCAGGTCTGTGATCCCCGGTCTGTAGTGTACTGGTGTACACAGCAGGTCACTGATCCACGGTCTGCAGTGTATTGGTGTATACAGCAGGTCACTGATCCCCAGTCTGTAGAGTACTGGTGTATACAGCAGGTCACTGATCCCCGGTCTGTAGTGTACTGGTGTATACAGCAGGTCACTGATCCCCGGTCTGTAGTGTACTGGTGTGTACAGCAGGTCACTGATCCCCAGACTGTAGTGTACTGGTGTATACAGCAGGTCACTGATCCCCGGTCTGTTGTGTACTGGTGTATACAGCAGGTCACTGATCCCCGGTCTGTAGTGTACTGGTGTATACAGCAGCTCACTGATCCCCGGTCTGTAGTGTACTGGTGTGTACAGCAGGTCACTGATCACCAGTCTGTAGTGTACTGGTGTATACAGCAGGTCACTGATCCCCGGTCTGTAGTGTACTGGTGTATACAGGAGGTCACTGATCCCCAGTCTGTAGTGTACTGGTGTATACAGCAGGTCACTGATCCCGGTCTGTAGTGTACTGGTGTATGCAGCAGGTCACTGATCCCCGGAGTGTGGTGTACTGGTGTATACAGCAGGTCACTGATCCCCGGTTTGTCGTGTACTGGTGTGTATAGCAGGTCACTGATCCCCGGTCTGTAGTGTACTAGTGTATACAGCAGGTCATTGATCCCCAGTCTGTAGTGTACTGGTGTATACAGCAGGTCACTGATCCCCAGTCTGTAGTGTACTGGTGTGTACAGCGGGTCACTGATACCCGGTCTGTAGTGTACTGGTGTATACAGCAGGTCAGTGATCCCCGGTCTGTAGTGTACAGGTGTGTACAGCAGGTCTCTGATCCTCGGTCTGTAGTGTACTGGTGTATACAGCAGGTCACTGATCCCCAGTCTGTAGTGTACTGGTGTATACAGCGGGTCACTGATCCCCGGTCTGTAGTTTACTGGTATATACAGCAGGTCACTGATCCCCGGTCTGTAGTGTACTGGTGTATACAGCAGGTCACTGATCCCCGGTCTGTAGTGTACTGGTGTATACAGCAGCTCACTGATCCCCGGTCTGTAGTGTACTGGTGTGTACAGCAGGTCACTGATACCCAGTCTGTAATGTACTGGTGTATACAGCAGTTCACTGATCCCCGGCCTGCAGTGTACTGGTGTATACAGGGGGTCACTGATCCCCAGTCTGTAGTGTACTGGTGTATACAGCAGGTCACTGATCCCGGTCTGTAGTGTACTGGTGTATGCAGCAGGTCACTGATCCCCGGAGTGTGGTGTACTGGTGCATACAGCAGGTCACTGATCCCCGCTTTTTTGTGTACTGGTGTGTACAGCAGGTCACTGATCCCCGGTCTGTAGTGTACTAGTGTATACAGCAGGTCATTGATCCCCAGTCTGTAGTGTACTGGTGTATACAGCAGGTCACTGATCCCCGGTCTTTAGTGTACTGGTGTGTACAGCGGGTCACTGATCCCCGGTCTGCAGTGTACTGGTGTATGCAGCAGGTCAGTGATCCCCGGTCTGTAGTGTACTGGTGTGTACAGCAGGTCTCTGATCCTCGGTCTGTAGTGTACTGGTGTATACAGCAGGTCACTGATCCCCGGTCTGTAGTGTACTGGTGTACACAGCAGGTCACTGATCCCCGGTCTGTAGTGTACTGGTGTATACAGCAGGGCACTGATCCCCGGTCTGTAGTGTACTGGTATATACAGCAGGTCACTGATCCCCGGTCTGTAGTGTACTGGTGTAAGCAGCAGGTCACTGATCCCTGGTCTGTAGTGTACTGGTGTATACAGCAGGTCACTGATCCCCGGTCTGTAGTGTACTGGTGTATACAGCAGGTCACTGATCCCCGGTCTGTAGTGTACTGGTGTGTACAGCAGGTCACTGATCCCCGGTTTGTAGTGTACTGGTGTGTACAGCAGGTCACTGATACCCGGTCTGCAGCGTACTGGTGTAAACAGCAGGTCACTGATCCCCGGTCTGTACTGTACTGGTGTATACAGCAGGTCACTGATCCCCGGTCTGTAGAGTACTGGTGTATACAGCAGGTCACTGATCCCCGGTCTGCAGTGTACTGGTGTACACAGCAGGTCACAGATCCCCGGTCTGTAGTGTAATTTTGTATACAGCAGGTCACTGATCTCCGGTCTGTGGTGTAATTTTGTATACAGCAGGTCACTGATCCCCGGTCTGTAGTGTACTGGTGTGTACAGCAGGTCTCTGATCCCCGGTCTGCAGTGTACTGGTGTGTACAGCAGGTCTCTGATCCCCGGTCTGCAGTGTACTGGTGTGTACAGCAGGTCACTGATCCCCGGTTTGTAGCGTACTGGTGTGTACAGCAGATCACTGATCCCCAGTCTGTAGTGTACTGGTGTATACAGCAGGTCACTGATCCCCGGTCTATAGTGTACTGGTGTATACAGCAGGTCACTGATCCCCGGTCTGTAGTGTACTGGTGTATACAGCAGGTCACTGATCCCCGGTCTGTAGTGTACTGGTGTATACAGCAGGTCACTGATCCCCGGTCTATAGTGTACTGGTGTAAAAAGCAGGTCATTGATCCCCGGTTTGTAGTGTACTGGTGTATACAGCAGGTCACTGATTCCCGGTCTGTAGTGTACTGGTGTACACAGCAGGTCTCTGATCCTCGGTCTGTAGTTTACTGGTGTATACAGCAGGTCATTGATCCCCGGTCTGTAGTGTACTGGTGTGTACAGCAGGTCACCGATCCCCGGTCTGTTATATACTGGTGTAGACATCAGGTCACTGATCCTCGGTCTGTCGTGTACTGTTGTATACAGCAGCTCACTGATCCCCGGTCTGTAGTGTACTGGTGTGTACAGCAGGTCACTGATCCCCGGTCTGTAGTGTACTGGTGTATACAGCAGGTCACTGATCCCCGGTCTGTCGTGTACTGGTGTATACAGCAGGTCACAGATCCCCGGTCTGTAGTGTAATTTTGTATACAGCAGGTCACTGATCCCCGGTCTGTAGTGTGCTGGTGTGTACAGCAGGTCTCTGATCCCCGGTCTGTAGTGTACTGGTGTGTACAGCAGGTCACTGATCCCCGGTCTGTAGCGTACTGGTGTCTACAGCAGGTCACTGATCCCCAGTCTGTCATGTACTGGTGTAGACAGCAGGTCACTGATCCTCGGTCTGTAGTGTACCGGTGTATACAGCAGGTCACTGATCCCCGGTCTGTGGTGTACTGGCGTGTACAGCGGGTCACTGATCCCCGGTCTGTAGTGTACTGGTGTGTACAGCATGTCACTGATCCCCGGTCTGTAGTGTACTTGTGTATACAGCAGGTCACTGATCCCCGCTCTGTAGTGTACTGGTGTGTACAGCAGGTCACTGATCCCCGGTCTGTAGTGTACTGGTGTATACAGCAGGTCACTGATCCCCGGTCTGGAGTTTACTGGTGTGTACAGCAGATCACTGATCCCCGGTCTGTAGTGTACTGGTGTGTACAGCAGGTCACAGATTCCCGGTCTGTAGTGTACTGGTGTGTACAGCAGGTCAATGATCGCCATTCTGTAGTGTACTGGTGTGTACAGCAGGTCACTGATCCCCGGTCTGTATTGTACTGGTGTATACAGCAGGTCACTGATCCTCGGTCTTTAGTGTACTGGTGTGTACAGCAGGTCTGTGATCCCCGGTCTGTAGTGTACTGGTGTACACACAGGTCACTGATCCACGGTCTGCAGTGTATTGGTGTATACAGCAGGTCACTGATCCCCAGTCTGTAGAGTACTGGTGTATGCAGCAGGTCACTGATCCCCGGTCTGTCGTGTACTGGTGTAAACAGCAGGTCACTGATCCCCGGTCTGTAGTGTACTGGTGTGTACAGCAGGTCACTGATCCCCAGTCTGTAGTGTACTGGTGTATACAGCAGGTCACTGATCCCCGGTCTGTAGTGTACTGGTGTGTACAGCAGGTCACTGATCCCCAGACTGTAGTGTACTGGTGTATACAGCAGGTCACTGATCCCCGGTCTGTAGTGTACAGGTGTGTACAGCAGGTCTCTGATCCACGGTCTGTAGTGTACTGGTGTATACAGCAGGTCACTGATCCCCAGTCTGTAGTGTACTGGTGTATACAGCGGGTCACTGATCCCCGGTCTGTAGTTTACTGGTATATACAGCAGGTCACTGATCCCCGGTCTGTAGTGTACTGGTGTATACAGCAGGTCACTGATCCCCGGTCTGTAGTGTACTGGTGTATACAGCAGCTCACTGATCCCCGGTCTGTAGTGTACTGGTGTGTACAGCAGGTCACTGATACCCAGTCTGTAATGTACTGGTGTATACAGCAGGTCACTGATCCCCGGCCTGCAGTGTACTGGTGTATACAGGGGGTCACTGATCCCCAGTCTGTAGTGTACTGGTGTATACAGCAGGTCACTGATCCCGGTCTGTAGTGTACTGGTGTATGCAGCAGGTCACTGATCCCCGGAGTGTGGTGTACTGGTGCATACAGCAGGTCACTGATCCCCGCTTTTTTGTGTACTGGTGTGTACAGCAGGTCACTGATCCCCGGTCTGTAGTGTACTAGTGTATACAGCAGGTCATTGATCCCCAGTCTGTAGTGTACTGGTGTATACAGCAGGTCACTGATCCCCGGTCTTTAGTGTACTGGTGTGTACAGCGGGTCACTGATCCCCGGTCTGCAGTGTACTGGTGTATGCAGCAGGTCAGTGATCCCCGGTCTGTAGTGTACTGGTGTGTACAGCAGGTCTCTGATCCTCGGTCTGTAGTGTACTGGTGTATACAGCAGGTCACTGATCCCCGGTCTGTAGTGTACTGGTGTACACAGCAGGTCACTGATCCCCGGTCTGTAGTGTACTGGTGTATACAGCAGGGCACTGATCCCCGGTCTGTAGTGTACTGGTATATACAGCAGGTCACTGATCCCCGGTCTGTAGTGTACTGGTGTAAGCAGCAGGTCACTGATCCCTGGTCTGTAGTGTACTGGTGTATACAGCAGGTCACTGATCCCCGGTCTGTAGTGTACTGGTGTATACAGCAGGTCACTGATCCCCGGTCTGTAGTGTACTGGTGTGTACAGCAGGTCACTGATCCCCGGTTTGTAGTGTACTGGTGTGTACAGCAGGTCACTGATACCCGGTCTGCAGCGTACTGGTGTAAACAGCAGGTCACTGATCCCCGGTCTGTACTGTACTGGTGTATACAGCAGGTCACTGATCCCCGGTCTGTAGAGTACTGGTGTATACAGCAGGTCACTGATCCCCGGTCTGCAGTGTACTGGTGTACACAGCAGGTCACAGATCCCCGGTCTGTAGTGTAATTTTGTATACAGCAGGTCACTGATCCCCGGTCTGTGGTGTAATTTTGTATACAGCAGGTCACTGATCCCCGGTCTGTAGTGTACTGGTGTGTACAGCAGGTCTCTGATCCCCGGTCTGCAGTGTACTGGTGTGTACAGCAGGTCTCTGATTCCCGGTCTGCAGTGTACTGGTGTGTACAGCAGGTCACTGATCCCCGGTCTGTAGCGTACTGGTGTGTACAGCAGATCACTGATCCCCAGTCTGTAGTGTACTGGTGTATACAGCAGGTCACTGATCCCCGGTCTATAGTGTACTGGTGTATACAGCAGGTCACTGATCCCCGGTCTGTAGTGTACTGGTGTATACAGCAGGTCACTGATCCCCGGTCTGTAGTGTACTGGTGTATACAGCAGGTCACTGATCCCCGGTCTATAGTGTACTGGTGTAAAAAGCAGGTCATTGATCCCCGGTTTGTAGTGTACTGGTGTATACAGCAGGTCACTGATTCCCGGTCTGTAGTGTACTGGTGTACACAGCAGGTCTCTGATCCTCGGTCTGTAGTTTACTGGTGTATACAGCAGGTCATTGATCCCCGGTCTGTAGTGTACTGGTGTGTACAGCAGGTCACCGATCCCCGGTCTGTTATATACTGGTGTAGACATCAGGTCACTGATCCTCGGTCTGTCGTGTACTGTTGTATACAGCAGCTCACTGATCCCCGGTCTGTAGTGTACTGGTGTGTACAGCAGGTCACTGATCCCCGGTCTGTAGTGTACTGGTGTATACAGCAGGTCACTGATCCCCGGTCTGTCGTGTACTGGTGTATACAGCAGGTCACAGATCCCCGGTCTGTAGTGTAATTTTGTATACAGCAGGTCACTGATCCCCGGTCTGTAGTGTGCTGGTGTGTACAGCAGGTCTCTGATCCCCGGTCTGTAGTGTACTGGTGTGTACAGCAGGTCACTGATCCCCGGTCTGTAGCGTACTGGTGTCTACAGCAGGTCACTGATCCCCAGTCTGTCATGTACTGGTGTATACAGCAGGTCACTGGTCCCCGGTCTATAGTGTACTGGTGTAGACAGCAGGTCACTGATCCTCGGTCTGTAGTGTACCGGTGTATACAGCAGGTCACTGATCCCCGGTCTGTGGTGTACTGGCGTGTACAGCGGGTCACTGATCCCCGGTCTGTAGTGTACTGGTGTGTACAGCATGTCACTGATCCCCGGTCTGTAGTGTACTTGTGTATACAGCAGGTCACTGATCCCCGCTCTGTAGTGTACTGGTGTGTACAGCAGGTCACTGATCCCCGGTCTGTAGTGTACTGGTGTATACAGCAGGTCACTGATCCCCGGTCTGGAGTTTACTGGTGTGTACAGCAGATCACTGATCCCCGGTCTGTAGTGTACTGGTGTGTACAGCAGGTCACAGATTCCCGGTCTGTAGTGTACTGGTGTGTACAGCAGGTCAATGATCGCCATTCTGTAGTGTACTGGTGTGTACAGCAGGTCACTGATCCCCGGTCTGTATTGTACTGGTGTATACAGCAGGTCACTGATCCTCGGTCTTTAGTGTACTGGTGTGTACAGCAGGTCTGTGATCCCCGGTCTGTAGTGTACTGGTGTACACACAGGTCACTGATCCACGGTCTGCAGTGTATTGGTGTATACAGCAGGTCACTGATCCCCAGTCTGTAGAGTACTGGTGTATGCAGCAGGTCACTGATCCCCGGTCTGTCGTGTACTGGTGTAAACAGCAGGTCACTGATCCCCGGTCTGTAGTGTACTGGTGTGTACAGCAGGTCACTGATCCCCAGTCTGTAGTGTACTGGTGTATACAGCAGGTCACTGATCCCCGGTCTGTAGTGTACTGGTGTGTACAGCAGGTCACTGATCCCCAGACTGTAGTGTACTGGTGTATACAGCAGGTCACTGATCCCCGGTCTGTTGTGTACTGGTGTATACAGCAGGTCACTGATCCCCGGTCTGTAGTGCACTGGTGTATACAGCAGCTCACTGATCCCCGGTCTGTAGTGTACTGGTGTGTACAGCAGGTCACTGATCACCAGTCTGTAGTGTACTGGTGTATACAGCAGGTCGCTGATCCCCGGTCTGTAGTTTACTGGTGTATACAGGAGGTCACTGATCCCCAGTCTGTAGTGTACTGGTGTATACAGCAGGTCACTGATCCCGGTCTGTCGTGTACTGGTGTATGCAGCAGGTCACTGATCCCCGGAGTGTGGTGTACTGGTGTATACAGCAGGTCACTGATCCCCGGTTTGTAGTGTACTGGTGTGTATAGCAGGTCACTGATCCCCGGTCTGTAGTGTACTAGTGTATACAGCAGGTCATTGATCCCCAGTCTGTAGTGTACTGGTGTATACAGCAGGTCACTGGTCCCCGGTCTATAGTGTACTGGTGTAGACAGCAGGTCACTGATCCCCGGTCTGTAGCGTACTGGTGTGTACAGCAGGTCACTGATCCTCAGTCTGTAGTGTACTGGTGTATACAGCAGGTCACTGATCCCCGGTCTATAGTGTACTCATGTATACAGCAGGTCACTGATCCCCGGTCTGTAGTGTACTGGTGTATACAGCAGGTCACTGATCCCCGGTCTGTAGTGTACTGGTGTACACAGCAGGTCACTGATCCCCGGTCTATAGTGTACTGGTGTAAAAAGCAGGTCATTGATCCCCGGTTTGTAGTGTACTGGTGTATACAGCAGGTCACTGATTCCCGGTCTGTAGTATACTGGTGTAGACATCAGGTCACTGATCCTCGGTCTGTCGTGTACTGTTGTATACAGCAGCTCGCTGATCCCCGGTCTGTAGTGTACTGGTGTGTACAGCAGGTCACTGATCCCCGGTCTGTAGTGTACTGGTGTATACAGCAGGTCACTGATCCCCGGTCTGTCGTGTACTGGTGTATACAGCAGGTCACAGATCCCCGGTCTGTAGTGTAATTTTGTATACAGCAGGTCACTGATCCCCGGTCTGTAGTGTACTGGTGTGTACAGCAGGTCACTGATCCCCGGTCTGTAGCGTACTGGTGTCTACAGCAGGTCACTGATCCCCAGTCTGTCATGTACTGGTGTATACAGCAGGTCACTGGTCCCCGGTCTATAGTGTACTGGTGTAGACAGCAGGTCACTGATCCTCGGTCTGTAGTGTACCGGTGTATACAGCAGGTCACTGATCCCCGGTCTGTGGTGTACTGGCGTGTACAGCGGGTCACTGATCCCTGGTCTGTAGTGTACTGGTGTGTACAGCATGTCACTGATCCCCGGTCTGTAGTGTACTTGTGTATACAGCAGGTCACTGATCCCCGGTCTGTAGTGTACTGGTGTGTACAGCAGGTCACTGATCCCCGGTCTGTAGTGTACTGGTGTATACAGCAGGTCACTGATCCCCGGTCTGGAGTTTACTGGTGTGTACAGCAGATCACTGATCCCCGGTCTGTAGTGTACTGGTGTGTACAGCAGGTCACAGATTCCCGGTCTGTAGTGTACTGGTGTGTACAGCAGGTCAATGATCGCCATTCTGTAGTGTACTGGTGTGTACAGCAGGTCACTGATCCCCGGTCTGTATTGTACTGGTGTATACAGCAGGTCACTGATCCTCGGTCTTTAGTGTACTGGTGTGTACAGCAGGTCTGTGATCCCCGGTCTGTAGTGTACTGGTGTACACAGCAGGTCACTGATCCACGGTCTGCAGTGTATTGGTGTATACAGCAGGTCACTGATCCCCAGTCTGTAGAGTACTGGTGTATGCAGCAGGTCACTGATCCCCAGTCTGTAGTGTACTGGTGTATACAGCAGGTCACTGATCCCCGGTCTGTAGTGCACTGGTGTATACAGCAGCTCACTGATCCCCGGTCTGTAGTGTACTGGTGTGTACAGCAGGTCACTGATCACCAGTCTGTAGTGTACTGGTGTATAGAGCAGGTCACTGATCCCCGGTCTGTAGTTTACTGGTGTATACAGGAGGTCACTGATCCCCAGTCTGTAGTGTACTGGTGTATGCAGCAGGTCACTGATCCCCGGAGTGTGGTGTACTGGTGTATACAGCAGGTCACTGATCCCCAGTTTGTAGTGTACTGGTGTGTATAGCAGGTCACTGATCCCCGATCTGTAGTGTACTAGTGTATACAGCAGGTCATTGATCCCCAGTCTGTAGTGTACTGGTGTATACAGCAGGTCACTGATCCCCGGTCTGTAGTGTACTGGTGTGTACAGCGGGTCACTGATACCCGGTCTGTAGTGTACTGGTGTATACAGCAGGTCAGTGATCCCCGGTCTGTAGTGTACAGGTGTGTACAGCAGGTCTCTGATCCTCGGTCTGTAGTGTACTGGTGTATACAGCAGGTCACTGATCCCCGGTCTGTAGTGTACTGGTGTACACAGCAGGTCACTGATCCCCGGTCTGTAGCGTACTGGTGTATACAGCGGATCACTGATCCCCGGTCTGTAGTGTACTGGTATATACAGCAGGTCACTGATCCCCGGTCTGTAGTGTACTGGTGTACGCAGCAGGTCACTGATCCCTGGTCTGTTGTGTACTGGTGTATACAGCAGGTCACTGATCCCCGGTCTGTAGTGTACTGGTGTGTCCAGCAGGTCACTGATCCCCGGTCTGTAGTGTATTGGTGTATACAGCAGGTCACTGATCCCCGGTCTGTAGTGTACTGGTGTGTACAGCAGGTCACTGATCCCCGGTTTGTAGTGTACTGGTGTGTACAGCAGGTCACTGATCCCCGGTCTGTAGTGTACTGGTGTATACAGCAGGTCACTGATCCCCGGCCTGTACTGTACTGGTGTATACAGCAGGTCACTGATCCCCGGTCTGTAGAGTACTGGTGTATACAGCAGGTCACTGATCCCCGGCTGTAGTGTACTGGTGCACACAGCAGGTCACAGATCCCCGGTCTGTAGTGTAATTTTGTACACAGCAGGTCACTGATCCCCGGTCTGTAGTGTACTGGTGTATACAGCAGGTCACTGATCCCCGGTCTATAGTGTACTGGTGGACACAGCAGGTCACTGATCCCCGGTCTGTAGTGTACTGGTGTATACAGCAGGTCACTGATCCCCGGTCTGTAGTGTACTGGTGTATACAGCAGGTCACTGATCCCCGGTCTATAGTTTACTGGTGTAAAAAGCAGGTCATTGATCCCCGGTTTGTAGTGTACTGGTGTATACAGCAGGTCACTGATTCCCGGTCTGTAGTGTACTGGTGTACACAGCAGGTCTCTGATCCTCGGTCTGTAGTTTACTGGTGTATACAGCAGGTCATTGATCCCCGGTCTGTAGTGTACTGGTGTGTACAGCAGGTCACCGATCCCCGGTCTGTAGTATACTGGTGTAGACATCAGGTCACTGATCCTCGGTCTGTCGTGTACTGTTGTATACAGCAGCTCACTGATCCCCGGTCTGTAATGTACTGGTGTGTACAGCAGGTCACTGATCCCCGGTCTGTAGTGTACTGGTGTATACAGCAGGTCACTGATCCCCGGTCTGTCGTGTACTGGTGTATACAGCAGGTCACAGATCCCCGGTCTGTAGTGTAATTTTGTATACAGCAGGTCACTGATCCCCGGTCTGCAGTGAGCTGGTGTGTACAGCAGGTCTCTGATCCCCGGTCTGTAGTGTACTGGTGTGTACAGCAGGTCACTGATCCCCGGTCTGTAGCGTACTGGTGTCTACAGCAGGTCACTGATCCCCAGTCTGTCATGTACTGGTGTATACAGCAGGTCACTGATCCCCGGTCTATAGTGTACTGGTGTAGACAGCAGGTCACTGATCCTCGGTCTGTAGTGTACCGGTGTATACAGCAGGTCACTGATCCCCGGTCTGTGGTGTACTGGCGTGTACAGCGGGTCACTGATCCCCGGTCTGTAGTTTACTGGTGTGTGCAGCATGTCACTGATCCCCGGACTGTAGTGTACTTGTGTATACAGCAGGTCACTGATCCCCGGTCTGCAGTGTACTGGTGTGTACAGCAGGTCACTGATCCCCGGTCTGTAGTGTACTGGTGTATACAGCAGGTCACTGATCCCCGGTCTGGAGTTTACTGGTGTGTACAGCAGATCACTGATCCCCGGTCTGTAGTGTACTGGTGTGTACAGCAGGTCACAGATTCCCGGTCTGTAGTGTACTGGTGTGTACAGCAGGTCAATGATCGCCATTCTGTAGTGTACTGGTGTGTACAGCAGGTCACTGATCCCCGGTCTGTATTGTACTGGTGTATACAGCAGGTCACTGATCCTCGGTCTTTAGTGTACTGGTGTGTACAGCAGGTCTGTGATCCCCGGTCTGTAGTGTACTGGTGTACACAGCAGGTCACTGATCCACGGTCTGCAGTGTATTGTTGTATACAGCAGGTCACTGATCCCCAGTCTGTAGTGTACTGGTGTATACAGCAGGTCACTGATCCCCGGTCTGTAGTGTACTGGTGTGTACAGCAGGTCACTGATCCCCAGTCTGTAGTGCACTGGTGTAAACAGCAGGTCACTGATCCCCGGTCTGTAGTGTACTGGTGTGTACAGCAGGTCACTGATCCCCAGACTGTAGTGTACTGGTGTATACAGCAGGTCACTGATCCCCGGTCTGTTGTGTACTGGTGTATACAGCAGGTCACTGATCCCCGGTCTGTAGTGTACTGGTGTATACAGCAGCTCACTGATCCCCGGTCTGTAGTGTACTGGTGTGTACAGCAGGTCACTGATCACCAGTCTGTAGTGTACTGGTGTATACAGCAGGTCACTGATCCCCGGTCTGTAGTGTACTGGTGTATACAGGAGGTCACTGATCCCCAGTCTGTAGTGTACTGGTGTATACAGCAGGTCACTGATCCCGGTCTGTAGTGTACTGGTGTATGCAGCAGGTCACTGATCCCCGGAGTGTGGTGTACTGGTGTATACAGCAGGTCACTGATCCCCGGTTTGTCGTGTACTGGTGTGTATAGCAGGTCACTGATCCCCGGTCTGTAGTGTACTAGTGTATACAGCAGGTCATTGATCCCCAGTCTGTAGTGTACTGGTGTATACAGCAGGTCACTGATCCCCGGTCTGTAGTGTACTGGTGTGTACAGCGGGTCACTGATACCCGGTCTGTAGTGTACTGGTGTATACAGCAGGTCAGTGATCCCCGGTCTGTAGTGTACAGGTGTGTACAGCAGGTCTCTGATCCTCGGTCTGTAGTGTACTGGTGTATACAGCAGGTCACTGATCCCCAGTCTGTAGTGTACTGGTGTATACAGCGGGTCACTGATCCCCGGTCTGTAGTGTACTGGTATATACAGCAGGTCACTGATCCCCGGTCTGTAGTGTACTGGTGTACGCAGCAGGTCACTGATCCCCAGTCTGTAGTGTACTGGTGTATACAGCAGGTCACTGATCCCCGGTCTGTAGTGTACTGGTGTATACAGCAGGTCACTGATCCCCGGTCTGTAGTGTACTGGTGTATACAGCAGCTCACTGATCCCCGGTCTGTAGTGTACTGGTGTGTACAGCAGGTCACTGATACCCAGTCTGTAATGTACTGGTGTATACAGCAGGTCACTGATCCCCGGCCTGCAGTGTACTGGTGTATACAGGGGGTCACTGATCCCCAGTCTGTAGTGTACTGGTGTATACAGCAGGTCACTGATCCCGGTCTGTAGTGTACTGGTGTATGCAGCAGGTCACTGATCCCCGGAGTGTGGTGTACTGGTGCATACAGCAGGTCACTGATCCCCGTTTTTTTGTGTACTGGTGTGTATAGCAGGTCACTGATCCCCGGTCTGTAGTGTACTAGTGTATACAGCAGGTCATTGATCCCCAGTCTGTAGTGTACTGGTGTATACAGCAGGTCACTGATCCCCGGTCTTTAGTGTACTGGTGTGTACAGCGGGTCACTGATCCCCGGTCTGCAGTGTACTGGTGTATGCAGCAGGTCAGTGATCCCCGGTCTGTAGTGTACTGGTGTGTACAGCAGGTCTCTGATCCTCGGTCTGTAGTGTACTGGTGTATACAGCAGGTCACTGATCCCCGGTCTGTAGTGTACTGGTGTACACAGCAGGTCACTGATCCCCGGTCTGTAGTGTACTGGTGTATACAGCAGGGCACTGATCCCCGGTCTGTAGTGTACTGGTATATACAGCAGGTCACTGATCCCCGGTCTGTAGTGTACTGGTGTAAGCAGCAGGTCACTGATCCCTGGTCTGTAGTGTACTGGTGTATACAGCAGGTCACTGATCCCCGGTCTGGAGTTTACTGGTGTGTACAGCAGATCACTGATCCCCGGTCTGTAGTGTACTGGTGTGTACAGCAGGTCACAGATTCCCGGTCTGTAGTGTACTGGTGTGTACAGCAGGTCAATGATCGCCATTCTGTAGTGTACTGGTGTGTACAGCAGGTCACTGATCCCCGGTCTGTATTGTACTGGTGTATACAGCAGGTCACTGATCCTCGGTCTTTAGTGTACTGGTGTGTACAGCAGGTCTGTGATCCCCGGTCTGTAGTGTACTGGTGTACACAGCAGGTCACTGATCCACGGTCTGCAGTGTATTGGTGTATACAGCAGGTCACTGATCCCCAGTCTGTAGAGTACTGGTGTATGCAGCAGGTCACTGATCCCCGGTCTGTCGTGTACTGGTGTAAACAGCAGGTCACTGATCCCCGGTCTGTAGTGTACTGGTGTGTACAGCAGGTCACTGATCCCCAGTCTGTAGTGTACTGGTGTATACAGCAGGTCACTGATCCCCGGTCTGTTGTGTACTGGTGTATACAGCAGGTCACTGATCCCCGGTCTGTAGTGCACTGGTGTATACAGCAGCTCACTGATCCCCGGTCTGTAGTGTACTGGTGTGTACAGCAGGTCACTGATCACCAGTCTGTAGTGTACTGGTGTATACAGCAGGTCACTGATCCCCAGTCTGTAGTTTACTGGTGTATACAGGAGGTCACTGATCCCCAGTCTGTAGTGTACTGGTGTATACAGCAGGTCACTGATCCCGGTCTGTCGTGTACTGGTGTATGCAGCAGGTCACTGATCCCCGGAGTGTGGTGTACTGGTGTATACAGCAGGTCACTGATCCCCGGTTTGTAGTGTACTGGTGTGTATAGCAGGTCACTGATCCCCGGTCTGTAGTGTACTAGTGTATACAGCAGGTCATTGATCCCCAGTCTGTAGTGTACTGGTGTATACAGCAGGTCACTGGTCCCCGGTCTATAGTGTACTGGTGTAGACAGCAGGTCACTGATCCCCGGTCTGTAGCGTACTGGTGTGTACAGCAGGTCACTGATCCTCAGTCTGTAGTGTACTGGTGTATACAGCAGGTCACTGATCCCCGGTCTATAGTGTACTGGTGTATACAGCAGGTCACTGATCCCCGGTCTGTAGTGTACTGGTGTATACAGCAGGTCACTGATCCCCGGTCTGTAGTGTACTGGTGTATACAGCAGGTCACTGATCCCCGGTCTATAGTGTACTGGTGTAAAAAGCAGGTCATTGATCCCCGGTTTGTAGTGTACTGGTGTATACAGCAGGTCACTAATTCCCGGTCTGTAGTATACTGGTGTAGACATCAGGTCACTGATCCTCGGTCTGTCGTGTACTGTTGTATACAGCAGCTCACTGATCCCCGGTCTGTAGTGTACTGGTGTGTACAGCAGGTCACTGATCCCCGGTCTGTAGTGTACTGGTGTATACAGCAGGTCACTGATCCCCGGTCTGTCATGTACTGGTGTATACAGCAGGTCACAGATCCCCGGTCTGTAGTGTAATTTTGTATACAGCAGGTCACTGATCCCCGGTCTGTAGTGTACTGGTGTGTACAGCAGGTCACTGATCCCCGGTCTGTAGCGTACTGGTGTCTACAGCAGGTCACTGATCCCCAGTCTGTCATGTACTGGTGTATACAGCAGGTCACTGGTCCCCGGTCTATAGTGTACTGGTGTAGACAGCAGGTCACTGATCCTCGGTCTGTAGTGTACCGGTGTATACAGCAGGTCACTGATCCCCGGTCTGTGGTGTACTGGCGTGTACAGCGGGTCACTGATCCCCGGTCTGTAGTGTACTGGTGTGTACAGCATGTCACTGATCCCCGGTCTGTAGTGTACTTGTGTATACAGCAGGTCACTGATCCCCGGTCTGTAGTGTACTGGTGTGTACAGCAGGTCCCTGATCCCCGGTCTGTAGTGTACTGGTGTATACAGCAGGTCACTGATCCCCGGTCTGGAGTTTACTGGTGTGTACAGCAGATCACTGATCCCCGGTCTGTAGTGTACTGGTGTGTACAGCAGGTCACAGATTCCCGGTCTGTAGTGTACTGGTGTGTACAGCAGGTCAATGATCGCCATTCTGTAGTGTACTGGTGTGTACAGCAGGTCACTGATCCCCGGTCTGTATTGTACTGGTGTATACAGCAGGTCACTGATCCTCGGTCTTTAGTGTACTGGTGTGTACAGCAGGTCTGTGATCCCCGGTCTGTAGTGTACTGGTGTACACAGCAGGTCACTGATCCACGGTCTGCAGTGTATTGGTGTATACAGCAGGTCACTGATCCCCAGTCTGTAGAGTACTGGTGTATGCAGCAGGTCACTGATCCCCGGTCTGTCGTGTACTGGTGTAAACAGCAGGTCACTGATCCCCGGTCTGTAGTGTACTGGTGTGTACAGCAGGTCACTGATCCCCAGTCTGTAGTGTACTGGTGTATACAGCAGGTCACTGATCCCCGGTCTGTAGTGTACTGGTGTGTACAGCAGGTCACTGATCCCCAGACTGTAGTGTACTGGTGTATACAGCAGGTCACTGATCCCCGGTCTGTTGTGTACTGGTGTATACAGCAGGTCACTGATCCCGGTCTGTAGTGTACTGGTGTATGCAGCAGGTCACTGATCCCCGGAGTGTGGTGTACTGGTGTATACAGCAGGTCACTGATCCCCGGTTTGTAGTGTACTGGTGTGTATAGCAGGTCACTGATCCCCGGTCTGTAGTGTACTAGTGTATACAGCAGGTCATTGATCCCCAGTCTGTAGTGTACTGGTGTATACAGCAGGTCACTGATCCCCGGTCTGTAGTGTACTGGTGTGTACAGCGGGTCACTGATACCCGGTCTGTAGTGTACTGGTGTATACAGCAGGTCAGTGATCCCCGGTCTGTAGTGTACAGGTGTGTACAGCAGGTCTCTGATCCTCGGTCTGTAGTGTACTGGTGTATACAGCAGGTCACTGATCCCCGGTCTGTAGTGTACTGGTGTACACAGCAGGTCACTGATCCCCGGTCTGTAGTGTACTGGTGTATACAGCGGATCACTGATCCCCGGTCTGTAGTGTACTGGTATATACAGCAGGTCACTGATCCCCGGTCTGTAGTGTACTGGTGTACGCAGCAGGTCACTGATCCCTGGTCTGTTGTGTACTGGTGTATATAGCAGGTCACTGATCCCCGGTCTGTAGTGTACTGGTGTGTCCAGCAGGTCACTGATCCCCGGTCTGTAGTGTACTGGTGTATACAGCAGGTCACTGATCCCCGGTCTGTAGTGTACTGGTGTGTACAGCAGGTCACTGATCCCCGGTTTGTAGTGTACTGGTGTATACAGCAGGTCACTGATCCCCGGCCTGTACTGTACTGGTGTATACAGCAGGTCACTGATCCCCGGTCTGTAGAGTACTGGTGTATACAGCAGGTCACTGATCCCCGGCTGTAGTGTACTGGTGCACACAGCAGGTCACAGATCCCCGGTCTTTAGTGTAATTTTGTACACAGCAGGTCACTGATCCCCGGTCTGTAGTGTACTGGTGTGTACAGCAGGTCTCTGATCCCCGGTCTGTAGTGTACTGGTGTGTACAGCAGGTCACTGATCCCCGGTCTGTAGCGTACTGGTGTCTACAGCAGGTCACTGATCCCCAGTCTGTCGTGTACTGGTGTATACAGCAGGTCACTGATCCCCGGTCTATGGTGTACTGGTGTATACAGCAGGTCACTGATCCCCGGTCTGTAGTGTACTGGTGTAGACAGCAGGTCACTGATCCTCGGTCTGTAGTGTACCAGTGTATACAGCAGGTCACTGATCCCCGGTCTGTAGTGTACTGGCGTGTACAGCGGGTCACTGATCCCCAGTCTGTAGTGTACTGGTGTGTACAGCATGTCACTGATCCCCGGTCTGTAGTGTACTTGTGTATACAGCAGGTCACTGATCCCCGGTCTGTAGTGTACTGGTGTGTACAGCAGGTTACTGATCCCCGGTCTGTAGTGTACTGGTGTGTACAGCAGGTCACTGATCCCCGGTCTGTAGTGTACTGGTGTATACAGCAGGTCACTGATCCCCGGTCTGCAGTGTACTGGTGTGTACAGCAGATCACAGATCCCCGGTCTGTAGTATACTGGTGTGTACAGCAGGTCACTGATTCCCGGTCTGTAGCATACTGGTGTATACAACAGGTCACTTATCCCCAGTCTGTAGTGTACTGGTGTGTACAGCAGGTCAATGATCGCCAGTCCGTAGTGTACTGGTGTGTACAGCAGGTCACTGATCCCCGGTCTGTATTGTACTGGTGTATACAGCAGGTCACTGATCCCCGGTCTGCAGTGTACTGGTGTGTACAGCAGATCACAGATCCCCGGTCTGTAGTGTACTGGTGTGTACAGCAGGTCACTGATTCCCGGTCTGTAGCATACTGGTGTATACAACAGGTCACTGATCCTCGGTCTTTAGTGTACTGGTGTGTACAGCAGGCCTGTGATCCCCGGTCTGTAGTGTACTGGTGTATACAGCAGGTCACTGATCCACGGTCTGCAGTGTATTGGTGTATACAGCAGGTCACTGATCCCCAGTCTGTAGAGTACTGGTGTATACAGCAGGTCACTGATCCCCGGTCTGTAGTGTACTGGTGTATACAGCAGGTCACTGATCCCCGGTCTGTAGTGTACTGGTGTATACAGCAGCTCACTGATCCCCGGTCTGTAGTGTACTGGTGTGTACAGCAGGTCACTGATCACCAGTCTGTAGTGTACTGGTGTATACAGCAGGTCACTGATCCCCGGTCTGTTGTGTACTGGTGTGTGCAGCAGGTCGCTGATCCCCGGCCTGTAGTGTACTGGTGTGTACAGCAGGTCACTGATCCCCGGTCTGTATTGTACTGGTGTATACAGCAGGTCACTGATCCCCGTTCTGTAGTGTACTGGTGTATACAGCAGGTCACAGATCCCCGGTCTGTAGTGTAATTTTGTATACAGCAGGTCTCTGATCCCCGGTCTGTAGTGTTCTGGTGTGTACAGCAGGTCACTGATCCCCGGTCTGTAGTGTACTGGTGTGTACAGCAGGTCACCGATCCCCAGTCTGTAGTGTACTGGTGTATACAGCAGGTCACTGATCCCCGGTTTATAGTGTACTGGTGTATACAGCAGGTCACTGATCCCCGGTCTGTAGTGTACTGGTGTATACAGCAGGTCACTGATCCCTGGTCTGTAGTGTACTGGTGTATACAGCAGGTCACTGATCCCTGGTCTGTAGTGTACTGGTGTATACAGCAGGTCACTGATCCCTGGTCTGCAGTGTACTGGTGTATACAGCAGGTCACTGATTCCCGGTCTGTAGCATACTGGTGTATACAACAGGTCACTTATCCCCAGTCTGTAGTGTACTGGTGTGTACAGCCGGTCAATGATCGCCAGTCTGTAGTGTACTGGTGTGTGCAGCAGGTCACTGATCCCCGGTCTGTATTGTACTGGTGTATACAGCAGGTCACTGATCCTCGGTCTTTAGGGTACTGGTGTGTACAGCAGGTCTGTGATCCCCGGTCTGTAGTGTACTGGTGTGTACAGCAGGTCACTGATCCATGGTCTGCAGTGTATTGGTGTATACAGCAGGTCACTGATCCCCAGTCTGTAGAGTACTGGAGTATACAGTAGGTCACTGATCCCCGGTCTGTCGTGTACTGGTGTATACAGCAGGACACTGATCCCCGGTCTGCAGTGTACTGGTGTGTACAGCAGGTCACTGATCCCCGGTCTGTAGTGTACTGGTGTGTACAGCAGGTCACTGATCCCCAGTCTGTAGTGTACTGGTGTATACAGCAGGTCACTGATCCCCGGTCTGTAGTGTACTGGTGTGTACAGCAGGTCACTGATCCCCAGACTGTAGTGTACTGGTATATACAGCAGGTCACTGATCCCTGGTCTGTAGTGTACTGGTGTATACAGCAGGTCACTGATCCCCGGTCTGTAGCGTACTGGTGTAAACAGCAGGTCACTGATCCCCGGTCTGCAGTGTACTGGTGTACACAGCAGGTCACAGATCCCCGGTCTGTAGCGTACTGGTGTGTACAGCAGGTCTCTGATCCCCGGTCTGCTGTGTACTGGTGTGTACAGCAGGTCACTGATCCCCGGTCTGTAGCGTACTGGTGTGTACAGCAGGTCACTGATCCCCAGTCTGTAGTGTACTGGTGTATATAGCAGGTCACTGATCCCCGGTCTGTAGCGTACTGGTGTGTACAGCAGGTCACTGATCCCCGGTCTGTAGTGTACTGGTGTATACAGCAGGTCACTGATCCCCGGTCTATAGTGTACTGGTGTAAAAAGCAGGTCATTGATCCCCGGTTTGTAGTGTACTGGTGTAAACAGCAGGTCACTGATTCCTGGTCTGTTGTGTACTGGTGTACACAGCAGGTCTCTGATCCTCGGTCTGTAGTTTACTGGTGTGTACAGCAGGTCACTGATCCCAGTTCTGTAGTGTACTGGTGTATACAGCAGGTCATTGATCCCCGGTCTGTAGTGTACTGGTGTGTACAGCAGGTCACCGATCCCCGGTCTGTAGTATACTGGTGTAGACATCAGGTCACTGATCCTCGGTCTGTCGTGTACTGTTGTATACAGCAGCTCACTGATCCCCGGTCTGTAGTGTACTGGTGTGTACAGCAGGTCACTGATCCCCGGTCTGTAGTGTACTGGTGTATACAGCAGGTCACTGATCCCCGGTCTGTCGTGTACTGGTGTATACAGCAGGTCACAGATCCCCGGTCTGTAGTGTAATTTTGTATACAGCAGGTCACTGATCCCCGGTCTGTAGTGTGCTGGTGTGTACAGCAGGTCTCTGATCCCCGGTCTGTAGTGTACTGGTGTGTACAGCAGGTCTCTGATCCCCGGTCTGTAGTTTACTGGTGTCTACAGCAGGTCACTGATCCCCAGTCTGTCATGTACTGGTGTATACAGCAGGTCACTGATCCCCGGTCTATAGTGTACTGGTGTAGACAGCAGGTCACTGATCCTCGGTCTGTAGTGTACCGGTGTATACAGCAGGTCACTGATCCCCGGTCTGTGGTGTACTGGCGTGTACAGCGGGTCACTGATCCCCGGTCTGTAGTGTACTGGTGTGTACAGCATGTCACTGATCCCCGGTCTGTAGTGTACTTGTGTATACAGCAGGTCACTGATCCCCGGTCTGTAGTGTACTGGTGTGTACAGCAGGTCACTGATCCCCGGTCTGTTGTGTACTGGTGTATACAGCAGGTCACTGATCCCCGGTCTGGAGTTTACTGGTGTGTACAGCAGATCACTGATCCCCGGTCTTTAGTGTACTGGTTTGTACAGCAGGTCACTGATCCCCGGTCTGTAGTGTACTGGTGTGTACAGCAGGTCACTGATCCCCGGTCTGTATTGTACTGGTGTGTACAGCAGGTCACTGATCCCCGGTCTGTATTGTACTGTTGTATACAGCAGGTCACTGATCCCCGGTCTGTAGTGTACTGGTGTATACAGCATGTCACTGATCCCCGGTCTGTAGTGTACTGGTGTATACAGCAGGTCACTGATCCCCGGTCTGCAGTGTACTGGTGTGTACAGCGGGTCACTGATCCCTGGTCTGTAGTGTACTGGTGTATACAGCAGGTCACTCATCCCCGTTCCGTAGTGTACTGGTGTATACAGCAGGTCACTGATCCCCGGTCTGTAGTGTACTGGTGTATTCAGCAGGTCACTGATCCCCGGTCTGTAGTGTACTGGTGTATACAGCAGCTCACTGATCCCCGATCTGTAGTGTACTGGTGTGTACAGCAGGTCACTGATCTCCGGTCTGTACTGTACTGGTGTATACAGCAGGTCACTGATCCCCGGTCTGTAATGTACTGGAGCTTACAGCAGGTCACTGATCCCCGGTCTGTAGTGTACTGGTGTACGCAGCATGTCACTGATCCCCGCTCTGTAGTGTACTGGTGTATACAGCAGATCACTGATCCCCGGTCAGTGGTGTACCAGTGTATACAGCAGATCACTGATCCCCGGTATGTAGTGTACTTGTGTGTACAGCAGGTCACTGATTCCCGGTCTGTAGCGTACTGGTGTATACAGCAGGTCACTGATCCCCGGTCTGTAGTGTACTGGTGTGAACAGCAGGTCTCTGATCCCCGGTCTGTAGTGTACTGGTGTGTACAGGAGGTCACTGATCCCCGGTCTGTAGTGTACTGGTGTGTACAGCAGGTCACTGATCCCCGGTCTGCAGTGTACTGGTGTATACAGCAGGTCATTGATCCCCGGTCTGTGGAGTACTGGTATGCACAGCGGGTCACTGATCCCCGGTCTGTAGTGCACTGGTGTATACAGCAGGTCACTGATCCCCGGTCTGTGGTGTACTGGTGTACACAGCAGGTCACTGATCCCCGGTCTGTGGTGTACTGGTGTACACAGCAGGTCACTGATCCCCGGTCTGTAGTGTACTGGTGTATACAGCAGGTCACTGATCCCCGGCCTGTAGTGTACTGGTGTATACAGCAGGTCACTCATCCCTGGTCTGGAGTGTGCTGGTGTATACAGCAGCTCACTGATCCCCGGTCTGTAGTGTACTGGTGTATACAGCAGGTCACTGATCCCCGGTCTGTAGTGTACTGGTGTGTACAGCAGGTCTCTGATCCCTGGTCTGTACTGTACTGGTGTATACAGCAGGTCACTGATCCCCGGTCTGTAGTGTACTTGTGTATGCAGCAGGTCACTGATCCCTGGTCTGTAGTGTACTGGTGTGTACAGCAGGTCACTGATCCCCGGTCTGTATTTTACTTGTGTGTACAGCAGGTTACTGATCCCCGGTCTGTAGTATACTGGAGTGTACACCATGTCACTTATCCCCGGTCTGTCGTGTACTGGTGTATACAGCAGGTCACTGATCCCCGGTTTGTCGTGTACTGGTGTGTGCAGCGGGTCACTGATCCCCGGTCTGTAGTGTACTGGTGTATACAGCAGGTTACTGATCCCCGGTCTGTAGTATACTGGAGTGTACACCATGTCACTTATCCCCGGTCTGTCGTGTACTGGTGTATACAGCAGGTCACTGATCCCCGGTTTGTCGTGTACTGGTGTGTGCAGCGGGTCACTGATCCCCGGTCTGTAGTGTACTGGTGCATACAGCAGGTCACTGATCCCATGTCTGTAGTGTACTGGTGTATACAGCAGGTCACTGATCCCTGGTCTGTAGTGTACTGGTGTATACAGCAGGTCACTGATCCCCTGTCTGTAGTGTACTGGTGTATACAGCAGGTCACTGATCCCCGGAGTGTGGTGCACTGGTGTATACAGCAGGTCACTGATCCCTGGTCTGTAGTGTACTGGTGTGTACAGCAGGTCACTGATCCCCGGTCTGTAGTGTATTGGTGTATACAGCAGGTCACTGATCCCCGGTCTGTGGTGCACTGGTGTATACAGCAGGTCACTGATACCCGGTCTGTAGTGTACTGGTGTATACAGCAGGTCACTGATCCCCATCCTGTAGTGTACTGGTGTATACAGCAGGTCACTCATCCCTGGTCTGGAGTGTGCTGGTGTATACAGCAGCTCACTGATCCCCGGTCTGTAGTGTACTGGTGTGTACAGCAGGTCACTGATCTCCGGTCTGTACTGTACTGGTGTATACAGCAGGTCACTGATCCCCGGTCTGTAGTGTACTGGTGTATACAGCAGGTCACTGATCCCCGGTCTGTAGTGTACTGGTGTGTACAGCAGGTCACTGATCCCCAGTCTGTAGTGTACTGGTGTATACAGCAGGTCATTGATCCCCAGTCTGTAGTGTACTGGTGTATACAGCAGGTCACTGATCCCCGGTCTGTAATGTACTGGTGTGTACAGCGGGGCACTGATCCCTGGTCTGTAGTGTACTGGTATATACAGCAGGTCACTGATCCCCGGTCTGTAGTTTACTGGTATATACAGCAGGTCACTGATCCCCGGTCTGTACTGTACTGGTGTATACAGCAGGTCACTGATCCCCGGTCTGTAATGTACTGGAGCTTACAGCAGGTCACTGATCCCCGGT
This sequence comes from Somniosus microcephalus, assembly GCF_052327205.1. NCBI lineage: Eukaryota > Metazoa > Chordata > Chondrichthyes > Squaliformes > Somniosidae > Somniosus > Somniosus microcephalus. The sequence goes on along the minus strand of NC_140987.1, from coordinate 65,660,041 downwards.
CTGTAGTGTACTGGTGTACGCAGCAGGTCACTGATCCCCGCTCTGTCGTGTACTGGTGTATACAGCAGATCACTGATCCCCGGTCAGTGGTGTACCAGTGAATACAGCAGATCACTGATCCCCGGTATGTAGTGTACTTGTGTGTACAGCAGGTCACTGATTCCCAGTCTGTAGCGTACTGGTGTATACAGCAGGTCACTGATCCCCGGTCTGTAGTGTACTGGTGTGAACAGCATGTCTCTGATCCCCGGTCTGTAGTGTACTGGTGTGTACAGGAGGTCACTGATCCCCGGTCTGTAGTGTACTGGTGTGTACAGCAGGTCACTGATCCCCGGTCTGTCGTGTACTGGTGTATACAGCAGGTCACTGATCCCCGGCCTGTAGTGTACTGGTGTATACAGCAGGTCACTCATCCCTGGTCTGGAGTGTGCTGGTGTATACAGCAGCTCACTGATCCCCGGTCTGTAGAGTACTGGTGTATACAGCAGGTCACTGATCCCCGGTCTGTAGTGTTATGGTGTGTACAGCAGGTCTCTGATCCCTGGTCTGTACTGTACTGGTGTATACAGCAGGTCACTGATCCCTGGTCTGTAGTGTACTGGTGTGTACAGCAGGTTACTGATCCCCGGTCTGTAGTATACTGGAGTGTACACCATGTCACTTATCCCCGGTCTGTCGTGTACTGGTGGAAACAGCAGGTCACTGATCCCCGTTTTGTCGTGTACTGGTGTGTGCAGCGGGTCACTGATCCCCGGTCTGTAGTGTACTGGTGTATACAGCAGGTCACTGATCCCATGTCTGTAGTGTACTGGTGTATACAGCAGGTCACTGATCCCTGGTCTGTAGTGTATTGGTGTATACAGCAGGTCACTGATCCCCAGTCTGTAGTGTACTGGTGTATACAGCAGGTCACTGATCCCCGGAGTGTGGTGCACTGGTGTATACAGCAGGTCACTGATCCCTGGTCTGTCGTGTACTGGTGTGTACAGCAGGTCACTGATCCCCGGTCTGTAGTGTATTGGTGTATACAGCAGGTCACTGATCCCCGGTCTGTGGTGTACTGGTGTATACAGCAGGTCACTGATCCCCGGTCTGTAGTGTACTGGTGTATACAGCAGGTCACTGATCCCCATCCTGTAGTGTACTGGTGTATACAGCAGGTCACTCATCCCTGGTCTGGAGTGTGCTGGTGTATACAGCAGCTCACTGATCCCCGGTCTGTAGTGTAATGGTGTGTACAGCAGGTCACTGATCCCCGGTCTGTAGTGTACTGGTGTATACAGCAGGTCATTGATCCACAGTCTGTAGTGTACTGGTGTATACAGCAGGTCACTGATCCCCGGTCTGTAATGTACTGGTGTGTACAGCGGGTCACTGAACCCCGGTCTGTAGTTTACTGGTATATACAGCAGGTCACTGATCCCCGGTCTGTACTGTACTGGTGTATACAGCAGGTCACTGATCCCCGGTCTGTAGTGCACTGGAGTTTACAGCAGGTCACTGATCCCCGGTCTGTAGTGTACTGGTGTACGCAGCAGGTCACTGATCCCCGCTCTGTAGTGTACTGGTGTATACAGCAGATCACTGATCCCCGGTCAGTGGTGTACTAGTGTACACAGCAGATCACTGATCCCCGGTATGCAGTGTACTGGTGTGTACAGCAGGTCTCTGATCCCTGGTCTGTAGTGTACTGGTGTGTACAGCAGGTCACTGATCCCCGGTCTGCAGTGTACTGGTGTATACAGCAGGTCATTGATCCCTGGTCTGTGGAGTACTGGTGTGCACAGCGGGTCACTGATCCCCGGTCTGTAGTGCACTGGTGTATACAGCAGGTCACTGATCCCCGGTCTTTGGTGTACTGGTGTATACAGAAGGTCACTGATCCCCGGTCTGTCGTGTACTGGTGTATACAGCAGGTCACTGATCCCCGGCCTGTAGTGTACTGGTGTATACAGCAGGTCACTAATCCCTGGTCTGGAGTGTACTGGTGTATACAGCAGCTCACTGATCCCCGGTCTGTAGTGTACTGGTGTATACAGCAGGTCACTGATCCCCGGTCTGTAGTGTACTGGTGTGTACAGCAGGTCTCTGATCCCTGGTCTGTACTGTACTGGTGTATACAGTAGGTCACTGATCCCCGGTCTGTAGTGTACTTGTGTATGCAGCAGGTCACTGATCCCCGGTCTGTCGTGTACTGGTGTGTACAGCAGGTCACTGATCCCCGGTCTGTATTTTACTGGTGTGTACAGCAGGTTACTGATCCCCGGTCTGTAGTGTACTGGTGTGTACACCATGTCACTTATCCCCGGTCTGTCGTGTACTGGTGTAAACAGCAGGTCACTGATCCCCGGTCTGTCGTGTGCTGGTGTGTGCAGCGGGTCACTGATCCCCGGTCTGTAGTGTACTGGTGTATACAGCAGGTCACTGATCCCATGTCTGTAGTGTACTGGTGTATACAGCAGGTCACTGATCCCCGGTCTGTAGCGTACTGGTGTGTACAGCAGGTCACTGATCCCCGGTCTGTAGTGTACTGGTGCATACAGCAGGTCACTGATCCCCGGTCTGTAGTGTACTTGTGTATGCAGCAGGTCACTGATCCCCGGTCTGTAGTGTACTGGTGTGCAGAGCAGGTCACTGATCCCCAGTATGTAGTGTACTGGTGTGTACAGCAGCTCACTGATCCCCGGTCTGTATTGTACTGGAGTGTACAGCAGGTCACTGATCCCCGGTTTGTATTGTACTGGTGTATACAGCATGTCACTGATCCCCGGTCTGTAGTGTACTGGTGTATACAGCAGGTCACTGATCCCCGGTCTGTCGTGTACTGTTGTGTGCAGCGGGTCACAGATACCCGGTCTGCAGTGTACTGGTGTACACAGGAGGTCACTGATCCCCGGTCTGTAGTGAACTGGTGTATACAGCAGGTCACTGATCCCCGGTCTGTAGTGTACTTGTGTATGCAGCAGGTCACTGATCCCCGGTCTGTAGTGTACTGGTGTATACAGCAGGTCATTGATCCCCAGTCTGTAGTGTACTGGTGTATACAGAAGGTCACTGATCCCCGGTCTGTAATGTACTGGTGTGTACAGCGGGTCACTGATCCCTGGTCTGTAGTGTACTGGTATATACAGCAGGTCACTGATCCCCGGTCTGTAGTTTACTGGTATATACAGCAGGTCACTGATCCCCGGTCTGTACTGTACTGGTGTATACAGCAGGTCACTGATCCCCGGTCTGTAGTGTACTGGAGTTTACAGCAGGTCACTGATCCCCGGTCTGTAGTGTACTGGTGTGTACAGCAGATCACTGATCCCCGGACTGCAGTGTACTGGTGTGTACAGCAGGTCACTGATCCCCGGTCTGCAGTGTACTGGTGTATACAGCAGGTCATTGATCCCTGGTCTGTGGAGTACTGGTGTGCACGGCGGGTCACTGATCCCCGGCCTGTAGTGTACTGGTGTATACAGCAGGTCACTAATCCCTGGTCTGGAGTGTACTGGTGTATACAGCAGCTCACTGATCCCCGGTCTGTAGTGTACTGGTGTATACAGCAGGTCACTGATCCCCGGTCTGTAGTGTACTGGTGTGTACAGCAGGTCTCTGATCCCTGGTCTGTACTGTACTGGTGTATACAGTAGGTCACTGATCCCCGGTCTGTAGTGTACTTGTGTATGCAGCAGGTCACTGATCCCCGGTCTGTCGTGTACTGGTGTGTACAGCAGGTCACTGATCCCCGGTCTGTATTTTACTGGTGTGTACAGCAGGTTACTGATCCCCGGTCTGTCGTGTACTGGTGTGTACACCATGTCACTTATCCCCGGTCTGTCGTGTACTGGTGTATACAGCAGGTCACTGATCCCCGGTCTGTCGTGTACTGGTGTGTGCAGCGGGTCACTGATCCCCGGTCTGTAGTGTACTGGTGTATACAGCAGGTCACTGATCCCATGTCTGTAGTGTACTGGTGTATACAGCAGGTCACTGATCCCCGGTCTGTAGCGTACTGGTGTGTACAGCAGGTCACTGATCCCCGGTCTATAGTGTACTGGTGTATACAGCAGGTCACTGATCCCCGGTCTGTAGTGTGCTTGTGTATGCAGCAGGTCACTGATCCCCGGTCTGTAGTGTACTGGTGTGCACAGCAGGTCACTGATCCCCGGTATGTAGTGTACTGGTGTGTACAGCAGCTCACTGATCCCCGGTCTGTATTGTACTGGTGTGTACAGCAGGTCCCTGATCCCCGGTTTGTATTGTACTGGTGTATACAGCATGTCACTGATCCCCGGTCTGTAGTGTACTGGTGTATACAGCAGGTCACTGATCCCCGGTCTGTCGTGTACTGTTGTGTGCAGCGGGTCACAGATACCCGGTCTGTAGTGTACTGGTGTACACAGGAGGTCACTGATCCCCGGTCTGTAGTGAACTGGTGTATACAGCAGGTCACTGATCCCCGGTCTGTAGTGTACTTGTGTATGCAGCAGGTCACTGATCCCCGGTCTGTAGTGTACTGGTGTGTACAGCAGGTCACTGATCCCCGGTATGTAGTGTACTGGTGTGTACAGCAGGTCACTGATCCCCGGTCTGTATTGTACTGGTGTGTACAGCAGGTCACTGATCCCCGGTCTGTATTGTACTGGTGTATACAGCAGGTAACTGATCCCCGGTCTGTAGTGTACTGGTGTATACAGCATGTCAATGATCCCCGGTCTGTAGTGTACTGGTGTATACAGCAGGTCACTGATCCCCGGTCTGTCGTGTTCTGATGTGTGCAGCGGGTCACTGATCCCCGGTCTGTAATGTACTGGTGTATGCAGCAGGTCACTGATCCCCGGTCTGTAGTGTACTGGTGTATACAGCAGGTCACTGATCCCCGGTCTGTAGTGTAGTGGTGTACGCTGCAGGTCACTGATCCCCGGTCTGTAGTGTACTGGTGTATACAGCAGGTCACTGATCCCCGGTCTGTAGTGTACTGGTGTATACAGCAGCTCACTGATCCTCGGTCTGTAGTGTACTGGTGTATGCAGCAGGTCACTGATCCCCAGTCTGCAGTATACTGGTGTGTACAGCAGGTCGCTGATCCCCGGTCTGTAATGTACTGGTGTGTACAGCAGGTCACTGATCCCCGGTCTGTAGTGTACTGGTGTATACAGCAGGTCACTGATCCCCGGTCTGTAGTGTTCTAGCGTGTACATCAGGTCACTGATCCCCGGTCTGTAGTGTGCTGGTGTATACAGCAGGTCATTGATCCCCAGTCTGTAGTGTACTGGTGTATACAGCAGGTCACTGATCCCCGGTCTGCAGTATGCTGGTGTGTACAGCGGGTCACTGATCCCTGGTCTGTCCTGTACTGGTGTATACAGCAGCTCACTGATCCCCGGTCTGTAGTGTACTGGTGTATACAGCAGGTCACACATCCCCGATCTGTAGTGTACTGGTGTACGCAGCAGGTCACTGATCCACGCTCTGTAGTGTACTGGTGTATGCAGCAGATCACTGATCCCCGGTCAGTAGTAAACTGGTGTATACAGCAGATCACTGATCCCCGGTCTGTAGTGTACTTGTGTGTACAGCAGGTCACTGATTCCCGGACTGTAGCGTACTGGTGCAGACAGCAGGTCACTGATCCCCGGTCTGTAGTGTACTGGTGTGTACAGCAGGTCACTGATCCCCGGTCTGCAGTGTACTGGTGTATTCAGCAGGTCATTGATCCCCGGTCTGTGGAGTACTGGTGTGCACAGCGGTTCACTGATCCCCGGTCTGTAGTGTACTGGTGTATACAGTAGGTCACGGATCCCCGGTCTGTAGTGTATATGGTGTATACAGCAGGTCACTGATCCCTGGTCTGTAGTGAAGTGGTGTATACAGCAGGTCACTGATCCGCGGTCTTTAGTGTACTGGTGCATACAGCAGGTCACTGATCCCCGGTCTGTGTTGTACTGGTGTATACAGCAGGTCACTGATCCCCGGTCTGTAGTGTACTGGTGTATACAGCAGGTCACTGATCCCCGGTCTGTAGTGTACTGGTGTATACAGCAGGTCACTGATCCCTGGTCTGGAGTGTACTGGTGTGTACAGCAGGTCACTGATCCCCGGTCTGTATTGTACTGGTGTATACAGCAGGTCACTGATCCCCGGTCTGTAGTGTACTGGTGTGTGCAGCATGTCACTGATCCCCGGTCTGTAGTGTACTGGTGTATACAGCAGGTCTCTGATCCCCGGTCGGTCGTGTACTGGTGTATACAGGAGGTCACTGATCCCCGGTCTGTAGTGTACTGGTGTATACAGCAGGTCACTGATCCCCGATCTGTGGTGTACTTGTGTATGCCGCAGGTCACTGATCCCCAGTCTCTATTGTACTGGTGTGTACAGCAGGTCACTGATCCCCGGTTTGTATTGTACTGGTGTATACAGCAGGTTACTGATCCCGGTCTCTCATGCACTGGTGTATACAGCATGTCACTGATCCCCGGTCTGTAGTGTACTGGTGTAGACAGCAAGTCACTGATCCCTGGTCTGTCGTGTACTGGTGTGTGCAGCGGGTCACTGATCCCCGGTCTGTGGTGTACTGGTGTATACAGCAGGTCACTGATCCGCAGTCTGTAGTGTACTGGTGTGTACAGCATGTCACTGATCCCCGGTCTGCAGTGTACTGGTGTATACAGCAGGTCACTGATCCCCGGTCTGTAGTGTACTGGTGTACGCAGCAGGTCACTGATCCCCGCTCTGTAGTGTACTGGTGTATACAGCAGATCACTGATCCCCGGTCAGTAGTGTACTGGTGTATACAGTAGATCACTGATCCCCGGTCTGTATTGTACTGGTGTGTGCAGCGGGTCACTGATCCCCGGGCTGTAGTGTGCTGGAGTATACAGCAGGTCACTGATCCCCGGTCTGTAGTGTACTGGTGTATACAGCAGGTCACTGATCCCCGGTCTGTAGTGTACTGGTGTATACAGCAGGTCACTGATCCCCAGTCTGTAGTGTACTGGTGTGTACAGCATGTCACTGATCCCCGGTCTGTAGTGTACTGGTGTGTACAGCAGGTCACTGATGCCCGGTCTGTAGTGTACTGGTGTATACAGCAGTTCACTGATCCCCGGTCTGTGGTGTACTGGTGTATACAGCAGGTCACTGATCCCCGGTCTGCAGTGTACTGGTGTATACAGCAGGTCAATGATCCCCGGTCTGTGGTGTACTGGTGTATACAGCAGGTCACTGATCCCCGGTCTGCAGTGTACTGGTGTGTACAGCAGGTCACTGATCCGCGGTCTGTACTGTACTGGTGTATACAGCAGGTCACTGACCCCCGGTCTGTAGTGTACTGGAGTGTACAGCAGGTCACTGATCCCCGGTCTGTAGTGTACTGGTGTATACAGCTGATCACTGATCCCCGGTCAGTCGTGTACCTGTGTATACAGCAGGTCACTGATCCCCGGTCTGTAGTATGCTGGTGTGTACAGCGGGTCACTGATCCCTGGTCTGTCCTGTACTGGTGTATACAGCAGGTCACTGATCCCCGGTCTGTAGTGTACTGGTGTATACAGCAGGTCACTGATCCCCGGTCTGTAGTGTACTGGTGTACGCAGCAGGTCACTGATCCCCGCTCTGTAGTGTACTGGTGTATACAGCAGATCACTGATCCCCGGTCAGTAGAATACTGGTGTATACAGCAGATCACTGATCCCCGGTCTGTAGTGTACTTGTGTGTACAGTAGGTCACTGATTCCCGGACTGTAGCGTACTGGTGCATACAGCAGGTCACTGATCCCCGGTCTGCAGTGTACTGGTGTGTACAGCAGGTCACTGATCGCCGGTATGTAGTGTACTGGTGTATACAGTAGGTCACGGATCCCCGGTCTGTAGTGTATGGTGTATACAGCAGGTCACTGATCCCCGGTCTGTGGTGTACTGGTGTATACAGCAGGTCACTGATCCCCGGTCTGTAGCGTACTGGTGTATGCAGCAGGTCACTTATCCCCAGTCTGTAGTGTACTGGTGTATACAGCAGGTCACTGATCCCTGGTCTGGAGTGTACTGGTGTGTACAGCGGGTCACTGATCCCCGGTCTGTAGTGTACTGGTGTATACAGCAGGTCACTGATCCCCGGTCTGTAGTGTACTGGTGTATACAGCAGGTCACTGATCCCCGGTCGGTAGTGTACTGGTGTATACAGGAGGTCACTGATCCCCGGTCTGTAGTGTACTGGTGTATGCAGCAGGTCACTGATCCCTGGTCTGTAGTGTACTTGTGTATGCAGCAGGTCACTGATCCCCGGTCTGTAGTGTACTGGTGTGTACAGCAGGTCACTGATCCCCGGTCTGTCGTGTACTGGTGTGTGCAGCAGGTCACTGATCTCCGGTCTGTATTGTACTGGTGTGTACAGCAGGTCACTGATCTCCGGTCTGTATTGTACTGGTGTATACAGCAGGTTACTGATCCCCGGTCTGTCATGTACTGGTGTATACAGCATTTCACTGATCCCCGGTCTGTAGTCTACTGGTGTATACAGCAAGTCACTGATCCCCGGTCTGTCATGTATTGGTGTGTGCAGCGGGTCACTGATCCCCGGTCTGTAGTGCACTGGTGTATACAGCAGGTCACTGATCCGCGGTCTGTAGTGTACTGGTGTGTACAGCATGTCACTGATCCCCGGTCTGTAGTGTACTGGTGTATACAGCAGGTCACTGATCCGCGGTCTGTAGTGTACTGGTGTGTACAGCATGTCACTGATCCCCGGTCTGTAGTGTACTGGTGTATACAGCAGGTCACTGATCCGCGGTCTGTAGTGTACTGGTGTACGCAGCAGGTCACTGATCCCCGCTCTGTAGTGTACTGGTGTATACAGCAGATCACTGATCCCCGGTCAGTAGTGTACTGGTGTATACAGCAGATCACTGACCCCCGGTCTGTATTGTACTGGTGTGTACAGCAGGTCACTGATCCCCGGTCTGTATTGTACTGGTGTATACAGCAGGTCACTGATCCCCGGTCTGTATGGTACTGGTGTGTACAGCAGGTCACTGATCCCCGGTTTGTATTGTACTGGTGTATACAGCAGGTCACTGATCCCCGGTCTGTAGTGTACTGGTGTACGCAGCAGGTCACTGATCCCCGCTCTGTAGTGTAATGGTGTATACAGCAGATCACTGATCCCCGGTCAGTAGTATACTGGTGTATACAGCAGATCACTGATCCCCGGTCTGTAGTGTACTTGTGTGTACAGCAGGTCACTGATTCCCGGACTGTAGCGTACTGGTGCATACAGCAGGTCACTGATCCCTGGTCTGTAGTGTACTGGTGTGTACAGCAGGTCTCTGATCCCCGGTCTGTAGTGTAATGGTGTGTACAGCAGGTCACTGATCCCCGGTCTGTAGTGTACTGGTGTGTACAGCATGTCACTGATCCCCGGATTGTAGTGTACTGGTGTATACAGCAGGTCACTGATCCCCGGTCTGTAGTGTACTGGTGTATACAGCAGGTCACTGATCCCCGGTCTGTCGTGTACTGGTGTACGCAGCAGGTCACTGATCACCGCTCTGTAGTGTAATGGTGTATACAGCAGATCACTGATCCCCGGTCAGTAGTATACTGGTGTATACAGCAGATCACTGATCCCCGGTCTGTAGTGTACTTGTGTGGACAGCAGGTCACTGATTCCCGGTCTGTAGCGTACTGGTGCATACAGCAGGTCACTGATCCCCGGTCTGTGGAGTACTGGTGTGCACAGCGGTTCACTGATCCCTGGTCTGTAGTGTACTGGTGTATACAGTAGGACACGGATCCCCGGTCTGTAGTGTATGGTGTACACAGCAGGTCACTGATCCCTGGTCTGTAGTGTACTGGTGTATACAGCAGGTCACTGATCCGCGGTCTTTAGTGTACTGGTGTATCCAGCAGGTCTCTGATCCCCGGTCTGTGGTGTACTGGTGTATACAGCAGGTCACTGAGCCACGGTCTGTAGTGTACTGGTGTATACAGCAGGTCACTTATCCCCGGTCTGTAGTGTACTGGTGTATACAGCAGGTCACTGATCCCTGGTCTGGAGTGTACTGGTGTGTACAGCGGGTCACTGATTCCCGGTCTGTAGTGTACTGGTGTATACAGCAGGTCACTGATACCCGGTCTGTAGTGTACTGGTGTATACAGCAGGTCACTGATCCCCGGTCGGTAGTGTACTGGTGTATACAGGAGGTCACTGATCCCCGGTCTGTAGTGTACTGGTGTATACAGCAGGTCACTGATCCCCGGTCTGTAGTGTACTTGTGTATGCAGCAGGTCACTGATCCCCGGTCTGTAGTGTACTGGTGTGTACAGCAGGTCACTGATCCCCGGTCTGTAGTGTACTGGTGTGTACAGCAGGTCACTGATCTCCGGTCTGTCATGTACTGGTGTATACAGCATTTCACTGATCCCCGGTCTGTAGTGTACTGGTGTATACAGCAAGTCACTGATCCCCGGTCTGTCGTGTACTGGTGTGTGCAGCGGGTCACTGATCCCCGGTCTGTAGTGTAATGGTGTATACAGCAGGTCACTGATCCGCAGTCTGCAGTGTACTGGTGTGTACAGCATGTCACTGATCCCCGGTCTGTAGTGCACTGGTGTATACAGCAGGTCGCTGATCCCCGGTCTGTATTGTACTGGTGTATACAGCAGGTCACTGATCCCCGGTCTGTATTGTACTGGTGTGTACAGCAGGTCACTGATCCCCGGTTTGTATTGTAATGGTGTATACAGCAGGTCACTGATCCCCGGCCTGTAGTGTACTGGTGTATACAGCAGGTCACTGATCCCCGGTCTGTAGTGTACTGGTGTATACAGCAGGTCACTGATCCCCGGTCTGTAGTGTACTGGTGTGTACAGCATGTCACTGATCCCCGGTCTGCAGTGTACTGGTGTGTACAGCAGGTCACTGATCCCCGGTCTGTAGTGTACTGGTGTATACAGCAGGTCACTGATCCCCGGTCTGTAGTGTACTGGTGTATACAGCAGGTCACTGATCCCCGGTCTGCAGTGTACTGGTGTACACAGCAGGTCACTGATCCCCGGTCTGGAGAGTACTGGTGTGTACAGCGGGTCACTGATCCCTGGTCTCTAGTGTACTGGTGTATACAGCAGGTCACTGATCCCCGGTCTGCAGTGTACTGGTGTATACAGTAGTTCACTGATCCCCGGTCTGTAGTGTACTGGTGTGCACAGCGAGTCACTGATCCCCGGTCTGTAGTGTACTTCTGTATACAGCAGCTCACTGATCCCCGGTCTGTGGTGTACTGGTGTACACAGCAAGTCACTGATCCCCGGTCTGTAGTGCACTGGTGTACACAGCAGGTCACTGATCCCTGGTCTGTAGTGTACTGGTGTATACAGCAGGTCACTGATCCCCAGTCTGTAGTGTACTGGTGTGTACAGCAGGTCGCTGATCCCCGGTCTGTAGTGTACAGGTGTATACAGCAGGTCATTGATCCCCCGTCTGTAGTGTACTGGTGTACACAGCAGGTCACTGATCCCCGGTCTGTAGTGTGCTGGTGTGTACAGCATGTCACTGATCCCCGGTCTGTAGTGTGCTGGTGTATACAGCAGGTCACTGATCCCCGGTCTGTAGTGTGCTGGTGTGTACAGCGGGTCACTGATCCCCGGGCTGCAGTGTACTGGTGTATACAGCAGGTCACTGATACCCGGTCTGTAGTGTACTGGTGTATACAGTTGGTCACTGATCCCCAGTCGGTCGTGTACTGGTGTATACAGGAGGTCACTGATCCCCGGTCTGTAGTGTACTGGTGTATACAGCAGGTCACTGATCCCCGGTCTGTCGTGTACTTGTGTATGCAGCAGGTCACTGATCCCCGGTTTGTAGTGTACTGGTGTGTACAGCAGGTCACTGATCCCCGGCATTTAGTGCACTGGTGTGTACAGCAGGTCACTGATCCCCAGTCTGTATTGTACTGGTGTGTACAGCAGGTCACTGATCCCCGGTTTGTATTGTACTGGTGTATACAGCAGGTTACTGATCCCCGGTCTGTCGTGTACTGGTGTACACAGCATGTCACTGATCCTCGGTCTGTAGTGTACTGGTGTATACAGCAAGTCACTGATCCCCGGTCTGTCGTGTACTGGTGTGTGCAGCGGGTTCCTGATCCCCGGTCTGTAGTGTACTGGTGTTTCCAGCAGGTCACTGATCCCCGTTCTGCAGTGTACTGGTGTGTACAGCAGTTCACTGATCCCCGGCCTGTAGTGTACTGGTGTATACAGCAGGTCACTGATCCCCGGTCTGTAGTGTACTGGTGTATACAGCAGGTCACTGATCCCCGGTCTGTAGTGTACTGGTGTATACAGCAGGTCACTGATCCCCGGTCTATAGTGTACTGGTGTGTACAGCAGGTCACTGATCCCCGGTCTGTAGTGTACTTCTGTATACAGCAGCTCACTGATCCCCGGTCTGTGGTGTACTGGTGTATACAGCAAGTCACTGATCCCCGGTCTGTAGTGTACTCGTGTACACAGCAGGTCACTGATCCCCGGTCTGTAGTGTACTGGTGTATACAGCAGGTCATTGATCCCCCGTCTGTAGTGTACTGGTGTATGCAGCAGGTCACTGATACCCGGTCTGCAGTGTAGTGGTGTATACAGCAGGTCATTGATCCCCCGTCTGTAGTGTACTGGTGTGTACAGCAGGTCACTGATCCCCGGTCTGTATTGTACTGGTGTATACAGCAGGTCACTGATCCCCGGTCTGTAGTGTACTGGTGTGTACAGCATGTCACTGATCCACGGTCTGTAGTGTACTGGTGTATACAGCAGGTCACTGATCCCCGGTTTGTAGTGTACTGGTGAGTACAGCAGGTCACTGATCCCCGGTCTGTATTGTACTGGTGTATACAGCAGGTCACTGATCCCCGGTCTGCAGTGTACTGGTGTGTACAGCATGTCACTGATCCCCGGTCGGTAGTGTACTGGTGTATACAGGAGGTCACTGATCCCCGGTCTTTAGTGTACTGGCGTATACAGCAGCTCACTGATCCCCGGTCTGTAGTGTACTGGTGTGTACAGCAGGTATCTGATCCCCGGTATATAGTGTACTGGTGTGTACAGCATGTCACTGATCCCCGGTCGGTAGTGTACTGGTGTATACAGCAGGTCACTGATCCCCGGTCTTTAGTGTACTGGCGTATACAGCAGCTCACTGATCCCCGGTCTGTAGTGTACTGGTGTGTACAGCAGGTCACTGATCCCCGGTATGTAGTGTACTGGTGTGTACAGCAGGTCACTGATCCCCGGTCTGTATTATACTGGTGTGTACAGCAGGTCACTGATCCCCGGTTTGTATTGTTCTGGTGTATACAGCAGGTAACTGTTCCCCGGTCTGTAATGTACTGGTGTATACAGCATGTCAATGATCCCCGGTCTGTAGTGTACTGGTGTATACAGCAGGTCACTGATCCCCAGTCTGTCGTGTACTGGTGTGTGCAGCGGGTCACTGATCCCCGGTCTGTAGTGTACTGGTGTATACAGCAGGTCACTGATCCCCGGTCTGTCGTGTACTGCTGAAAACAGCAGGTCACTGATCCCCGGTCTGTAGTTTACTGGTGTATACAGCAGGTCACTGATCCCCTGTCTGTAGTGTACTTTTGTATACAGCAGGTCACTGGTCCCCGGTCTGTAGTGTAGGGGTGTGCGCTGCAGGTCACTGATCCCCGCTCTGTAGTGTACTGGTGTATACAGCAGGTCACTGATCCCCGGTCTGTAGTGTACTGGTGTATACAGCAGGTCACTGATCCTCGGTCTGTAGTGTTCTGGTGTATGCAGCAGGTCACTGATCCCCAGTCTGCAGTATACTGGTGTGTACAGCAGGTCACTGATCCCCGGTCTGTAATGTACTGGTGTGTACAGCAGGTCACTGATCCCCGGTCTGTAGTGTACTGGTGTATACAGCAGGTCACTGATCCCCGGTCTATAGTGTACTAGTGTATACAGCAGGTCACTGATCCCCGGTCTGTAGTATGCTGGTGTGTACAGCGGGTCACTGATCCCTGGTCTGTCCTGTACTGGTGTATACAGCAGGTCACTGATCCCCGGTCTGTAGTGTACTGGTGTATACAGCAGGTCACTGATCCCCGGTCTGTAGTGTACTGGTGTACGCAGCAGGTCACTGATCCCCGCTCTGTAGTGTACTGGTGTATACAGCAGATCACTGATCCGCGGCCAGTAGAATACTGGTGTATACAGCAGATCACTGATCCCCGGTCTGTCGTGTACTGGTGTGTACAGCAGGTCACTGATCCCCGGTATGTAGTGTACTGGTGTATACAGTAGGTCACGGATCCCCGGCCTGTAGTGTATGGTGTATACAGCAGGTCACTGATCCCTGGTCTGTAGTGTACTGGTGTATACAGCAGGTCACTGATCCGCGGTCTTTAGTGTACTGGTGTATACAGCAGGTCACTGATCCCCGGTCTGTGGTGTACTGGTGTATACAGCAGGTCACTGATCCCCGGTCTGTAGCGTACTGGTGTATGCAGCAGGTCACTTATCCCCAGTCTGTAGTGTACTGGTGTATACAGCAGGTCACTGATCCCTGGTCTGGAGTGTACTGGTGTGTAAAGCGGGTCACTGATCCCCGGTCTGTAGTGTACTGGTGTATACAGCAGGTCACTGATCCCCGGTCTGTAGTGTACTGGTGTATACAGCAGGTCACTGATCCCCGGTCGGTAGTCTACTGGTGTATACAGGAGGTCACTGATCCCCGGTCTGTAGTGTACTGGTGTATGCAGCAGGTCACTGATCCCCGGTCTGTAGTGTACTTGTGTATGCAGCAGGTCACTGATCCCCGGTCTGTCATGTACTGGTGTGTGCAGCGGGTCACTGATCCCCGGTCTGTAGTGCACTGGTGTATACAGCAGGTCACTGATCCGCAGTCTGTAGTGTACTGGTGTGTACAGCATGTCACTGATCCCCGGTCTGTAGTGTACTGGTGTATACAGCAGGTCACTGATCCGCGGTCTGCAGTGTACTGGTGTACGCAGCAGGTCACTGATCCCCGCTCTGTAGTGTACTGGTGTATACAGCAGATCACTGATCCCCGGTCAGTAGTGTACTGGTGTATACAGCTGATCACTGACCCCCGGTCTGTATTGTACTGGTGTGTACAGCAGGTCACTGATCCCCGGTCTGTATTGCACTGGTGTATACAGCAGGTCACTGATCCCCGGTCTGTATGGTACTGGTGTGTACAGCAGGTCACTGATCCGCGGTTTGTATTGTACTGGTGTATACAGCAGGTCACTGATCCCCGGTCTGTAGTGTACTGGTGTACGCAGCAGGTCACTGATCCCCGCTCTGTAGTGTAATGGTGTATACAGCAGATCACTGATCCCCGGTCAGTAGTATACTGGTGTATACAGCAGATCACTGATCCCCGGTCTGTAGTGTACTTGTGTGTACAGCAGGTCACTGATTCCCGGACTGTAGCGTACTGGTGCATACAGCAGGTCACTGATCCCCAGTCCGTAGTGTACTGGTGTGCACAGCAGGTCTCTGATCCCCGGTCTGTAGTGTAATGGTGTGTACAGCAGGTCACTGATCCCCGGTCTGTAGTGTACTGGTGTGTACAGCAGGTCACTGATCCCCGGTTTGTATTGTACTGGTGTATACAGCAGGTCACTGATCCCCGGTCTGTAGTGTACTGGTGTCCGCAGCAGGTCACTGATCCCCGCTCTGTAGTGTAATGGTGTATACAGCAGATCACTGATCCCCGGTCAGTGGTATACTGGTGTATACAGCAGATCACTGATCCCCGGTCTGTAGTTTACTTGTGTGTACAGCAGGTCACTGATTCCCGGACTGTAGCGTACTGGTGCATACAGCAGGTCACTGATCCCCGGTCTGTGGAGTACTGGTGTGCACAGCGGTTCACTGATCCCTGGTCTGTAGTGTACTGGTGTATACGGTAGGTCACGGATCCCCGGTCTGTAGTGTATGGTGTATACAGCAGGTCACTGATCCCTGGTCTGTAGTGTACTGGTGTATACAGCAGGTCACTGATCCGCGGTCTTTAGTGTACTGGTGTATACAGCAGGTCTCTGATCCCCGGTCTGTGGTGTACTGGTGTATACAGCAGGTCACTGAGCCACGGTCTGTAGTGTACTGTAGTATACAGCAGGTCACTTATCCCCGGTTTGTCTTGTACTGGTGTATACAGCAGGTCACTGATCCCCGGTCTGTAGTGTACTGGTGTACGCAGCAGGTCACTGATCCCCGCTCTGTAGTGTACTGGTGTGTACAGCAGATCACTGATCCCCGGTCAGTAGAATACTGGTGTATACAGCAGATCACTGATCCCCGGTCTGTAGTGTACTTGTGTGTACAGTAGGTCACTGATTCACGGACTGTAGCGTACTGGTGCATACAGCAGGTCACTGATCCCCGGTCTGCAGTGTACTGGTGTGTACAGCAGGTCACTGATCCCCGGTATGTAGTGTACTGGTGTATACAGTAGGTCACGGATCCCCGGTCTGTAGTGTATGGTGTATACAGCAGGTCACTGATCCCTGGTCTGTAGTGTACTGGTGTATACAGCAGGTCACTGATCCGCGGTCTTTAGTGTACTGGTGTATACAGCAGGTCACTGATCCCCGGTCTGTGGTGTACTGGTGTATACAGCAGGTCACTGATCCCCAGTCTGTAGCGTACTGGTGTATGCAGCAGGTCACTTATCCCCAGTCTGTAGTGTACTGGTGTATACAGCAGGTCACTGATCCCTGGTCTGGAGTGTACTGGTGTGTACAGCGGGTCACTGATCCCCGGTCTGTAGTGTACTGGTGTATACAGCAGGTCACTGATCCCCGGTCTGTAGTGTACTGGTGTATACAGCAGGTCACTGATCCCCGGTCGGTAGTGTACTGGTGTATACAGGAGGTCACTGATCCCCGGTCTGTAGTGTACTGGTGTATGCAGCAGGTCACTGATCCCTGGTCTGTAGTGTACTTGTGTATGCAGCAGGTCACTGATCCCCGGTCTGTAGTGTACTGGTGTGTGCAGCAGGTCACTGATCTCCGGTCTGTATTGTACTGGTGAGTACAGCAGGTCACTGATCCCCGGTTTGTCTTGTACTGGTGTATACAGCAGGTTACTGATCCCCGGTCTGTCATGTACTGGTGTATACAGCATTTCACTGATCCCCGGTCTGTCGTGTACAGGTGTATACAGCAAGTCACTGATCCCCGGTCTGTCATGTATTGGTGTGTGCAGCGGGTCACTGATCCCCGGTCTGTAGTGCACTGGTGCATACAGCAGGTCACTGATCCATACAGCAGGTCACTGATCCGCAGTCTGAAGTGTACTGGTGTGTACAGCATGTCACTGATCCCCGGTCTGTAGTGTACTGGTGTATACAGCAGGTCACTGATCCGCGGTCTGTAGTGTACTGGTGTACGCAGCAGGTCACTGATCCCCGCTCTGTAGTGTACTGGTGTATACAGCAGATCACTGATCCCCGGTCAGTAGTGTACTGGTGTATACAGCAGATCACTGACCCCCGGTCTGTATTGTACTGGTGTGTACAGCAGGTCACTGATCCCCGGTCTGTATTGTACTGGTGTATACAGCAGGTCACTGATCCCCGGTCTGTATGGTACTGGTGTGTACAGCAGGTCACTGATCCCCGGTTTGTATTGTACTGGTGTATACAGCAGGTCACTGATCCCCGGTCTGTAGTGTACTGGTGTACGCAGCAGGTCACTGATCCCCGCTCTGTAGTGTAATGGTGTATACAGCAGAGCACTGATCCCCGGTCAGTAGTATACTGGTGTATACAGCAGATCACTGATCCCCGGTCTGTAGTGTACTTGTGTGTACAGCAGGTCACTGATTCCCAGACTGTAGCGTACTGGTGCATACAGCAGGTCACTGATCCCTGGTCTGTAGTGTACTGGTGTGTACAGCAGGTCTCTGATCCCCGGTCTGTAGTGTAATGGTGTGTACAGCAGGTCACTGATCCCCGGTCTGTAGTGTACTGGTGTGTACAGCAGGTCACTGATCCCCGGATTGTAGTGTACTGGTGTATACAGCAGGTCACTGATCCCCGGTCTGTAGTGTACTGGTGTATACAGCAGGTCACTGATCCCCGGTCTGTCGTGTACTGGTGTACGCAGCAGGTCACTGATCACCGCTCTGTAGTGTAATGGTGTATACAGCAGATCACTGATCCCCGGTCAGTAGTATACTGGTGTATACAGCAGATCACTGATCCCCGGTCTGTAGTGTACTTGTGTGGACAGCAGGTCACTGATTCCCGGACTGTAGCGTACTGGTGCATACAGCAGGTCACTGATCCCCGGTCTGTGGAGTACTGGTGTGCACAGCGGTTCACTGATCCCTGGTCTGTAGTGTACTGGTGTATACAGTAGGACACGGATCCCCGGTCTGTAGTGTATGGTGTACACAGCAGGTCACTGATCCCTGGTCTGTAGTGTACTGGTGTATACAGCAGGTCACTGATCCGCGGTCTTTAGTGTACTGGTGTATACAGCAGGTCTCTGATCCCCGGTCTGTGGTGTACTGGTGTATACAGCAGGTCACTGAGCCACGGTCTGTAGTGTACTGGTGTATACAGCAGGTCACTTATCCCCGGTCTGTAGTGTACTGGTGTATACAGCAGGTCACTGATCCCTGGTCTGGAGTGTACTGGTGTGTACAGCGGGTCACTGATTCCCGGTCTGTAGTGTACTGGTGTATACAGCAGGTCACTGATACCCGGTCTGTAGTGTACTGGTGTATACAGCAGGTCACTGATCCCCGGTCGGTAGTGTACTGGTGTATACAGGAGGTCACTGATCCCCGGTCTGTAGTGTACTGGTGCATACAGCAGGTCACTGATCCCCGGTCTGTAGTGTACTTGTGTATGCAGCAGGTCACTGATCCCCGGTATGTAATGTACTGGTGTGTACAGCAGGTCACTGATCTCCGGTCTGTATTGCACTGGTGTGTACAGCAGGTCACTGATCCCCGGTTTGTATTGTACTGGTGTATACAGCAGGTTACTGATCCCCGGTCTGTCATGTACTGGTGTATACAGCATTTCACTGATCCCCGGTCTGTAGTGTACTGGTGTGTGCAGCGGGTCACTGATCCCCGGTCTGTAGTGTAATGGTGTATACAGCAGGTCACTGATCCGCAGTCTGCAGTGTACTGGTGTGTACAGCATGTCACTGATCCCCGGTCTGTAGTGCACTGGTGTATACAGCAGGTCGCTGATCCCCGGTCTGTATTGTACTGGTGTATACAGCAGGTCACTGATCCCCGGTCTGTATTGTACTGGTGTGTACAGCAGGTCACTGATCCCCGGTTTGTATTGTAATGGTGTATACAGCAGGTCACTGATCCCCGGCCTGTAGTGTACTGGTGTATACAGCATGTCACTGATCCCCGGTCTGTAGTGCACTGGTGTATACAGCAGGTCACTGATCCCTGGTCTGTCGTGCACTGGTGTGTGCAGCGGGTCACTGATCCCCGGGCTGTAGTGTACTGGAGTATACAGCAGGTCACTGATCCCCGGTCTGTAGTGTACTGGTGTATACAGCAGGTCACTGATCCCCGGTCTGTAGTGTACTGGTGTATACAGCAGGTCACTGATCCCCGGTCTGTAGTGTCCTGGTGTGTACAGCATGTCACTGATCCCCGGTCTGCAGTGTACTGGTGTGTACAGCAGGTCACTGATCCCCGGTCTGTAGTGTACTGGTGTAT
This sequence comes from Somniosus microcephalus, assembly GCF_052327205.1. Classification (NCBI taxonomy): domain Eukaryota; kingdom Metazoa; phylum Chordata; class Chondrichthyes; order Squaliformes; family Somniosidae; genus Somniosus; species Somniosus microcephalus. Next base: position 65,640,310 of record NC_140987.1, on the reverse strand, counting down.
ACAGCAGGTCACTGATCCCCGGTCTGTAGTGTACTGGTGTATACAGCAGGTCACTGATCCCCGGTCTGCAGTGTACTGGTGTACACAGCAGGTCACTGATCCCCGGTCTGGAGAGTACTGGTGTGTACAGCGGGTCACTGATCCCTGGTCTCTAGTGTACTGGTGTATACAGCAGGTCACTGATCCCCGGTCTGCAGTGTACTGGTGTATACAGTAGTTCACTGATCCCCGGTCTGTAGTGTACTGGTGTGCACAGCGAGTCACTGATCCCCGGTCTGTAGTGTACTTCTGTATACAGCAGCTCACTGATCCCCGGTCTGTGGTGTACTGGTGTACACAGCAAGTCACTGATCCCCGGTCTGTAGTGCACTGGTGTACACAGCAGGTCACTGATCCCCGGTCTGTAGTGTACTGGTGTATACAGCAGGTCACTGATCCCCAGTCTGTAGTGTACTGGTGTGTACAGCAGGTCGCTGATCCCCGGTCTGTAGTGTACAGGTGTATACAGCAGGTCATTGATCCCCCGTCTGTAGTGTACTGGTGTACACAGCAGGTCACTGATCCCCGGTCTGTAGTGTGCTGGTGTGTACAGCATGTCACTGATCCCCGGTCTGTAGTGTGCTGGTGTATACAGCAGGTCACTGATCCCCGGTCTGTAGTGTGCTGGTGTGTACAGCGGGTCACTGATCCCCGGGCTGCAGTGTACTGGTGTATACAGCAGGTCACTGATACCCGGTCTGTAGTGTACTGGTGTATACAGCAGGTCACTGATCCCCAGTCGGTCGTGTACTGGTGTATACAGGAGGTCACTGATCCCCGGTCTGTAGTGTACTGGTGTATACAGCAGGTCACTGATCCCCGGTCTGTCGTGTACTTGTGTATGCAGCAGGTCACTGATCCCCGGTTTGTAGTGTACTGGTGTGTACAGCAGGTCACTGATCCCCGGCATTTAGTGCACTGGTGTGTACAGCAGGTCACTGATCCCCAGTCTGTATTGTACTGGTGTGTACAGCAGGTCACTGATCCCCGGTTTGTATTGTACTGGTGTATACAGCAGGTTACTGATCCCCGGTCTGTCGTGTACTGGTGTACACAGCATGTCACTGATCCTCGGTCTGTAGTGTACTGGTGTATACAGCAAGTCACTGATCCCCGGTCTGTCGTGTACTGGTGTGTGCAGCGGGTTACTGATCCCCGGTCTGTAGTGTACTGGTGTTTCCAGCAGGTCACTGATCCCCGTTCTGCAGTGTACTGGTGTGTACAGCAGTTCACTGATCCCCGGCCTGTAGTGTACTGGTGTATACAGCAGGTCACTGATCCCCGGTCTGTAGTGTACTGGTGTATACAGCAGGTCACTGATCCCCGGTCTGTAGTGTACTGGTGTATACAGCAGGTCACTGATCCCCGGTCTGTAGTGCACTGGTGTATACAGCAGGTCACTGATCCGCAGTCTGTAGTGTACTGGTGTGTACAGCATGCCACTGATCCCCGGTCTGTAGTCTACTTGTGCATACAGCAGGTCACTGATCCCCGGTCTGTAGTGTACTGTTGGAAACAGCAGGTCACTGATCCCCGGTCTGTAGTGTACTGGTGTATACAGCAGGTCACTGATCCCCGGTCTATAGTGTACTGGTGTGTACAGCAGGTCACTGATCCCCGGTCTGTAGTGTACTTCTGTATACAGCAGCTCACTGATCCCCGGTCTGTGGTGTACTGGTGTATACAGCAAGTCACTGATCCCCGGTCTGTAGTGTACTGGTGTACACAGCAGGTCACTGATCCCCGGTCTGTAGTGTACTGGTGTATACAGCAGGTCATTGATCCCCCGTCTGTAGTGTACTGGTGTATGCAGCAGGTCACTGATACCCGGTCTGCAGTGTAGTGGTGTATACAGCAGGTCATTGATCCCCCGTCTGTAGTGTACTGGTGTGTACAGCAGGTCACTGATCCCCGGTCTGTATTGTACTGGTGTATACAGCAGGTCACTGATCCCCGGTTTGTAGTGTACTGGTGAGTACAGCAGGTCACTGATCCCCGGTCTGTATTGTACTGGTGTTTACAGCAGGTCACTGATCCCCGGTCTGCAGTGTACTGGTGTGTACAGCATGTCACTGATCCCCGGTCGGTAGTGTACTGGTGTGTACAGGAGGTCACTGATCCCCGGTCTTTCGTGTACTGGCGTATACAGCAGCTCACTGATCCCCGGTCTGTATTGTACTGATGTGTACAGCAGGTCACTGATCCCCGGTCTGTAGTGTACTGGTGTGTACAGCAGGTATCTGATCCCCGGTATATAGTGTACTGGTGTGTACAGCAGTTCACTGATCCCCGGTCTGTATTGTACTGATGTGTACAGCAGGTCACTGATCCCCGGTCTGTAGTGTACTGGTGTATGCAGCAGGTCACTGATCCCCGGTCGGTAGTGTACTGGTGTATACAGCAGGTCACTGATCCCCGGTCTGTAGTGTACTTGTGTATGCAGCAGGTCACTGATCCCCGGTCTGTAGTGTACTGGTGTGTACAGCAGGTCACTGATCCCCGGTATGTAGTGTACTGGTGTGTACAGCAGGTCACTGATCCCCGGTCTGTATTATACTTGTGTGTACAGCAGGTCACTGACCCCCGGTTTGTATTGTTCTGGTGTATACAGCAGGTAACTGTTCCCCGGTCTGTAATGTACTGGTGTATACAGCATGTCAATGATCCCCGGTCTGTCGTGTACTGCTGAAAACAGCAGGTCACTGATCCCCGGTCTGTAGTTTACTGGTGTATACAGCAGGTCACTGATCCCCTGTCTGTAGTGTACTTTTGTATACAGCAGGTCACTGGTCCCCGGTCTGTAGTGTAGGGGTGTGCGCTGCAGGTCACTGATCCCCGCTCTGTAGTGTACTGGTGTATACAGCAGGTCACTGATCCCCGGTCTGTAGTGTACTGGTGTATACAGCAGGTCACTGATCCTCGGTCTGTAGTGTTCTGGTGTATACAGCAGGTCACTGATCCCCAGTCTGCAGTATACTGGTGTGTACAGCAGGTCACTGATCCCCGGTCTGTAATGTACTGGTGTGTACAGCAGGTCACTGATCCCCGGTCTGTAGTGTACTGGTGTATACAGCAGGTCACTGATCCCCGGTCTATAGTGTACTAGTGTGTACAGCAGGTCACCGATCCCCGGTCTGTAGTGTACTGGTGTATACAGCAGGTCATTGATCCCCAGTCTGTCGTGTACTGGTGTATACAGCAGGTCACTGATCCCCGGTCTGTAGTATGCTGGTGTGTACAGCGGGTCACTGATCCCTGGTCTGTCCTGTACTGGTGTATACAGCAGGTCACTGATCCCCGCTCTGTCGTGTACTGGTGTATACAGCAGATCACTGATCCCCGGTCAGTAGAATACTGGTGTGTACAGCAGGTCACTGATCCCCGGTCTGTCGTGTACTGGTGTATACAGTAGGTCACGGATCCCCGGCCTGCAGTGTATGGTGTATACAGCAGGTCACTGATCCCTGGTCTGTAGTGTACTGGTGTATACAGCAGGTCACTGATCCGCGGTCTTTAGTGTACTGGTGTATACAGCAGGTCACTGATCCCCGGTCTGTGGTGTACTGGTGTATACAGCAGGTCACTGATCCCCGGTCTGTAGCGTACTGGTGTATGCAGCAGGTCACTTATCCCCAGTCTGTAGTGTACTGGTGTATACAGCAGGTCACTGATCCCTGGTCTGGAGTGTACTGGTGTGTAAAGCGGGTCACTGATCCCCGGTCTGTAGTGTACTGGTGTATACAGCAGGTCACTGATCCCCGATCTGTAGTGTACTGGTGTATACAGCAGGTCACTGATCCCCGGTCGGTAGTGTACTGGTGTATACAGGAGGTCACTGATCCCCGGTTTGTCTTGTACTGGTGTATACAGCATTTCACTGATCCCCGGTCTGTAGTGTACTGGTGTATACAGCAAGTCACTGATCCCCGCTCTGTAGTGCACTGGTGTATACAGCAGGTCACTGATCCGCAGTCTGTAGTGTACTGGTGTGTACAGCATGTCACTGATCCCCGGTCTGTAGTGTACTGGTGTATACAGCAGGTCACTGATCCGCGGTCTGCAGTGTACTGGTGTACGCAGCAGGTCACTGATCCCCGCTCTGTAGTGTACTGGTGTATACAGCAGATCACTGATCCCCGGTCAGTAGTGTACTGGTGTATACAGCAGATCACTGACCCCCGGTCTGTATTGTACTGGTGTGTACAGCAGGTCACTGATCCCCGGTCTGTATTGCACTGGTGTATACAGCAGGTCACTGATCCCCGGTCTGTATGGTACTGGTGTGTACAGCAGGTCACTGATCCGCGGTTTGTATTGTACTGGTGTATACAGCAGGTCACTGATCCCCGGTCTGTAGTGTACTGGTGTACGCAGCAGGTCACTGATCCCCGCTCTGTAGTGTAATGTTGTATACAGCAGATCACTGATCCCCGGTCAGTAGTATACTGGTGTATACAGCAGATCACTGATCCCCGGTCTGTGGTGTACTTGAGTGTACAGCAGGTCACTGATTCCCGGACTGTAGCGTACTGGTGCATACAGCAGGTCACTGATTCCCAGTCTGTAGTGTACTGGTGTGCACAGCAGGTCTCTGATCCCCGGTCTGTAGTGTAATGGTGTGTACAGCAGGTCACTGATCCCCGGTCTGTAGTGTACTGGTGTGTACAGCAGGTCACTGATCCCCGGTTTGTATTGTACTGGTGTATACAGCAGGTCACTGATCCCCGATCTGTAGTGTACTGGTGTCCGCAGCAGGTCACTGATCCCCGCTCTGTAGTGTAATGGTGTATACAGCAGATCACTGATCCCCGGTCAGTGGTATACTGGTGTATACAGCAGATCACTGATCCCCGGTCTGTAGTTTACTTGTGTGTACAGCAGGTCACTGATTCCCGGACTGTAGCGTACTGGTGCATACAGCAGGTCACTGATCCCCGGTCTGTGGAGTACTGGTGTGCACAGCGGTTCACTGATCCCTGGTCTGTAGTGTACTGGTGTATACGGTAGGTCACGGATCCCCGGTCTGTAGTGTATGGTGTATACAGCAGGTCACTGATCCCTGGTCTGTAGTGTACTGGTGTATACAGCAGGTCACTGATCCGCGGTCTTTAGTGTACTGGTGTATACAGCAGGTCTCTGATCCCCGGTCTGTGGTGTACTGGTGTATACAGCAGGTCACTGAGCCACGGTCTGTAGTGCACTGTAGTATACAGCAGGTCACTTATCCCCGGTCTGTCGTGTACTGGTGTATACAGCAGGTCACTGATCCCTGGTCTGGAGTGTACTGGTGTGTACAGCGGGTCACTGATCCCCGGTCTGTAGTGTACTGGTGTATACAGCAGGTCACTGATACCCGGTCTGTAGTGTACTGGTGTATACAGCAGGTCACTGATCCCCGGTCGGTAGTGTACTGGTGTATACAGGAGGTCACTGATCCCCGGTCGGTAGTGTACTGGTGTATACAGGAGGTCACTGATCCCCGGTCTGTAGTGTACTGGTGTATACAGGAGGTCACTGATCCCCGGTCTGTAGTGTACTGGTGTATACAGCAGGTCACTGATCCCCGGTATGTAATGTACTGGTGTATACAGCAGGTCACTGATCTCCGGTCTGTATTGCACTGGTGTGTACAGCAGGTCACTGATCCCCGGTTTGTATTGTACTGGTGTATACAGCAGATTACTGATCCCCGGTCTGTCATGTACTGGTGTATACAGCATTTCACTGATCCCCGGTCTGTAGTGTACTGGTGTATACAGCAAGTCACTGATCCCCGGTCTGTCGTGTACTGGTGTGTGCAGCGGGTCACTGATCCCCGGTCTGTAGTGTAATGGTGTATACAGCAGGTCACTGATCCGCAGTCTGCAGTGTACTGGTGTGTACAGCATGTCACTGATCCCCGGTCTGTAGTGCACTGGTGTATACAGCAGGTCACTGATCCGCGGTCTGTAGTGTACTGGTGTACGCAGCAGGTCACTGATCCCCGCTCTGTAGTGTACTGGTGTATACAGCAGATCACTGATCCCCGGTCAGTAGTGTACTGGTGTATACAGCAGATCACTGATCCCCGGTCTGTATTGTACTGGTGTGTACAGCAGGTCGCTGATCCCCGGTCTGTATTGTTCTGGTGTATACAGCAGGTCACTGATCCCCGGTCTGTATTGTACAGGTGTGTACAGCAGGTCACTGATCCCCGGTTTGTATTGTAATGGTGTATACAGCAGGTCACTGATCCCCGGCCTGTAGTGTACTAGTGTATACAGCATGTCACTGATCCCCGGTCTGTAGTGTACTGGTGGAAACAGCAGGTCACTGATCCCTGGTCTGTCGTGCACTGGTGTATACAGCAGGTCACTGATGCCCGGTCTGTAGTGTACTGGAGTATACAGCAGGTCACTGATCCCCGGTCTGTAGTGTACTGGTGTATACAGCAGGTCACTGATCCCCGGTCTGTAGTGTACTGGTGTATACAGCAGGTCACTGATCCCCGGTCTGTAGTGTACTGGTGTATACAGCAGGTCACTGATCCCCGGTCTGTAGTGTACTGGTGTATACAGTAGGTCACTGATCCCCGGTCTGCAGTGTACTGGTGTACACAGCAGGTCACTGATCCCCGGTCTGGAGAGTACTGGTGTGTACAGCGGGTCACTGATCCCTGGTCTCTAGTGTACTGGTGTATACAGCAGGTCACTGATCCCCGGTCTGCAGTGTACTGGTGTATACAGTAGTTCACTGATCCCCGGTCTGTAGTGTACTGGTGTGTACAGCGAGTCACTGATCCCCGGTCTGTAGTGTACTTCTGTATACAGCAGCTCACTGATCCCCGGTCTGTGGTGTACTGGTGTACACAGCAAGTCACTGATCCCCGGTCTGTAGTGTACTGGTGTACACAGCAGGTCACTGATCCCCGGTCTGTAGTGTACTGGTGTATACAGCAGGTCACTGATCCCCAGTCTGTAGTGTACTGGTGTGTACAGCAGGTCGCTGATCCCCGGTCTGTAGTGTACAGGTGTATACAGCAGGTCATTGAGCCCCCGTCTGTAGTGTACTGGTGTACACAGCAGGTCACTGATCCCCGGTCTGTAGTGTACTGGTGTATACAGCAGGTCACTGATCCCCAGTCTGTAGTGTACTGGTGTGTACAGCAGGTCGCTGATCCCCGGTCTGTATTGCACTGGTGTATACAGCAGGTCACTGATCCCCGGTCTGTATGGTACTGGTGTGTACAGCAGGTCACTGATCCGCGGTTTGTATTGTACTGGTGTATACAGCAGGTCACTGATCCCCGGTCTGTAGTGTACTGGTGTACGCAGCAGGTCACTGATCCCCGCTCTGTAGTGTAATGGTGTATACAGCAGGTCACTGATCCCCGGTCTGTATGGTACTGGTGTGTACAGCAGGTCACTGATCCGCGGTTTGTATTGTACTGGTGTATACAGCAGGTCACTGATCCCAGGTCTGTAGTGTACTGGTGTACGCAGCAGGTCACTGATCCCCGCTCTGTAGTTTAATGGTGTATACAGCAGATCACTGATCCCCGGTCAGTAGTATACTGGTGTATACAGCAGATCACTGATCCCCGGTCTGTAGTGTACTTGAGTGTACAGCAGGTCACTGATTCCCGGACTGTAGCGTACTGGTGCATACAGCAGGTCACTGATTCCCAGTCTGTAGTGTACTGGTGCGCACAGCAGGTCTCTGATCCCCGGTCTGTAGTGTAATGGTGTGTACAGCAGGTCACTGATCCCCGGTCTGTAGTGTACTGGTGTGTACAGCAGGTCACTGATCCCCGGTTTGTATTGTACTGGTGTATACAGCAGGTCACTGATCCCCGGTCTGTAGTGTACTGGTGTCCGCAGCAGGTCACTGATCCCCGCTCTGTAGTGTAATGGTGTATACAGCAGATCACTGATCCCCGGTCAGTGGTATACTGGTGTATACAGCAGATCACTGATCCCCGGTCTGTAGTTTACTTGTGTGTACAGCAGGTCACTGATTCCCGGACTGTAGCGTACTGGTGCATACAGCAGGTCACTGATCCCCGGTCTGTGGAGTACTGGTGTGCACAGCGGTTCACTGATCCCTGGTCTGTAGTGTACTGGTGTATACGGTAGGTCACGGATCCCCGGTCTGTAGTGTATGGTGTATACAGCAGGTCACTGATCCCTGGTCTGTAGTGTACTGGTGTATACAGCAGGTCACTGATCCGCGGTCTTTAGTGTACTGGTGTATACAGCAGGTCTCTGATCCCCGGTCTGTGGTGTACTGGTGTATACAGCAGGTCACTGAGCCACGGTCTGTAGTGCACTGTAGTATACAGCAGGTCACTTATCCCCGGTCTGTCGTGTACTGGTGTATACAGCAGGTCACTGATCCCTGGTCTGGAGTGTACTGGTGTGTACAGCGGGTCACTGATCCCCGGTCTGTAGTGTACTGGTGTATACAGCAGGTCACTGATACCCGGTCTGTAGTGTACTGGTGTATACAGCAGGTCACTGATCCCCGGTCGGTAGTGTACTGGTGTATACAGGAGGTCACTGATCCCCGGTCTGTAGTGTACTGGTGTATACAGCAGGTCACTGATCCCCGGTATGTAATGTACTGGTGTGTACAGCAGGTCACTGATCTCCGGTCTGTATTGCACTGGTGTGTACAGCAGGTCACTGATCCCCGGTTTGTATTGTACTGGTGTATACAGCAGATTACTGATCCCCGGTCTGTCATGTACTGGTGTATACAGCATTTCACTGATCCCCGGTCTGTAGTGTACTGGTGTATACAGCAAGTCACTGATCCCCGGTCTGTCGTGTACTGGTGTGTGCAGCGGGTCACTGATCCCCGGTCTGTAGTGTAATGGTGTATACAGCAGGTCACTGATCCGCAGTCTGCAGTGTACTGGTGTGTACAGCATGTCACTGATCCCCGGTCTGTAGTGCACTGGTGTATACAGCAGGTCTCTGATCCGCGGTCTGTAGTGTACTGGTGTACGCAGCAGGTCACTGATCCCCGCTCTGTAGTGTACTGGTGTATACAGCAGATCACTGATCCCCGGTCAGTAGTGTACTGGTGTATACAGCAGATCACTGAACCCCGGTCTGTATTGTACTGGTGTGTACAGCAGGTCGCTGATCCCCGGTCTGTAGTGTTCTGGTGTATACAGCAGGTCACTGATCCCCGGTCTGTATTGTACAGGTGTGTACAGCAGGTCACTGATCCCCGGTTTGTATTGTAATGGTGTATACAGCAGGTCACTGATCCCCGGCCTGTAGTGTACTAGTGTATACAGCATGTCACTGATCCCCGGTCTGTAGTGTACTGGTGGAAACAGCAGGTCACTGATACCTGGTCTGTCGTGCACTGGTGTATACAGCAGGTCACTGATCCCCGGTCTGTAGTGTACTGGAGTATACAGCAGGTCACTGATCCCCGGTCTGTAGTGTACTGGTGTATACAGCAGGTCACTGATCCCCGGTCTGTAGTGTACTGGTGTATACAGCAGGTCACTGATCCCCGGTCTGTAGTGTACTGGTGTATACAGCAGGTCACTGATCCCCGGTCTGTAGTGTACTGGTGTATACAGTCGGTCACTGATCCCCGGTCTGCAGTGTACTGGTGTACACAGCAGGTCACTGATCCCCGGTCTGGAGAGTACTGGTGTGTACAGCGGGTCACTGATCCCTGGTCTCTAGTGTACTGGTGTTTACAGCAGGTCACTGATCCCCGGTCTGCAGTGTACTGGTGTATACAGTAGTTCACTGATCCCCGGTCTGTAGTGTACTGGTGTGTACAGCGAGTCACTGATCCCCGGTCTGTAGTGTACTTCTGTATACAGCAGCTCACTGATCCCCGGTCTGTGGTGTACTGGTGTACACAGCAAGTCACTGATCCCCGGTCTGTAGTGTACTGGTGTACACAGCAGGTCACTGATCCCCGGTCTGTAGTGTACTGGTGTATACAGCAGGTCACTGATCCCCAGTCTGTAGTGTACTGGTGTGTACAGCAGGTCGCTGATCCCCGGTCTGTAGTGTACAGGTGTATACAGCAGGTCATTGAGCCCCCGTCTGTAGTGTACTGGTGTACACAGCAGGTCACTGATCCCCGGTCTGTAGTGTACTGGTGGTTACAGCATGCCACTGATCCCCGGTCTGTAGTGTACTGGTGTATACAGCAGGTCACTGATCCCCGGTCTGTAGTGTGCTGGTGTGTACAGTGGGTCACTGATCCCCGGCCTGCAGTGTACTGGTGTATACAGCAGGTCACTGATACCCGGTCTGTAGTGTACTGGTGTATACAGCAGGTCACTGATCCCCAGTCGGTAGTGTACTGGTGTATACAGGAGGTCACTGATCCCCGGTCTGTAGTGTACTGGTGTATACAGCAGGTCACTGATCCCCGGTCTGTAGTGTACTTGTGTATGCAGCAGGTCACTGATCCCCGGTATGTAGTGCACTGGTGTGTACAGCAGGTCACTGATCCCCAGTCTGTAGTGTACTGGTGTGTACAGCAGGTCACTGATCCCCGGTTTGTATTGTACTGGTGTATACAGCAGGTTACTGATCCCCGGTCTGTCGTGTACTGGTGTACACAGCATGTCACTGATCCTCGGTCTGTAGTGTACTGGTGTATACAGCAAGTCACTGATCCCCGGTCTGTCGTGTACTGGTGTGTGCAGCGGGTTACTGATTCCCGGTCTGTAGTGTACTGGTGTTTCCAGCAGGTCACTGATCCCCGTTCTGCAGTGTACTGGTGTATACAGCAGGTCACTGATCCCCGGTCTGAAGTGTACTGGTGTATACAGCAGGTCACTGATCCCCGGTCTGTAGTGTACTGGTGAATACAGCAGGTCACTGATCCCCGGTCTGTAGTGCACTGGTGTATACAGCAGGTCACTGATCCGCAGTCTGTAGTGCACTGGTGTGTAAAGCATGTCACTGATCCCCGGTCTGTAGTGTACTTGTGCATACAGCAGGTTACTGATCCCCGGTCTGTCGTGTACTGGTGTACACAGCATGTCACTGATCCCCGGTCTGTAGTGTACTGGTGTATACAGCAGGTCACTGATCCCCGGTCTGTAGTGTACTGGTGTATACAGTAGGTCACTGATCCCCGGTCTGTAGTGTACTGGTGTATACAGCAGGTCACTGATCCCCGGTCTGTAGTTTACTGGTGTGTACAGCAGGTCACTGATCCCAGGGCTGTAGTGTACTGGTGTATGCAGCAGGTCACTGATCCCCGGTCTGTACTGTACTGGTGTATACAGTAGTTCACTGATCCCCGGTCTGTAGTGCACTGGTGTGTACAGCAGGTCACTGATCCCCGGTCTGTAGTTTACTGGTGTACGCAGCAGGTCACTGATCCCCGGTCTGTAGTGTACTGGTGTATACAGCAGGTCACTGATCCCCGGTCTGTAGTGTACTGGTGTGTACAGCAGGTCACTGATTCCCGGTCTGCAGCATTCTTGTGTATACAACAGGTCACTGATCCCCGGTCTGTAGTGTACTGGTGTGTACAGCAGGTCACTGATCCCCGGTCTGCAGTGTACTGGTGTGTACAGCAGGTCACTGATCCTCGGTCTGCAGTGTACTGGTGTATACAGCAGGTCACTGATCCCCAGTCTGCAGTATGCTGGTGTGTACAGCAGGTCACTGATCCCCGGTCTGTAGTGTACTGGTGTATACAGCAGGTCAATGATCCCCGGTCTGTAGTGTACTCGTGTGTACAGCAGGTCACTGATCCCTGGTCTGTACTGTACTGGTGTATACAGCAAGTCACTGATCCCCGGTCTGTAGTGCACTGGTGTACGCAGCAGGTCACTGATCCCCGCTCTGTAGTGTACTGGTGTATACAGCAGATCACTGATCCCCGGTCAGTAGTGTACTGGTGTATACAGCAGATCACTGATCCCCGGTCTGTATTGTACTGGTGTGTACAGCAGGTCGCTGATCCCCGGTCTGTAGTGTACTGGTGTATACAGCATGTCACTGATACCCGGTCTGTAGTGTACTGGTGTATACAGCAGGTCACTGATCCCTGGTCTGTCGTGCACTGGTGTATACAGCAGGTCACTGATCCCCGGTCTGTAGTGTACTGGAGTATACAGCAGGTCACTGATCCCCGGTCTGTAGTGTACCGGTGTATACAGCAGGTCACTGATCCCCGGTCTGTAGTGTACTGGTGTATACAGCCGGTCACTGATCCCCGGTCTGTAGTGTACTGGTGTATACAGCAGGTCACTGATCCCCGGTCTGTAGTGTACTGGTGTATACAGTAGGTCACTGATCCCCGGTCTGCAGTGTACTGGTGTACACAGCAGGTCACTGATCCCCGGTCTGGAGAGTACTGGTGTGCACAGCGGGTCACTGATCCCTGGTCTCTAGTGTACTGGTGTATACAGCAGGTCACTGATCCCCGGTCTGCAGTGTACTGGTGTATACAGTAGTTCACTGATCCCCGGTCTGTAGTTTACTGGTGTGTACAGCGAGTCACTGATCCCCGGTCTGTAGTGTACTTCTGTATACAGCAGCTCACTGATCCCCGGTCTGTGGTGTACTGGTGTACACAGCAAGTCACTGATCCCCGGTCTGTAGTGTACTGGTGTACACAGCAGGTCACTGATCCCCGGTCTGTAGTCTACTGGTGTATACAGCAGGTCACTGATCCCCAGTCTGTAGTGTACTGGTGTGTACAGCAGGTCGCTGATCCCCGGTCTGTAGTGTACAGGTGTATACAGCAGGTCATTGAGCCCCCGTCTGTAGTGTACTGGTGTACGCAGCAGGTCACTGATCCCCGGTCTGTAGTGTACTGGTGGTTACAGCATGCCACTGATCCCCGGTCTGTAGTGTACTGGTGTATACAGCAGGTCACTGATACCCGGTCTGTAGTGTACTGGTGTATACAGCAGGTCACTGATCCCCAGTCAGTAGTGTACTGGTGTACACAGCAGGTCACTGATCCCCGGTCTGTAGTGTGCTGGTGTGTACAGCGGGTCACTGATCCCCGGCCTGCAGTGTACTGGTGTATACAGCAGGTCACTGATACCCGGTCTGTAGTGTACTGGTGTATACAGCAGGTCACTGATCCCCAGTCGGTAGTGTACTGGTGTATACAGGAGGTCACTGATCCCCGGTCTGTAGTGTACTGGTGTATACAGCAGGTCACTGATCCCTGGTCTGTAGTGTACTTGTGTATGTAGCAGGTCACTGATCCCCGGTTTGTAGTGTACTGGTGTGTACAGCAGGTCACTGATCCCCGGTATGTAGTGCACTGGTGTGTACAGCAGGTCACTGATCCCCAGTCTGTATTGTACTGGTGTGTACAGCAGGTCACTGATCCCCGGTTTGTATTGTACTGGTGTATACAGCAGGTTACTGATCCCCGGTCTGTCGTGTACTGGTGTACACAGCATGTCACTGATCCTCGGTCTGTAGTGTACTGGTGTATACAGCAAGTCACTGATCCCCGGTCTGTCGTGTACTGGTGTGTGCAGCGGGTTACTGATCCCCGGTCTGTAGTGTACTGGTGTTTCCAGCAGGTCATTGATCCCCGTTCTGCAGTGTACTGGTGTGTACAGCAGTTCACTGATCCCCGGCCTGTAGTATACTGGTGTATACAGCAGGTCACTGATCCCCGGTCTGAAGTGTACTGGTGTATACAGCAGGTCACTGATCCCCGGTCTGTAGTGCACTGGTGCATACAGCAGGTCACTGATCCGCAGTCTGTAGTGCACTGGTGTGTACAGCAGGTCACTGATCCCCGGTCTGTAGTTTACTGTTGGAAACAGCAGGTCACTGATCCCCGGTCTGTAGTGTACTGGTGTATACAGCAGGTCACTGATCCCCGGTCTGCAGTGCACTGGTGTACACAGCAGGTCACTGATCCCTGGTCTGTAGAGTACTGGTGTATACAGCAGTTCACTGATCCCCGGTCTGTAGTGTGCTGGTGTGTACAGCAGGTCACTGATCCCCGGTCTATAGTGTACTGGTGTGTACAGCAGGTCACTGATCCCCGGTCTGTAGTGTACTTCTGTATACAGCAGTTCACTGATCCCCGGTCTGTGGTGTACTGGTGTATACAGCAAGTCACTGATCCCCGGTCTGTAGTGTACTGGTGTATGCAGCAGGTCACTGATCCCCGGTCTGTAGTGTACTGGTGTGTACAGCAGGTCACTGATCCCCGGTCTATAGTGTACTGGTGTGTACAGCAGGTCACTGATCCCCGGTCTGTAGTGTACTTCTGTATACAGCAGTTCACTGATCCCCGGTCTGTGGTGTACTGGTGTATACAGCAAGTCACTGATCCCCCGTCTGTAGTGTACTGGTGTATGCAGCAGGTCACTGATACCCGGTCTGTAGTGTAGTGGTGTATACAGCAGGTCATTGATCCCCCGTCTGTAGTGTACTGGTGTGTACAGCAGGTCACTGATCCCCGGTCTGTATTGTACTGGTGTATACAGCAGGTCACTGATCCCCGGTCTGTAGTGTACTGGTGTGTACAGCATGTCACTGATCCCCGGTCTGTAGTGTACTGGTGTTTCCAGCATGTCATTGATCCCCCATCTGTAGTGTACTGGTGTATACAGCAAGTCACTGATCCCCGGTCTGTAGTGTACTGGTGTGTACAGCATGTCACTGATCCCCGGTCGGTAGTGTACTGGTGTATATAGCAGGTCACTGATCCCCGGTTTGAAGGGTACTGCTGAGTACAGCAGGTCACTGATCCCCGGTCTGTATTGTACTGGTGTATACAGCAGGTCACTGATCCCCGGTCTGTAGTGTACTGGTGTGTACAGCATGTCACTGATCCCTGGTCGGTAGTGTACTGGTGTATACAGGAGGTCACTGATCCCCGGTCTTTAGTGTACTGGCCTATACAGCAGCTCACTGATCCCCGGTCTGTAGTGTACTGGTGTGTACAGCAGGTCACTGATCCCCGGTCTGTAGTGTACTGGTGTGTACAGCAGGTCATTGAACCCCGGTCTGTAGTGTACTGGTGTGTACAGCAGGTCACTGATCCCCGGTATATCGTGTACTGGTGTGTACAGCAGTTCACTGATCCCCGGTCTGCATTGTACTGATGTGTACAGCAGGTCACTGATCCCCGGTCTGTAGTGTACTGGTGTATGCAGCAGGTCACTGATCCCCGGTTGGTAGTGTACTGGTGTATACAGGAGGTCACTGATCCGCGGTCTGTCGTTTACTGGTGTATACAGCAGGTCACTGATCCCCGGTCTGTAGTGCACTTGTGTATGCAGCAGGTCACTGATCCCCGGTTTGTCGTGTACTGGTGTGTACAGCAGGTCACTGATCCCCGGTATGTAGTGTACTGATGTGTACAGCAGGTCACTGATCCCCTGTCTGTATTGTACTGGTGTGTACAGCAGGTCACTGATCCCCGGTTTGTATTGCACTGGTGCATACAGCAGGTTACTGATCCCCGGTCTGTCGTGTACTGGTGTATACAGCATGTCACTGATCCTCGGTCTGTAGTGTACTGGTGTACACAGCAAGTCACTGATCCCCGGTCTGTCGTGCACTGGTGTGTGCAGCGGGTTACTGATCCCCGGTCTGTAGTGTACTGGTGTATACAGCAGGTCACTGATCCCCGGTCTGTAGTGTACTGGTGTGTACAGCAGGTCACTGATCCCCGGCCTGTAGTGTACTGGTGTATACAGCAGGTCACTGATCCCCGGTCTGTAGTGTACTGGTGTATACAGCAGGTCACTGATCCCCGGTCTGTAGTGTACTTGTGTATACAGCAGGTCACTGATCCCCGGTCTGTAGTGTACTGGTGTATACAGCAGGTCGCTGATCCCCGGTCTGTAGTGTACTGGTGTATACAGCAGGTCACTGATCCCCGGTCTGCAGTGTACTGGTGTACACAGCAGGTCACTGATCCCTGGTCTGTAGTGTACTGGTGTGTACAGCAGGTCACTGATCCCCGGTCTGTAGTGTACTGGTGTGTACAGCGGGTCACTGATCCCCGGTCTGTAGTGTACTTCTGTATACAGCAGCTCACTGATCCCCGGTCTGTGGTGCACTGGTGTATACAGCAAGTCACTGATCCCCGGTCTGTAGTGTACTGGTGTACACAGCAGGTCACTGATCCCCGGTCTGTAGTGTACTGGTGTATACAGCAGGTCATTGATCCCCCGTCTGTAGTGTACTGGTGTATGCAGCAGGTCACTGATACCCGGTCTGTAGTGTACTGGTGTATACAGCAGGTCGTTGATCCCCCGTCTGTAGTGTACTGGTGTGTACAGCAGGTCACTGATCCACGGACTGTATTGTACTGGGGTATACAGCAGGTCACTGATCCCCGGTCTTTAGTGTACTGGTGTGTATAGCATGTCACTGATCCCCAGTTTGTAGTGTACTGCTGTATACAGCAGGTCACTGATCCCCGGTTTGTAGTGTACTGGTGTGTACAGCAGGTCACTGATCCCCGGTCTGTATTGTACTGGTGTATACAGCAGGTCACTGATCCCCGGTCTGTAGTGTACTGGTGTGTACAGCATGTCACTGATCCCCGGTCGGTAGTGTACTGGTGTATACAGGAGGTCACTGATCCCCGATCTTTAGTGTATTGGTGTATACAGCAGCTCACTAATCCCCGGTCTGTAGTGTACTGGTGTGTACAGCAGCTCACTGATCCCCGGTCTGTAGTGTACTGGTGTATACAGCAGATCATTGATCCCCGGTCTGTAGTGTACTGGTGTGTACAGCAGGTCACTGATCCCCGGTATGTATTGTACTGATGTGTACAGCAGGTCACTGATCCCCGGTCTGTATTGTACTGGTGTATACAGCAGGTCACTGATCCCCGGTCTGTATTGTACTGGTGTGTACAGCAGGTCACTGATCCCCGGTTTGTATTGTACTGGTGTATACAGCAGGTCACTGATCCCCGGTCTGTCGTGTACTGGTGTGTGCAGCAGGTCACTGATCCCCGGTCTGTCGTGTACTGGTGTGTGCAGCGGTTCACTGATCCCCGGTCTGTAGTGTACTGGTGTATACAGCAGGTCACTGATCCCAGGTCTGTAGTGTACTGGTGTATACAGCAGGTCACTGATCCCCGGTCTGTAGTGTACTGGTGTATACAGCAGGTCACTGATCCCCGGTCTGTACTGTACTGGTGTATACAGCAGCTCACTGATCCCCGGTCTGTAGTGTACTTGTGTGTACAGCAGCTCACTGATCCCCGGTCTGTAGTGTACTGGTGTATACAGCAGGTCACTGATCCCCGGTCTGTAGTTTACTGGTGTGTACAGCAGCTCACTGATCCCCGGTCTGTAGTGTACTGGTGTATACAGCAGGTCATTGATCCCCGGTCTGTAGTGTACTGGTGTGTACAGCAGGTCACTGATCCCCGGTCTGTATTGTACTGATGTGTACAGCAGGTCACTGATCCCCGGTCTGTATTGTACTGGTGTATACAGCAGGTCACTGATCCCCGGTCTGTATTGTACTGGTGTGTACAGCAGGTCACTGATCCCCGGTTTGTATTGTACTGGTGTATACAGCAGGTCACTGATCCCCGGTCTGTCGTGTACTGGTGTGTGCAGCAGGTCACTGATCCCCGGTCTGTCGTGTACTGGTGTGTGCAGCGGTTCACTGATCCCCGGTCTGTAGTGTACTGGTGTATACAGCAGGTCACTGATCCCAGGTCTGTAGTGTACTGGTGTATACAGCAGGTCACTGATCCCCGGTCTGTAGTGTACTGGTGTATACAGCAGGTCACTGATCCCCGGTCTGTACTGTACTGGTGTATACAGCAGCTCACTGATCCCCGGTCTGTAGTGTACTTGTGTGTACAGGAGCTCACTGATCCCCGGTCTGTAGTGTACTGGTGTATACAGCAGGTCACTGATCCCCGGTCTGTAGTTTACTGGTGTGTACAGCAGGTCACTGATCCCAGGGCTGTAGTTTACTGGTGTATGCAGCAGGTCACTGATCCCCGGTCTGTACTGTACTGGTGCATACAGTAGTTCACTGATCCCCGGTCTGTAGTGCACTGGTGTGTACAGCAGGTCACTGATCCCCGGTCTGTAGTTTACTGGTGTACGCAGCAGGTCACTGATCCCCGGTCTGTAGTGTACTGGTGTATACAGCAGGTCACTGATCCCCGGTCTGTAGTGTACTGGTGTGTACAGCAGGTCACTGATTCCCGGTCTGCAGCATTCTTGTGTATACAACAGGTCACTGATCCTCGGTCTGTAGTGTACTGGTGTGTACAGCAGGTCACTGATCCCCAGTCTGTAGTGTACTGGTGTGTACAGCAGGTCACTGATCCCCGGTCTGCAGTGTACTGGTGTGTACAGCAGGTCACTGATCCTCGGTCTGCAGTGTACTGGTGTATACAGCAGGTCACTGATCCCCAGTCTGCAGTATGCTGGTGTGTACAGCAGGTCACTGATCCCCGGTCTGTAGTGTACTGGTGTATACAGCAGGTCAATGATCCCCGGTCTGTAGTGTACTAGTGTGTACAGCAGGTCACTGATCCCTGGTCTGCAGTGCACTGGTGTACGCAGCAGGTCACTGATCCCCGCTCTGTAGTGTACTGGTGCATACAGCAGATCACTGATCCCCGGTCAGTAGTGTACTGGTATATACAGCAGATCACTGATCCCCGGTCTGTAGTGTACTTGTGTGTACAGCAGATCACTGATCCCCGGTCTGTAGTGTACTTGTGTGTACAGCAGGTCACTGATTCCCGGTCTGTAGTGTACTGGTGTACACAGCAGGTCACTGATCCCCGGTCTGTAGTGTAATGGTGTATACAGCAGGTCACTGATCCCCAGTCTGTAGTGTACTGGTGTGTACAGCAGGTCACTGATCCCCGGTCTGTAGTGTACTGGTGTATACAGCAGGTCATTGATCCCCCGTCTGTAGTGTACTGGTGTGTACAGCAGGTCACTGATCCCCGGTCTGTATTGTACTGGTGTATACAGCAGGTCATTAATCCCCCGTCTGTAGTGTACTGGTGTGTACAGCAGGTCACTGATCCCCGGTCTGTATTGTACTGGTGTATACAGCAGCTCACTGATCCCTGGTCTGCAGTGTACTGGTGTGTGCAGCATGTCACTGATCCCCGGTCTGTAGTGTACTGGTGTATACAGCAGGTCACTGCTCCCCGCCTTGTAGAGTACTGGTGAGTACAGCAGGTCACTGATCCCCGGTCTGTATTGTACTGGTGTGTGCAGCATGTCACTGATCCCCGGTCTGTAGTGTACTGGTGTATACAGCAGGTCACTGATCCCCGGCTTGTAGTGTACTGGTGTATACAGCAGGTCACTGATCCCTGGTCTGTAGTGTGCTGGTGCGTACAGCATGTCACTGATCCCCGGTCGGTAGTGTACTGGTGTATACAGGAGGTCACTGATCCCCGGTCTTTAGTGTACTGGTGTATACAGCAGCTCACTGATCCCCGGTCTGTAGTGTACTGGTGTGTACAGCAGGTCACTGATCCCCGGTCTGTATTGTACTGATGTGTACAGCAGGTCACTGATCCCCGGTCTGTATTGTACTGGTGTATACAGCAGGTCACTGATCCCCGGTCTGTATTGTACTGGTGTGTACAGCAGGTCACTGATCCCCGGTTTGTATTGTACTGGTGTATACAGCAGGTCACTGATCCCCGGTCTGTCGTGTACTGGTGTGTGCAGCAGGTCACTGATCCCAGGTCTGTAGTGTACTGGTGTATACAGCAGGTCACTGATCCCCGGTCTGTAGTGTACTGGTGTATACAGCAGGTCACTGATCCCCGGTCTGTACTGTACTGGTGTATACAGCAGCTCACTGATCCCCGGTCTGTAGTGTACTTGTGTGTACAGCAGCTCACTGATCCCCGGTCTGTAGTGCACTGGTGTATACAGCAGGTCACTGATCCCCGGTCTGTAGTGTGCTGGTGTATTGAACAGGTCACTGATCCGCGGTCTGTAGTGTACTGGTGTATACAGCAGGTCACTGATCCCCGGTCTGTAGTTTACTGGTGTGTACAGCAGGTCACTGATCCCAGGGCTGTAGTGTACTGGTGTATGCAGCAGGTCATTGATCCCCGGTCTGTACTGTACTGGTGTATACAGTAGTTCACTGATCCCCGGTCTGTAGTGCACTGGTGTGTACAGCAGGTCACTGATCCCCGGTCTGTAGTTTACTGGTGTATGCAGCAGGTCACTGATCCCCGGTCTGTAGTGTACTGGTGTATACAGCAGGTCACTGATCCCCGGTCTGTAGTGTACTGGTGTGTACAGCAGGTCACTGATTCCCGGTCTGCAGCATTCTTGTGTATACAACAGGTCACTGATCCTCGGTCTGTGGTGTACTGGTGTGTACAGCAGGTCACTGATCCCCAGTCTGTAGTGTACTGGTGTGTACAGCAGGTCACTGATCCCCGCTCTGTAGTGTACTGGTGTGTACAGCAGGTCACTGATCCTCGGTCTGCAGTGTACTGGTGTATACAGCAGGTCACTGATCCCCAGTCTGCAGTATGCTGGTGTGTACATCAGGTCACTGATCCCCGGTCTGTAATGTACTGGTGTGTACAGCAGGTCACTGATCCCCGGTCTGTCGTGTACTGGTGTATACAGCAGGTCAATGATCCCCGGTCTGTAGTGTACTAGTGTGTACAGCAGGTCACTGATCCCTGGTCTGTACTGTACTGGTGTATACAGCAAGTCACTGATCCCCGGTCTGTAGTGCACTGGTGTACGCAGCAGGTCACTGATCCCCGCTCTGTAGTGTACTGGTGTATACAGCAGATCACTGATCCCCGGTCAGTAGTGTACTGGTATATACAGCAGATCACTGATCCCCGGTCTGTAGTGTACTTGTGTGTACAGCAGATCACTGATCCCCGGTCTGTAGTGTACTTGTGTGTACAGCAGGTCACTGATTCCCGGTCTGTAGCGTACTGGTGTATACAGCAGGTCTCTGATCCCCGGTCTGTAGTGTACTGGTGTGTACAGCAGGTCTCTGATCTCCGGTCTGTAGTGTACTGGTGTACACAGCAGGTCACTGATCCCCGGTCTGTAGTGTAATGGTGTATACAGCAGGTCACTGATCCCCAGTCTGTGGTGTACTGGTGTGTACAGCATGTCACTGATCCCCGGTCTGTAGTGTACTGGTGTATACAGCAGGTCATTGATCCCCTGTCTGTAGTGTACTGGTGTATGCAGCAGGTCACTGATACCCGGTCTGTAGTGTACTGGTGTGTACAGCAGGTCATTGATCCCCTGTCTGTAGTGTACTGGTGTGTACAGCAGGTCACTGATCCCTGGTCTGTATTGTACTGGTGTATACAGCAGGTCACTGATCCCCGGCCTGTAGTGTACTGGTGTATACAGCAGGTCACTGATCCCCGGTCTGTAGTGTACTGGTGTATACAGCGGGTCACTGATCCCCGGTCTGTAGTGTACTGGTGTATACAGCAGGTCACTGATCCCCGGTCTGTAGTGTACTGGTGTATACAGCAGGTCACTGATCCGCAGTCTGTAGTGTACTGGTGTGTACAGCAGGTCACTGATCCCCGGTCTGTAGTGTACTTGTATATACAGCAGGTCACTGATCCCCGGTCTGTAGTGTACTGGTGTATACAGCAGTTCACTGATCCCCGGTCTGTAGTGTACTGGTTTATACAGCAGGTCACTGATCCCCGGTCTGCAGTGCACTGGTGTACACAGCAGGTCACTGATCCCTGGTCTGTAGAGTACTGGTGTATACAGCAGTTCACTGATCCCCGGTCTGTAGTGTACTGGTGTGTACAGCAGGTCACTGATCCCCGGTCTGTAGTGTACCGGTGTGTACAGCGGGTCACTGATCCCCGGTCTGTAGTGTACTTCTGTATACAGCAGCTCACTGATCCCCGGTCTGTGGTGTACTGGTGTATACAACAGGTCACTGATCCCCCGTCTGTAGTGTACTGGTGTATACAACAGGTCACTGATCCCCCGTCTGTAGTGTACTGGTGTATGCAGCAGGTCACTGATACCCGGTCTGTAGTGTACTGGTGTATACAGCAGGTCATTGATCCCCCGTCTGTCGTGTACTGGTGTGTACAGCAGGTCACTGATCCCCGGTCTGTATTGTACTGGGGTATAGAGCAGGTCACTGATCCCCGGTCTGCAGTGTACTGGTGTGTACAGCATGTCACTGATCCCCGGTTTGTAGTGTACTGGTGTATACAGCAGGTCACTGATCCCCGGTTTGTAGTGTACTGGTGTGTACAGCAGGTCACTGATCCCCGGTCTGTATTGTACTGGTGTATACAGCAGGTCACTGATCCCCGGTCTGTAGTGTACTGGTGTATACAGCAGGTCATTGATCCCCGGTCTGTAGTGTACTGGTGTGTACAGCAGGTCACTGATCCCCGGTATATAGTGTACTGGTGTGAACAGCAGGTCACTGATCCCCGGTCTGTATTGTACTGATGTGTACAGCAGGTCACTGATCCCCGGTCTGTATTGTACTGGTGTATACAGCAGGTCACTGATCCCTGGTCTATATTGTACTGGTGTGTACAGCAGGTCACTGATCCCCGGTTTGTATTGTACTGGTGTATACAGCAGGTCACTGATCCCCGGCCTGTAGTGTACTGGTGTATACAGCATGTCACTGATCCCCGGTCTGTAGTGTACTGGTGTATACAGCAGGTCACTGATCCCCGGTCTGTCGTGTACTGGTGTATACAGCAGGTCACTGATCCCCGGTCTGTACTGTACTGGTGTATACAGCAGCTCACTGATCCCCGGTCTGTAGTGTACTTGTGTGTACAGCAGCTCACTGATCCCCGGTCTGTCGTGTACTGGTGTATACAGCAGGTCACCGATCCCCGGTCTGTAGTGTGCTGGTGTATAGAACAGGTCACTGATCCGCGGTCTGTCGTGTACTGGTGTATACAGCAGGTCACTGATCCCCGGTCTGCAGTTTACTGGTGTGTACAGCAGGTCACTGATCCCAGGCTTGTAGTGTACTGGTGTATGCAGCAGGTCACTGATCCCCGGTCTGTACTGTACTGGTGTATACAGTAGTTCACTGATCCCCGGTCTGTAGTGTACTGGTGTATACAGCAGGTCACTGAACCCCGGTCTGTAGTGTACTGGTGTGTACAGCAGGTCACTGATCCCCGGTCTGTAGTGTACTGGTGTATACAGCAGGTCACTGATCCCCGGTCTTTAGTGTACTGGTGTGTACAGCAGGTCACTGATTCCCGGTCTGTAGCATACTTGTGTATACAACAGGTCACTGATCCTCGGTCTGTAGTGTACTGGTGTGTACAGCAGGTCACTGATCCCCAGTCTGCAGTGTGCTGGTGTGTACATCAGGTCACTGATCCCCGGTCTGTAATGTACTGGTGTGTACAGCAGGTCACTGATCCCCGGTCTGTAGTGTACTAGTGTGTACAGCAGGTCACTGATCCCTGGTCTGTACTGTACTGGTGTATACAGCAGGTCACTGATCCCCGGTCTGTAGTGTACTGGTGTATACAGCAGGTCGCTGATCCCCGGTCTGTAGTGCACTGGTGTACGCAGCAGATCACTGATCCCCGGTCTGTAGTGTACTGGTGTGTAGAGCAGGTCACTGATCCCCGGTCTGTAGTGTACTGGTGTATACAGCAGGTCACTGATCCCCCGTCTGTAGTGTACTGGTGTATACAACAGGTCACTGATCCCCCGTCTGTAGTGTACTGGTGTACGCAGCAGATCACTGATCCCCGGTCTGTAGTGTATGGTGTATACAGCAAGTCACTGATCTCCGATATGTAGTGTACTGGTGTGTACAGCAGGTCACGGATCCCCGGTCTATATTGTACTGGTGTGTACAGCAGGTCACTGATCCCCGGTCTGTCGTGTACTGGTGTGTGCAGCAGGTCACTGATCCCCGGTTTGTAGTGTACTGGTGTATACAGCAGGTCACTGATCCCCGGCTTGTAGAGTACTGGTGAGTACAGCAGGTCACTGATCCCCGGTCTGTATTGTACTGGTGTGTGCAGCATGTCACTGATCCCCGGTCTGTAGTGTACTGGTGTATACAGCAGGTCACTGATCCCCGGCTTGTAGTGTACTGGTGTATACAGCAGGTCACTGATCCCTGGTCTGTAGTGTACTGGTGCGTACAGCATGTCACTGATCCCCGGTCGGTAGTGTACTGGTGTATACAGGAGGTCACTGATCCCCGGTCTTTAGTGTACTGGTGTATACAGCAGCTCACTGATCCCCGGTCTGTAGTGTACTGGTGTATACAGCAGCTCACTGATCCCCGGTCTGTAGTGTACTGGTGTATACAGGAGGTCACTGATCCCCGGTCTTTAGTGTACTGGTGTATACAGCAGCTCACTGATCCCCGGTCTGTAGTGTACTGGTGTGTACAGCAGGTCACTGATCCCCGGTCTGTATTGTACTGATGTGTACAGCAGGTCACTGATCCCCGGTCTGTATTGTACTGGTGTATACAGCAGGTCACTGATCCCCGGTCTGTATTGTACTGGTGTGTACAGCAGGTCACTGATCCCCGGTTTGTATTGTACTGGTGTATACAGCAGGTCACTGATCCCCGGTCTGTCGTGTACTGGTGTGTGCAGCAGGTCACTGATCCCCGGTCTGTCGTGTACTGGTGTGTGCAGCGGTTCACTGATCCCCGGTCTGCAGTGTGCTGGTGTATACAGCAGGTCACTGATCCCAGGTCTGTAGTGTACTGGTGTATACAGCAGGTCACTGATCCCCGGTCTGTAGTGTACTGGTGTATACAGCAGGTCACTGATCCCCGGTCTGTACTGTACTGGTGTATACAGCAGCTCACTGATCCCCGGTCTGTAGTGTACTTGTGTGTACAGCAGCTCACTGATCCCCGGTCTGTAGTGCACTGGTGTATACAGCAGGTCACTGATCCCCGGTCTGTAGTGTGCTGGTGTATTGAACAGGTCACTGATCCGCGGTCTGTAGTGTACTGGTGTATACAGCAGGTCACTGATCCCCGGTCTGTAGTTTACTGGTGTGTACAGCAGGTCACTGATCCCAGGGCTGTAGTGTACTGGTGTATGCAGCAGGTCATTGATCCCCGGTCTGTACTGTACTGGTGTATACAGTAGTTCACTGATCCCCGGTCTGTAGTGCACTGGTGTGTACAGCAGGTCACTGATCCCCGGTCTGTAGTTTACTGGTGTACGCAGCAGGTCACTGATCCCCGGTCTGTAGTGTACTGGTGTATACAGCAGGTCACTGATCCCCGGTCTGTAGTGTACTGGTGTGTACAGCAGGTCACTGATTCCCGGTCTGCAGCATTCTTGTGTATACAACAGGTCACTGATCCTCGGTCTGTGGTGTACTGGTGTGTACAGCAGGTCACTGATCCCCAGTCTGTAGTGTACTGGTGTGTACAGCAGGTCACTGATCCCCGCTCTGTAGTGTACTGGTGTGTACAGCAGGTCACTGATCCTCGGTCTGCAGTGTACTGGTGTATACAGCAGGTCACTGATCCCCAGTCTGCAGTATGCTGGTGTGTACATCAGGTCACTGATCCCCGGTCTGTAATGTACTGGTGTGTACAGCAGGTCACTGATCCCCGGTCTGTCGTGTACTGGTGTATACAGCAGGTCAATGATCCCCGGTCTGTAGTGTACTAGTGTGTACAGCAGGTCACTGATCCCTGGTCTGTACTGTACTGGTGTATACAGCAAGTCACTGATCCCCGGTCTGTAGTGCACTGCTGTACGCAGCAGGTCACTGATCCCCGCTCTGTAGTGTACTGGTGTATACAGCAGATCACTGATCCCCGGTCAGTAGTGTACTGGTATATACAGCAGATCACTGATCCCCGGCCTGTAGTGTACTTGTGTGTACAGCAGATCACTGATCCCCGGTCTGTAGTGTACTTGTGTGTACAGCAGGTCACTGATTCCCGGTCTGTAGCGTACTGGTGTATACAGCAGGTCACTGATCCCCGGTCTGTAGTGTACTGGTGTGTACAGCAGGTCTCTGATCTCCGGTCTGTAGTGTACTGGTGTACACAGCAGGTCACTGATCCCCGGTCTGTAGTGTAATGGTGTATACAGCAGGTCACTGATCCCCAGTCTGTGGTGTACTGGTGTGTACAGCAGGTCACTGATCCCCGGTCTGTAGTGTACTGGTGTATACAGCAGGTCATTGATCCCCTGTCTGTAGTGTACTGGTGTATGCAGCAGGTCACTGATACCCGGTCTGTAGTGTACTGGTGTGTACAGCAGGTCATTGATCCCCCGTCTGTAGTGTACTGGTGTGTACAGCAGGTCACTGATCCCCGGTCTGTATTGTACTGGTGTATACAGCAGGTCACTGATCCCCGGCCTGTAGTGTACTGGTGTATACAGCAGGTCACTGATCCCCGGTCTGTAGTGTACTGGTGTATACAGCGGGTCACTGATCCCCGGTCTGTAGTGTACTGGTGTATACAGCAGGTCACTGATCCCCGGTCTGTAGTGTACTGGTGTATACAGCAGGTCACTGATCCGCAGTCTGTAGTGTACTGGTGTGTACAGCAGGTCACTGATCCCCGGTCTGTAGTGTACTTGTGTATACAGCAGGTCACTGATCCCCGGTCTGTAGTGTACTGGTGTATACAGCAGTTCACTGATCCCCGGTCTGTAGTGTACTGGTTTATACAGCAGGTCACTGATCCCCGGTCTGCAGTGCACTGGTGTACACAGCAGGTCACTGATCCCTGGTCTGTAGAGTACTGGTGTATACAGCAGTTCACTGATCCCCGGTCTGTAGTGTACTGGTGTGTACAGCAGGTCACTGATCCCCGGTCTGTAGTGTACCGGTGTGTACAGCGGGTCACTGATCCCCGGTCTGTAGTGTACTTCTGTATACAGCAGCTCACTGATCCCCGGTCTGTGGTGTACTGGTGTATACAACAGGTCACTGATCCCCCGTCTGTAGTGTACTGGTGTATACAACAGGTCACTGATCCCCCGTCTGTAGTGTACTGGTGTATGCAGCAGGTCACTGATACCCGGTCTGTAGTGTACTGGTGTATACAGCAGGTCATTGATCCCCCGTCTGTCGTGTACTGGTGTGTACAGCAGGTCACTGATCCCCGGTCTGTATTGTACTGGGGTATAGAGCAGGTCACTGATCCCCGGTCTGCAGTGTACTGGTGTGTACAGCATGTCACTGATCCCCGGTTTGTAGTGTACTGGTGTATACAGCAGGTCACTGATCCCCGGTTTGTAGTGTACTGGTGTGTACAGCAGGTCACTGATCCCCGGTCTGTATTGTACTGGTGTATACAGCAGGTCACTGATCCCCGGTCTGTAGTGTACTGGTGTATACAGCAGGTCATTGATCCCCGGTCTGTAGTGTACTGGTGTGTACAGCAGGTCACTGATCCCCGGTATATAGTGTACTGGTGTGAACAGCAGGTCACTGATCCCCGGTCTGTATTGTACTGATGTGTACAGCAGGTCACTGATCCCCGGTCTGTATTGTACTGGTGTATACAGCAGGTCACTGATCCCTGGTCTATATTGTACTGGTGTGTACAGCAGGTCACTGATCCCCGGTTTGTATTGTACTGGTGTATACAGCAGGTCACTGATCCCCGGCCTGTAGTGTACTGGTGTATACAGCAGGTCACTGATCCCCGGTCTGTCGTGTACTGGTGTATACAGCAGCTCACTGATCCCCGGTCTGTACTGTACTGGTGTATACAGCAGCTCACTGATCCCCGGTCTGTAGTGTACTTGTGTGTACAGCAGCTCACTGATCCCCGGTCTGTCGTGTACTGGTGTATACAGCAGGTCACTGATCCCCGGTCTGTAGTGTGCTGGTGTATAGAACAGGTCACTGATCCGCGGTCTGTCGTGTACTGGTGTATACAGCAGGTCACTGATCCCCGGTCTGTAGTTTACTGGTGTGTACAGCAGGTCACTGATCCCAGGCTTGTAGTGTACTGGTGTATGCAGCAGGTCACTGATCCCCGGTCTGTACTGTACTGGTGTATACAGTAGTTCACTGATCCCCGGTCTGTAGTGTACTGGTGTATACAGCAGGTCACTGATCCCCGGTCTGTAGTGTACTGGTGTATACAGCAGGTCACTGATCCCCGGTCTTTAGTGTACTGGTGTGTACAGCAGGTCACTGATCCCCGGTCTGTAGTGTACTGGTGTATACAGCAGGTCGCTGATCCCCGGTCTGTAGTGCACTGGTGTACGCAGCAGATCACTGATCCCCGGTCTGTAGTGTACTGGTGTGTAGAGCAGGTCACTGATCCCCGGTCTGTAATGTACTGGTGTGTACAGCAGGTCACTGATCCCCGGTCTGTAGTGTACTAGTGTGTACAGCAGGTCACTGATCCCTGGTCTGTACTGTACTGGTGTATACAGCAGGTCACTGATCCCCGGTCTGTAGTGTACTGGTGTATACAGCAGGTCGCTGATCCCCGGTCTGTAGTGCACTGGTGTACGCAGCAGATCACTGATCCCCGGTCTGTAGTGTACTGGTGTGTAGAGCAGGTCACTGATCCCCGGTCTGTAGTGTACTGGTGTGTACAGCAGCTCACTGATCCCCAGTCTGCAGTGTACTGGTGTATACAGCAGGTCATTGATCCCTGGTCTGTGGAGTACTGGTGTGCACAGCGGGTCACTGATCCCCGGTCTGTAGTGTATGGTGTATACAGCAAGTCACTGATCTCCGATATGTAGTGTACTGGTGTGTACAGCAGGTCACGGATCCCCGGTCTATATTGTACTGGTGTGTACAGCAGGTCACTGATCCCCGGTCTGTCGTGTACTGGTGTGTGCAGCAGGTCACTGATCCCCGGTTTGTAGTGTACTGGTGTATACAGCAGGTCACTGATCCCCGGTCTGTAGTGTACTGGTGTATACAGCATGTCACTGATCCCCGGTCTGTAGTGTACTGGTGTATACAGCAGGTCACTGATCCCCGGTCTGTAGTGTACTGGTGTATACAGCAGGTCACTGATCCCCGGTCTGCAGTGTACTGGTGTATACAGCAGCTCACTGATCCCCGGTCTGTAGTGTACTTGTGTGTACAGCAGATCACTGATCCCCGGTCTGTAGTGTACTGGTGTATACAGCAGGTCACTGATCCCCGGTCTGTAGTGTACTGGTGTATACAGCAGGTCACTGATCCCCGGTCTGCAGTGTACTGGTGTATACAGCAGCTCACTGATCCCCGGTCTGTAGTGTACTTGTGTGTACAGCAGATCACTGATCCCCGGTCTGTAGTGTACTGGTGTATACAGCAGGTCACTGATTCCTGGTCTATAGTGTACTGGTGTACGCAGCAGGTCACTGATCCCCGGTCTGTAGTGTACTGGTGTATACAGCAGATCACTGAACCCCGGTCTGTAGTGTACTGGTGTGTACAGCAGGTCACTGATTCCCGGTCTGTAGCATACTTGTGTATATAACAGGTCACTGATCCTCGGGCTATAGTGTACTGGTGTGTACAGCAGGTCACTGATCCCCGGTCTGTAGTGTACTGGTGTATACAGCAGGTCACTGATCCCCGGTCGGTAGTGTACTGGTGTATTGAAATAAAGAATAGATTTGCCTTCCAAAGTTAGGCTTTATTAACTTTAAAATTAGCAGCATATCTTTCTACATCCAGTCCCAACTAAGGCTAGAAAAGGACTGAATTTAAGGTAGCCACAACACATCATGTGATCATCAACTACCAATGAGATTACAACACATATCCCAAGGCAGTTAACAAACAACGAATCATAATACTTTTACTAATCAAGGAATAATCACCACATTCACCCCTCCTTTTAAAATATACTCCAACCTAATAACTTTGACAATTTACAATTAATTATTTACAACGAAACTATGCACGAGAATAAAACTATTTCCATAACTATACTAAATGAACAACAACAAATAATAACATTACGCATAAGTATTAAGTATCTCTCAACTAAAACAATATACTATAATATTTCAACAATTTTTAAAACATTATCAATTTATAAGTCCATTTTCAATCGGTCGACCGGATATCTTGTTCGTGTCGACCTTCTTAACCTTGGTGAAATTCCTTGCCCTCCCACGCCAGAAGGCACAGAAGTATCTTCAACAGGAAGGCTATCCATATCCCGATTCTCAACGGTTTCCGGATTAGAAATCCCCTCAGAAGATGAACTGGGACGGTCATAAACATCTACCAAAGGCTGACTAATAGAAGTATGATTATCTGCAATCGGATTGGAAATATTCGTAGTATCTGTAACAGCATCCACCTTATCCGAATCATGACCATTATTAATATCCTCAGAAGAGGGCTGGCCCCCACAAGGAGCCAAGTCTTTAATTGAAACAGTACTTTCTTTCCCATCTTGGAATCGAATATGAGCATATTGGGAATTTGCCTCCAACAGCTCCACCTCCTCCACCAAGGGGTCATATTTTGACAATCTAACATGGCGTCGAAGCAACACAGGTCCCTGCATAGTAAGCCATGAAGGTACCGAATATCCCGTAGTAGATCTCCGCGGATAGTTAAAGAGCCTTTCATGGGGGGTCACATTAGTAGCCGTTGAAAGCAGTGATCTAATGGAATGCAGGGCATCAGGCAGCACCATTTCCCACTGTGTATTCTTAAGGTTCCGGGATGTCAACGCCAACATAACTGCCTTCCAAATCACCCCATTGTATCGTTCGCACTGTCCATTACCCTGGGGATTATACGGGGTAGTTCTACTAGTAGAAATTCCCCGACTCTGAAGGTATTCCTTCAACTGGGAAGACATAAAAGAACTTCCCTGATCCGAATGGATATACGCAGGCATCCCAAAGATGACAAAGAGTTGAGTCAAACATTTAATAACTGTAGCAGCTGATACATCTGCACAAGGAAAAGCAAAAGGGAACCTTGAAAACTCATCCACAACAGTAAATATATATCGGTTTTGAGTAGTTGAAGGAAGAGGTCCCTTAAAATCAACACTCAAACGTTCAAAAGGAGAAGTAGCCTTTATAAGATGAGCTCGTTGAGGCTTAAAGAAATTCGGTTTATACCGAGCACAGATAGAACATGATGAAGTCATCCGCTTGACGTCTTCAACTGAAAAAGGCAAGTTCTTACTGCGTACAAAGTGTATCATCCTCGTAACCCCAGGATGACATAAGGCATTGTGAAGATTAATAAGCATATCTCCGTGAATCACCGAACAATAAGCCCTCGACAGTGCATCAGCAGCAACATTATCCTTCCCCGGACGATAAACTATGTCAAAATGG
The DNA here is from genome assembly GCF_052327205.1 of Somniosus microcephalus. Taxonomy (NCBI): domain Eukaryota; kingdom Metazoa; phylum Chordata; class Chondrichthyes; order Squaliformes; family Somniosidae; genus Somniosus; species Somniosus microcephalus. The sequence goes on along the minus strand of NC_140987.1, from coordinate 65,609,035 downwards.
TAACATGCCAACTCAATCCTCCATCTCATTATTTTATCATTTTTAATCTTTCCAAAATGTTTAACATCAAACATAAAGGACACAGATTTTTGGTCAGTTACCAGCGTGAAATGTCGCCCCGATAAATAATGTCTCCATTTACGCAATGCTTCTACTATTGCGTATGCCTCTTTTTCTATTGAGGAATGTCTTTTTTCACTATTATTCAAAGTACGTGAGAAAAAGGCCACAGGTCTTCCATTTTGGTTCAAAGTAGCCCCAATTGCAAAATCCGAAGCATCCGTCTCAATCACAAAGGGAACCTGCTCATCAATGGAATGCACAACTGCTCCTAAAATATCCTTTTTAAAATTCTCAAAACATGTCCTGGCCTCCCATGATAGAGGATATGTCGTAACCCGAATAAGAGGCCGGATCTTCCGTGAAAAATTTGCAATCCAATTAGAATAATAAGAAAACAGTCCAACAACTCGTTGCAAAGCCTTAGAATTAGTAGGACAAGGTAAATCGATCAATGGTCGCAGACGTTCTGGATCTGGTTTAATCTTATTTCCCGAAATAATATACCCCAATAGATTTACCTCAGTAGTCGAAAAGACACATTTCTCTTTGTTAAAAGTTAAACCAACTTTTTCCGCAGCTTGAAGGAATCTTTTAAAATTAGAATCATGCTCCACCCTTGATTTGCCACACACTGTGATGTCATCTAAGTATGAAAAGGTGTCAGAGAGAGAGTTACCACTTATAAAAGCATCCATTGCCCGTTGAAAACAAGCAACACCATTAGTAACACCAAATGGTATTCGGCAAAACTGATACAGCTTTCCACCAGCCTCAAAGGCCGTATATGGTTGATCCTTCTTAACAATAGGAATCTGATGATAAGCACTCTTTAAATCAATAGTGCTAAAAACTTTATACTGAGATACTTTATTGATAAGCTCATCAATCTTAGGCAAAGGGTACGCGTCTAATTGAGTATACCTATTAATAGTTTGGGAATAGTCTATCACCATTCGTTTCTTGTGTCTCTCATTAGTCGTGACAACTACCTGTGCTCGCCAAGGCGAACAACTAGGTTCAATGATTCCTTCCAATAAGAGACGTTGAACTTCAGAATTAATAAACTCTCTATCCTGACTACTATATCTTCTTGACTTGGTAGCAATTGGCTTACAATCCGACATCAAATTAGAAAAAAGTGATAATGGAGGAATTGATAAAGAGGTTAATCCACAAATAGATAAAGGTGGCTTAGTCCCTCCAAATGAAAGACTAAGAGACTCGTGTAACTGAAGAACATCATGTCCAATCAAAATATCCGCACAGAGATTAGGCAAAACAGATAGGCATATATCAGTATACGTATTACCCAGAAGAACCATTTTCACAAAGCAACAACCAGCTATTTGTGAAATAAGGGTCGTCTGAGCCATACACACCTGATACGTAACAGGCGAAATTTTCAAATGCTTCTCCTTCGCAAACTGAAGACTTATAAAACTCTCAGTACTGCCCGTATCTATAAGGGCCTTCACTTCCAACCCATTAACTTGAGCCGTAACTATAGCTTTGTTTAGGCCATGAGCAAATGCAGCAGAAATTGATGCAATAAACGCCCTATCTAAAGGCTGAATAGTCACAGAAGAGGTAGTGGAGGAAGACCCTCCCATTAAGTCCACATAATTCCTTTTCATCCGAAACTGCCGAAACCATAGTCGCAGGCCGATTAAAAAGAGCATAAGAATCCGAACTTCTCTGAGCCACATCCAATGTAGAAGCTTGCTCAAAAGCACTTTTAAGATCCAGAGTCTTATTTTCTAACAACCGCTGACGAATTGATCTAGACAGTAATCCATTAATAAAAGCATCCCGTACCGATTCGTCCTTATGTTCTTCAGCCGTCACAGCCTTATAATTACAGTCAACACTAAGGCACCGAAGTGCTTGTAAATAAGTATCCAAAGATTCTCTCACCTGCTGCCTACGGGCAGATAAAAGATGACGTGCGAATACCTCATTCTTTGGTTTAACAAAAATCTTTTCCAATGTAGAAATAGCCTCTTCAAAAGTTTTACAGTGCAAAATATATTTATATACATCCGGGTCAATGTAGTTGATCAGCATATTCAGCTTATTTAGAGCCTCTTGCTCCAACACGCCCAAAAAGTTTTAAAATGTACAATACCAATGTTTCCATTTATCATCCACTCCAGCAGAATTGGGGTCAGCCTTGAATCGTTCTGGTTGAAGATATCGCTCCATTCCAACAAAAAGTTAATAAATTGAAATAAAGAATAGATTTGCCTTCCAAAGTTAGGCTTTATTAACGTTAAAATTAGCAGCATATCTTTCTACATCCAGTCCCAACCAAGGCTAGAAAAGGACTGAATTTAAGGTAGCCACAACACATCATGTGATCATCAACTACCAATGAGATTACAACACATATCCCAAGGCAGTTAACAAACAACAAATCATAATACTTTTACTAATCAAGGAATAATCACCACATGTATACAGGCGGTCACTGATACCCGGTCTGTAGTGTACTGGTGTATACAGCAGGTCACTGATCCCCGGTCTGTAGTGTACTTGTGTATGCAGCAGGTCACTGATCCCCGGTCTGTAGTGTACTGGTGTGTACAGCAGGTCACTGATCCCCGGTCTGTAGTGTACTGGTGTGTACAGCAGGTCACTGATCCCCGGTCTATATTGTACTGGTGTGTACAGCAGGTCACTGATCCCCGGTTTGTATTGTACTGGTGTATACAGCAGGTTACTGATCCCCGGTCTGTAGTGTACTGGTGTATACAGCAAGTCACTGATCACTGGTCTGTCGTGTACTGGTGTGTGCAGCGGGTCACTGATCCCCGGTCTGTAGTGTACTGGTGCATACAGCAGGTCACTGATCCCCGGTCTGTAGTGTACTGGTGTGTACAGCAGGTCACTGATCCCCGGTCTGTAGTGTACTGGTGTATACAGCAGGTCACTGATCCCCGGTCTGTAGTGTACTGGTGTATACAGCAGGTCACTGATCCCCGGTCTGTAGTGTACTGGTGTATACAGCAGGTCACTGATCCCCGGTCTGTAGTGTAGTGGTGTATACAGCAGGTCACTGATCCCCGGTCTGTAGTGTACTGGTGTATACAGCAGGTCACTGATCCCCGGTCTGTAGTGTACTGGTGTATTCAGCAGGTCACTGATCCCCGGTCTGCAGTGTACTGGTGTACACAGCAGGTCACTGATCCCCGGTCTGTAGAGTACTGGAGTATACAGCGGGTCACTGATCCCCGGTCTGTATTGTACTGGTGTATACAGCAGGTCACTGATCCCCGGTCGGTAGTGTACTGGTGTATACAGAAGGTCACTGATTCCCGGTCTGTAGTGTACTGGTGTATACAGCAGCTCACTGATCCCCGGTCTGTAGTGTACTGGTGTGTACAGCAGGTCACTGATCCCCGGTCTGTATAGTACTGGTGTGTACAGCAGGTCACTGATCCCCGGTCTGTAATGTACTGGTGTATACAGCAGATCACTGATCCCCGGTCTGTAGTGTACTGGTGTGTACAGCGGGTCACTGATCCCCGGTCTGAGGTGTACTGGTGTATACAGCAGGTCACTGATACCCGGTCTGTAGTGTACTGGTGTATACAGCAGGTCACTGATCCCCGGTCGGTAGTGTACTGGTGTATACAGGAGGTCACTGATCGCTGGTCTGTAGTGTACTGGTGTATACAGCAGGTCACTGATCCCCGGTCTGTAGTGTACTTGTGTATGCAGCAGGTCACTGATCCCCGGTCTGTAGAGTACTGGAGTGTACAGCGGGTCACTGATCCCCGGTCTGCAGTGCACTGGTGCACACAGCAGGTCACTGATCCCCGGTCTGCATGTACTGGTGTATACAGCATTTCACTGATCCCCGGTCTGTAGTGTACTGGTGTGTACAGCAGGTCACTGATCCCCGGTCTGTAGTGTACTGGTGTGTACAGCGGGTCACTGATCCCCGGTCTGTAGTGTACTTCTGTATACAGCAGCTCACTGATCCCCGGTCTGTGGTGTACTGGTGTATACAGCAAGTGACTGATCCCCGGTCTGTAGTGTACTGGTGTACACAGCAGGTCACTGATCCCCGGTCTGTAGTGTACTGGTGTATACAGCAGGTCACTGATCCCCGGTCTGTAGTGTACTGGTGTATACAGCAGGTCACTGATCCCCGGTCTGTCGTGTACTGGTGTGTACAGCAGGTCACTGATCCCCGGTCTGTATTGTACTGGTGTATACAGCAGATCACTGATCTCCGGTCTGTAGTGTACTGGTGTGTACAGCATGTCACTGATCCCCGGTCTGTAGTGTACTGGTGTATAGAGCAGGTCACTGATCCCCGGTCTGTAGTGTACTGGTGTATACAGCTGGTCACTGATCCCCGGTCTGTAGTGTACTGGTGTATGCAGCAAGTCACTGATCCCCGGTCTGTATTGTACTGGTGTATACAGCAGGTCACTGATCCCCGGTCGGTAGTGTACTGGTGTATACAGGAGGTCACTGATCCCCGGTCTGTAGTGTACTGGTGTATACAGCAGCTCACTGATCCCCGCTCTGTCGTGTATTGGTGTGTACAGCAGATCACTGATCCCCGGTCTGTTGTGTACTGGTGTATACAGCATGTCACTGATCCCCGATCTGTAGTGTACTGGTGTATGCAGAGGTCATTGATCCCCGGTCTGTAGTGTACTGGTGTGTACAGCAGGTCACTGATCCCCGGTATGTAGTGCACTGGTGTGTACAGCAGGTCACTGGTCCCCGGTCTGTATTGTACTGGTGTGTACAGCAGGTCACTGATCTCCGGTCTGTAGTGTACTGGTGTGTACAGCAGGTCACTGATCCCCGGTCTGTAGTGAATTGGTGTGTACAGCAGGTCACTGATCCCCGGTCTGCAGTGTACTGGTGTATACAGCAGGTCATTGATCCCCGGTCTGTGGAGTACTGGTGTGCACAGCGGGTCACTGATCCCCGGTCTGTTGTGTACTGGTGTATACAGTAGGTCACGGATCCCCGGTCTGTGGTGTACTGGTGTATACAGCAGGTCAGTGATCCCCGGTCTGTCGTGTACTGGTGTATACAGCAGGTCACTGATCCCCGCTCTGCAGTGTACTGGTGTATTCAGCAGGTCACTGATCCCCGGTCTGCAGTGCACTGGTGTACACAGCAGGTCACTGATCCCCGGTCTGTAGAGTACTGGAGTGTACAGCGGGTCACTGATCCCCGGTCTGTAGTGTACTGGTGCATACAGCAGGTCACTGATCCCCGGTCTGCAGTGTACTGGTGCAAACAGCAGTTCACTGATCCCCAGTCTGTAGTGTACTGGTGTGTACAGCAGGTCACTGATCCCCGGTGTGTAGTGTACTGGTGTGTACAGCGGGTCACTGATCCCCGGTCTGTAGTGTACTTCTGTATACAGCAGCTCACTGATCCCCGGTCTGTGGTGTACTGGTGTATACAGCAAGTGACTGATCCCCGGTCTGTAGTGTACTGGTGTACACATCAGGTCACTGATCCCTGGTCTGTGGTGTACTGGTGTATACAGCAGGTCACTGATCCCCAGTCTGTAGTGTACTGGTGTGTACAGCAGGTCACTGATCCCCAGTCTGTAGTGTACTGGTGTATGCAGCAGGTCATTGATCCCCCGTCTGTAGTGTACTGGTGAATGCAGCAGGTCACTGATACCCGGTCTGTAGTGTACTGCTGTATACAGCAGGTCATTGATCCGCCGTCTGTAGTGTACTGGTGTGTACAGCAGGTCACTGATCCCCGGTCTGTATTGTACTGGTGTATACAGCAGGTCACTGATCCCCGGTCTGTAGTGTACTGGTGTGTACATCATGTCACTGATCCCCGGTCTGTAGTATACTGGTGTATACAGCAGGTCACTGATCCCCGGTCTGTAGTGTACTGGTGTGTACAGCAGGTCACTGATCCCCGGTCTGTATTGTACTCGTGTATACAGCAGATCACTGATCCCCGGTCTGTAGTGTACTGGTGTGTACAGCTTGTCACTGATCCCCGGTCTGTGGTGTACTTCTGTATACAGCAGCTCACTGATCCCCGGTCTGTGGTGTACTGGTGTATACAGCAAGTCACTGATCCCCAGTCTGTAGTGTACTGGTGTACACAGCAGGTCACTGATCCCCGGTCTGTAGTGTACTGGTGTATACAGCAGGTCACTGATCCCCAGTCTGTAGTGTACTGGTGTGTACAGCAGGTCACTGATCCCCGGTCTGTATTGTACTGGTGTATACAGCAGGTCATTGATCACCCGTCTGTAGTGTACTGGTGTATGCAGCAGGTCACTGATACCCGGTCTGTAGTGTACTGGTGTATACAGCAGGTCATTGATCCCCCGTCTGTAGTGCACTGGTGTGTACAGCAGGTCCCTGATCCCCGGTCTGTATTGAACTGGTGTATATGGCAGGTCACTGATCCCCGGTCTGTAGTGTACTGGTGTGTACAGCATGTCACTGATCACCGGTCTGTAGTGTACTGGTGTATACAGCAGGTCACTGATCCCCGGTCTGTAGTGTACTGGTGTGTACAGCAGGTCACTGATCCCCGGTCTGTATTGTACTGGTGTATACAGCAGGTCACTGATCCCGGGTCTGTAGTGTACTGGTGTGTACAGCATGTCACTGATCCCCGGTCTGTAGTGTACTGGTGTATACAGCAGGTCACTGATCCCCGGTCTGTAGTGTACTGGTGTATACAGCAGGTCACTGATCCCCGGCCTGGAGTGTACTGGTGTATACAGCAGGTCACTGATCCGCAGTCTGTAGTGTACTGGTGTGTACAGCATGTCACTGATCCCCGGTCTGTAGTGTACTGGTGTATACAGCAGGTCACTGATCCCGGGTCTGTAGTGTACTGGTGTATACAGCAGGTCACTGATCCCCGGTCTGTAGTGTACTGGTGTATACAGCAGGTCACTGATCCCCGGTTTGTAGTGTACTGGTGTATACAGCAGGTCACTGATCCACAGTCTGTAGTGTTCTGGTGTGTACAGCAGGTCACTGATCCCCGGTCTGTAGTGTACTGGTGTATACAGCAGGTCACTGATCCCCGGTTTGTAGTGTACTGGTGTATACAGCAGGTCACTGATCCACAGTCTGTAGTGTTCTGGTGTGTACAGCAGGTCACAGATCCCCGGTCTGCAGTGTACTGGTGTATTCAGCAGGTCACTGATCCCCGGTCTGCAGTGTACTGGTGTACACAGCAGGTCACTGATCCCCGGTCTGTAGAGTACTGGAGTGTACAGCGGGTCACTGATCCCCGGTCTGTAGTGTACTGGTGTATACAGCAGGTCACTGAACCCCGGTCTGCAGTGTACTGGTGTATACAGCAGTTAACTGATCCCCGGTCTGTAGTGTACTGGTGTGTACAGCAGGTCACTGATCCCCGGTCTGTAGTGTACTGGTGTGTACAGCGGGTCACTTATCCCCGGTCTGTAGTGTACTTCTGTATACAGCAGCTCACTGATCCCCGGTCTGTGGTGTACTGGTGTATACAGCAAGTCACTGATCCCCGGTCTGTAGGGTACGGGTGTACACAGCAGGTCACTGATCCCCTGTCTGTAGTGTACTGGTGTATACAGCAGGTCACTGATCCCCAGTCTGTAGTGTACTGGTGTGTACAGCAGGTCACTGATCCCTGGTCTGTAGTGTACTGGTGTATACAGCAGGTCATTGATCCCCCGTCTGTAGTGTACTGGTGAATGCAGCAGGTTACTGATACCCGGTCTGTAGTGTACTGCTGTATACAGCAGGTCATTGATCCCCGGTCTGTATTGTACTGGTGTATACAGCAGGTCACTGATCCCCGGTCTGTAGTGTACTGGTGTGTACAGCATGTCACTGATCCCCGGTCTGTAGTGTACTGGTGTACACAGCAGGTTACTGATCCCCGGTCTGTATTGTACTGGTGTATACAGCAGATCACTGATCCCCGGTCTGTAGTGTACTGGTGTGTACAGCATGTCACTGATCCCCGGTCTGTAGTGTACTGGTGTATACAGCAGGTCACTGATCCCCGGTCTGTAGTGTACTGGTGTATACAGCTGGTCACTGATCCCCGGTCTGTAGTTTACTGGTGTATACAGCAAGTCACTGATCCCCGGTCTGTATTGTACTGGTGTATACAGCAGGTCACTGATCCCCGGTCGGTAGTGTACTGGTGTATACAGGAGGTCACTGATCCCAGGTCTGTAGTGTACTGGTGTATACAGCAGCTCACTGATCCCCGGTCTGTCGTGTACTGGTGTGTACAGCAGATCACTGATCCCCAGTCTGTAGTGTACTGGTGTATACAGCAGGTCACTGATCCCAGATCTGTAGTGTACTGGTGTATGCAGAGGTCATTGATCCCCGGTCTGTAGTGTACTGGTGTTTACAGCATGTCACTGATCCCCGGTATGTAGTTTACTGGTGTGTACAGCAGGTCACTGATCCCCGGTCTGTATTGTACTGGTGTGTACAGCAGGTCACTGATCCCCGGTCTGTAGTGTACTGGTGTATACAGCAGGTCACTGATCCCCGGTCTGTAGTGAATTGGTGTGTACAGCAGGTCACTGATCCCCGGTCTGCAGTGTACTGGTGTATACAGCAGGTCACTGATCCCCGGTCTGTAGTGTACTGGTGTGTACAGCCTGTCACTGATCCCCGGTCTGTAGTGTACTGGTGTATACAGCAGATCACTGGTCCCCGGTCTGTAGTGTACTGGTGTGTACAGCAGGTCACTGATCCCCGGTCTATATTGTACTGGTGTATACAGCAGGTCACTGATCCCCGGTCGGTTGTGCACTGGTGTATACAGCAGGTCACTGATCCCCAGTCTGTAGTGTACTGGTGTATACAGCAGGTCACTGATCCCCGGTCTGTAGTTTACTGGTGCATACAGCAGGTCACTGATCCCTGGTCTGTAGTGTACAGTTGTATACAGCAGGTCACTGATCCCTGGTCTATAGTGTACTGGTGTGTACAGCAGGTCACTGATCCCTGGTATGTAGTGTACTGGTGTGTACAGCAGGTCACTGATCCCCGGTCTGTAGTGTGCTGGTGTGTACAGCAGGTCACTGATCCCCGGTCTGTAGTGTACTGGTGTATACAGCAGGTCACTGATCCCCGGTCTGTAGTGTACTGGTATGCAAAGCAGGTCACTGATCCCCGGTCTGTAGTGTACTGGTGTATACAACATTTCACTGATCCGCGGTCTGTAGTGTACTGGTGTGTACAGCAGGTCACTGATCCCCGGGCTGTATTGTACGGTGTGTACAGCAGGTCACTGATCCCCGGTCTACATAAGAACATAAGAACATAAGAAATAGGAGCAGGAGTAGGCCAATTGGCCCCTCGAGCCTGCTCCGCCATTCAATAAGATCATGGCTGATCTGATCCTAATCGCCAATCCACTATGACAGGACTATCTCCTGAATCTAACAGCATTAGACACACGAAAACAGGAGCAGGATCAGGCTACACGGCCCCTGGGCCCACTCCGCTCCCCACAGGGCCATGACCTATCCGAACCTAGACTCATGTCCAAATTCCTGCCCGCTCCCCGTAACCCTTAATTCCCTTTTCTACTAGGAAACTGTCTTTCTGTTTTAAATTTATGTAATGATGTAGCTTCGACAGCTTTTTGGGGCAGCATATTCCATGGACCTACCACCCTCTGAGTGAAGTAGTTCCTCCTCATCTCAGTTTTGAAAGAGCAGCCCCTTATTCTAAGACTATGCCCCCTAGTTCTAGTTTCACCCATCATCTGGAACATCCTCCCTGCATCCACCTGATCCAACCCCTTCATAATCTTATATGTTTCAATAAGATCGCCTCTCATTCTTCTGAACTCCAATGAGTAGAGTCCCAATCTACTCAACCTCTCCTCATATGTCCATCCCCTCATCCCCGGGATTAATCGAGTGAACCTTCTTTGTACTGACTCAAGAGCAAGTATGTCCTTTCTTAAGTATGGACACCAAAACTGTATGCAGTATTCCAGGTGCGGTCTCACCAATACCTTGTACAACTGAAGCAATACCTCCCTATTTTTATATTCTATCCCCCTAGCAATGAAAGCCAACATTCCATTGGCCTTCTTAATCACTTGCTGCACCTGCATACTAACCTTTTGAGTTTCGTGCACCAGGACCCCCAGATCCCTTTGTACTTCAGTACTTTCAAGTTTCTTGCCATTAAGATAATAACTTGCTCTACGATTTTTCCTGCCAAAGTGCATAACCTCACACTTTCCAGTATTGTATTCCATCTGCCAAATCTCTGCCCACTTACTTAGCCTGTCTATGTCCCCTTGCAGGTTTTTTATGTCCTCCTCACTCACTACTTTCCCTCCCATCTTAGTATCATCTGCAAACTTTGACGTGTTACACTCGGTCCCCTCCTCCAAATCGTTAATATAGATTGTAAAGAGTTGGGGACCCAGCACTGACCCCTGCGGAACACCACTGGTTACTGATTGCCAGTCTGAATATGAACCATTTATCCCAACTCTCTGCCTTCTGTTAGATAGCCAATCCTCTATCCATGCCAGGATATTACCCCCAATCCCGTGATTTTTTATCTTAAGCAATAATCTTTTGTGTGGCACCTTGTCAAATGCCTTTTGGAAGTCTAAATACACTACGTCCACTGGTTCACCTTTATCCACCCTATATGTTACTTCCTCAAAGAACTCCAGCAAATTTGTCAAACATGACTTCCCCTTCATAAAACCATGCTGACTTTGTCTTATTAAATTATGATTATCCAAATGTCCTGTTACTGTCTCCTTCATAATGGACTCCAAAATTTTACCTACCACAGATGTTAGGCTAACCGGTCTATAGTTTCCAGCCTTCTGTCTACTGCCCTTTTTAAATAAGGGTGTTACATTAGCAGTTTTCCAGTCTGCCGGGACCTTTGCTGAGTCCAGGGAATTTTGGAAGATTATTACCAATGCATCCACAATCCCTACCGCCACTTCCCTCAAAACCCTGGGATGTAAGCCATCAGGTCCAGGTGATTTATCCGCCTTGAGTCCCATTATTTTACCAAGTACTACTTCCTTAGTGATTTTAATCATATTTAGCTCCTCCCCCCCTATAGCCCCCTGCTTGTCAAGTGTTGGGATATTCTTGGTGTCCTCTACTGTAAAGACTGATGTAAAATATTCATTCAGTGTTTTTGCCATCTCCATATTTCCCACCATTAATTTCCTGGTCTCATCCTCTAAGGGACCAACATTTACTTTAGCCACCCTTTTTCTTTTTATATAACGATAAAAACTCTTACTATCTGTCTTTATATTTTTTGCTAATTTACTTTCATAATGTATCTTCCCTTTCTTAATCAATCTTTTTGTTATTTTTTGCTGTCTTTTAAAGTTTTCCCAATCCTCTATCCTCCCACTAGATTTGGCTACCTTATATGCCCTTGTTTTTAGTCGAATACAATCCTTAATTTCTTTACTTAGCCACGGATGGCTGTCTTTTCTTTTACACCCTTTTTTTCTCAGTGGAATATACTTTTTTTGGAATTTGTAAAATAACTCCTTAAATGTACACCACTGATCATGTATCGTCTTATCCTTTAACCTATTTTCCCAATCCACTTTACTCAATTCCGCTCTCATACCTTCATAGTCTCCTTTATTCAAGCTTAGCACGCTTGTTTGAGATACAGCCTCCTCACCCTCCAACTGAATATGGAATTTAACCATGCTATGGTCACTCATTCCAAGGGGATCCTTTACTAGGACATTTTTAATTAATCCTGTCTCGTTTCACAGGACCAGATCTAAGGTTGCTTGCCCCCTGGTTGGTTCAGTTACATACTGCTCAAGAAACCCATCCCTAATACACTCAATGAACTCATCCTCAAGGCAGCCCTGCCCAATTTGATTCGTCCAATTTATATGATAGTTAAAATCCCCCATAATTATAGATGTTCCCTTATTACAAGCCTCAACTATTTCCTGATTGATACTCCGTCCAACCGAGTTGCGACTGTTCGGAGGCCTATATACTACGCCCACTAGTGTTTTTTTCCCCTTATTATTCCTTATCTCCACCCAAACTGTTTCATTATCCTGATCCTTTGACCCAATATCATTTCTCTGTATTACAGTGATTCCTTCCTTTATTAACATAGCCACCCCACCTCCCCTTCCTTCCTGCCTGTCCTTCCTGATTGTTAAATAACCTGGTATGTTTAATTCCCAGGCATTGTCACCCTGCAGCCATGTTTCTGTAATGGCCACAAGATCATACCCATATGTAGCTATTTGTGCCTTTAACTCGTCTGTAGTGTACTGGTGTGTACAGCAGGTCACTGATCCACGGTCTGTAGTGTACTGGTGTCTACAGCAGGTCACTGATCCCCGGTCTGTATTGTACTGGTGTATACAGCAGGTCACTGATCCCCGGTCTGTAGTGTACTGATGTGTACAGCATGTCACTGATCCCCGGTCTGTAGTGTACTGGTGTATACAGCAGCTCACTGATCCCCGGTCTGTCGTGTACTGGTGTGTACAGCAGATCACTGATCCCCGGTCTGTAGTGTACTGGTGTATACAGCAGGTCACTGATCCCAGATCTGTAGTGTACTGGTGTATGCAGAGGTCATTGATCCCCGGTCTGTAGTGTACTGGTGTGTACAGCATGTCACTGATCCCCGGTATGTAGTGTACTGGTGTATACAGCAGGTCACTGATCCCCGGTCTGTAGTGAATTGGTGTGTACAGCAGGTCACTGATCCCCGGTCTGCAGTGTACTGGTGTATACAGCAGGTCACTGATCCCTGGTCTGTAGTGTACTGGTGTGTACAACATGTCACTGATCCCCGGTCTGTAGTGTACTGGTGTATACAGCAGATCACTGGTCCCCGGTCTGTAGTGTACTGGTGTGTACAGCAGGTCACTGACCCCGGTCTATATTGTACTGGTGTATACAGCAGGTCACTGATCCCCGGTCTGTAGTGTACTGGTGTATACAGCAGGTCACTGATCCCCGGTCTGCAGTGTAATGGTATACACAGCAGGTCACTGATCCCCGGTCTGTAGTGTACTGGTGTATACAACAGGTCACTGATCCGCGGTCTGTAGTGTACAGGTGTGTACAGCAGGTCACTGATCCCCGGGCTGTATTGTACTGGTGTGTACAGCAGGTCACTGATCCCCGGTCTGTATTGTACTGGTGTATACAGCAGGTCACTGATCCCCGGTCTGTAGTGTACTGGTGTATACAGCATGTCACTGATCCCCGGTCTGTAGTGTACTGGTGTATACAGCAGGTCACTGATCCCCGGTCTGTAGTGTATGGTGTATACAGCAGGTCACTGATCCCCGGTCTGTAGTGTACTGGTGTATACAGCAGGTCACTGATCCGCGGTCTTTTGTGTACTGGTGTATACAGCAGGTCACTGATCCCCGGCATGTGGTGTACTGCTGTATACAGCAGGTCAATGATCCCCGGTCTGTAGTGTACTGGTGTATACAGCAGGCCACTGATCCCCGGTCTGTAGTGTACTGGCGTTTACAGCAGGTCACTGATCCCTGGTCTGGAGTGTACTGTTGTATACAGCAGGTGACTGATCCACGGTCTGTAGTGTACTGGTGTATACAGCATTTCTCTGATCCCTGGTCTGCAGTGTACTGGTGTATACAGCAGCTCACTGATCCCCGGTCTGTCGTGTGCTGGTGTGTACAGCAGATCACTGATCCCCGGTCTGTAGTGTACTGGTGTATACAGCAGGTCACTGATCCCCGGTCTGTAGTGTACTGGTGTATGCAGAGGTCATTGATCCCCGGTCTGTAGTGTACTGGTGTGTACAGCATGTCACTGATCCCCGGTATGTAGTTTACTGCTGTGTACAGCAGGTCACTGATCCCCGGTCTGTATTGTACTGGTGTGTACAGCAGGTCACTGATCCCCGGTCTGTAGTGTACTGGTGTATACAGCAGGTCACTGATCCCCGGTCTGTAGTGAATTGGTGTGTACTGCAGGTCACTGATCCCCGGTCTGCAGTGTACTGGTGTATACAGCAGGTCACTGATCCCTGGTCTGCAGTGTACTGGTGTGTACAGCATGTCACTGATCCCCGGTCTGTAGTGTACTGGTGTATACAGCAGATCACTGGTACCCGGTCTGTCGTGTACTGGTGTGTACAGCAGGTCACTGATCCCCGGTCTATATTGTACTGGTGTATACAGCAGGTCACTGATCCCCGGTCGGTTGTGTACTGGTGTGTACAGCAGGCCACTGATCCCCGGGCTGTATTGTACTGGTGTGTACAGCAGGTCACTGATCCCCGGTCTGTATTGTACTGGTGTGTACAGCAGGTCACTGATCCCCGGTCTGTAGTGTACTGGTGTATACAGCAGGTCACTGATCCCCGGTCTGTAGTGTACTGGTGTGTACAGCAGGTCACTGATCCACGGTCTGTAGTGTACTGGTGTATACAGCAGGTCACTGATCCCCGGTCTGTAGTGTACTGGTGTATCCAGCAGGTCACTGATCCCCGGTCTGTAGTGTACTGGTGTATACAGCAGCTCATTGATCCCCGGTCTGTAGTGTACTGGTGTGTACAGCAGGTTACTGATCCCCGGTCTGTACTGTACAGGTGTATACAGTAGGTCACTGATCCCCGGTCTGTAGTGTACTGATGTGTTAAGGAGGTCTCTGATCCCGGGCTGTAGTGTACTAGTGTATACAGCAGGTCACTGATCCGCGGTCTGCAGTGTACTGGTGTATACAGCAGGTCACTGATCCCCGGTATGTAGTGTACTGGTGTATACAGCAGGTCACTGATCCCCGGTCTGTAGTGTGCTGGTGTGTACAGCAGGTCACTGATCCCCGGTCTGTACTGTACAGGTGTATACAGTAGGTCACTGATCCCCGGTCTGTAGTGTACTGATGTGTTAAGCAGGTCTCTGATCCCCGGGCTGTAGTGTACTGGTGTATACAGCAGGTCACTGATCCCCGGTCTGTAGTGTACTGGTGTATACAGCAGGTCACTGATCCCCGGTCTGTAGTGTACTGGTGTACACAGTAGGTCACTGATCCCCGGTCTGTAGTGTACTGGTGTATACAGCAGGTCACTGATCCCCGGTCTGTAGTGTACTGGTGTGTACAGCAGGTCACTGATCCCCTGTCTGTAGTGTACTGGTGTATAGAGCAGGTCACTGATCCCCGGTCTGTGGTGTACTGGTGTGTACAGCAGGTCACTGATCCCCGGTCTGTACTGTTCTGGTGTATACAGCAGGTCACTGATCCCCGGTCTGTAGTGTACTGGTGTATACAGCAGGTCATTGATCCCCGGTCTGTAGTGTACTGGTGTATGCAGCAGGTCACTGATCCCCGGTCTGTAGTGTACTGGTGTTTACAGCAGGTCACTGAGCCCCGGTCTGTAGTGTACTGGTGTATACAGCAGGTCACTGATTCCCGGTCTGTAGTGTACTGGTGTGTACAACAGGTCACTGATCCCCGGTCTGTAGTGTACTGGTGTGTACAGCAGGTCACTGATCCCCGGTCTATATTGTACTGGTGTATACAGCAGGTCACTGATCCCCGGTCGGTTGTGTTCTGGTGTATACAGCAGGTCATTGATTCCCGGTCTGTAGAGTACTGGAGTGTACAGCAGTTCACTGATCCCCGGTCTGTAGTGTACTGGTGTGTAGAGCAGGTCGCTGATCGCCGGTCTGTAGTGTACTGGTGTGTACAGCGGGTCACTGATCCCCGGTCTGTCGTGTACTGGTGTATACAGCAAGTCACTGATCCCCGGTCTGTAGTGTACTAGTGTGTACAGCATGTCACTGATCCCCGGTCTGTATTGTACTGGTGTATACAACAGGTCACTGATCCCCGGTCTGTAGTGTACTGGTGTGTACAGCATGTCACTGATCCCCGGTCTGTAGTGTACTGGTGTACACAGCAGGTCACTGATCCCCGGTCTGTAGTGTACTGGTGTATGCAGCAGGTCACTGATCCCCGGTCTGTAGTTTACTGGTGTATACAGCAAGTTACTGATCCCCGGTCTGTATTGTACTGGTGTATACAGCAGGTCACTGATCCCCGGTCGGTAGTGTACTGGTGTATACAGGAGGTCACTGATCCCCGGTCTGTCGTGTACTGGTGTATACAGCAGCTCACTGATCCCCGGTCTGTAGTGTACTGGTGTGGACAGCAGATCACTGATCCCCGGTCTGTAGTGTACTGGTGTATGGAGCAGGTCACTGATCCCCGATATGTAGTGTACTGGTGTATGCAGAGGTCATTGATCCCCGGTCTGTAGTGTACTGGTGTGTACAGCAGGTCACTGATCCCCGGTATGTAGTGTACTGGTGTGTACAGCAGGTCACTGATCCCCGGTCTGTAGTGTACTGGTGTGTACAGCAGGTCACTGATCCACGGTCTGTAGTGTACTGGTGTATACAGCAGGTCACTGATCCCCGGTCTGTAGTGTACTGGTGTATCCAGCAGGTCACTGATCCCCGGTCTGTAGTGTACTTGTGTATACAGCAGCTCATTGATCCCCGGTCTGTAGTGTACTGGTGTGTACAGCAGGTTACTGATCCCCGGTCTGTACTGTACAGGTGTATACAGTAGGTCACTGATCCCCGGTCTGTAGTGTACTGATGTGTTAAGGAGGTCTCTGATCCCGGGCTGTAGTGTACTAGTGTATACAGCAGGTCACTGATCCGCGGTCTGCAGTGTACTGGTGTATACAGCAGGTCACTGATCCCCGGTATGTAGTGTACTGGTGTATACAGCAGGTCACTGATCCCCGGTCTGTAGTGTGCTGGTGTGTACAGCAGGTCACTGATCCCCGGTCTGTACTGTACAGGTGTATACAGTAGGTCACTGATCCCCGGTCTGTAGTGTACTGATGTGTTAAGCAGGTCTCTGATCCCCGGGCTGTAGTGTACTGGTGTATACAGCAGGTCACTGATCCCCGGTCTGTAGTGTACTGGTGTATACAGCAGGTCACTGATCCCCGGTCTGTAGTGTACTGGTGTACACAGTAGGTCACTGATCCCCGGTCTGTAGTGTACTGGTGTATACAGCAGGTCACTGATCCCCGGTCTGTAGTGTACTGGTGTGTACAGCAGGTCACTGATCCCCTGTCTGTAGTGTACTGGTGTATAGAGCAGGTCACTGATCCCCGGTCTGTGGTGTACTGGTGTGTACAGCAGGTCACTGATCCCCGGTCTGTACTGTTCTGGTGTATACAGCAGGTCACTGATCCCCGGTCTGTAGTGTACTGGTGTATACAGCAGGTCATTGATCCCCGGTCTGTAGTGTACTGGTGTATGCAGCAGGTCACTGATCCCCGGTCTGTAGTGTACTGGTGTGTACAGCAGGTCGCTGATCCCCGGTTTGTAGTGTACTGGTGTGTACAGCAGGTCACTGATCCCCGGTCTGTATTGTACTGGTGTGTACAGCAGGTCACTGATCCCCGGTCTGTAGTGTACTGGTGTATACAGCAGGTCACTGATCCCCGGTCTGTAGTGTACTGGTGTTTACAGCAGGTCACTGAGCCCCGGTCTGTAGTGTACTGGTGTATACAGCAGGTCACTGATTCCCGGTCTGTAGTGTACTGGTGTGTACAACAGGTCACTGATCCCCGGTCTGTAGTGTACTGGTGTGTACAGCAGGTCACTGATCCCCGGTCTATATTGTACTGGTGTATACAGCAGGTCACTGATCCCCGGTCGGTTGTGTTCTGGTGTATACAGCAGGTCATTGATTCCCGGTCTGTAGAGTACTGGAGTGTACAGCAGTTCACTGATCCCCGGTCTGTAGTGTACTGGTGTGTAGAGCAGGTCGCTGATCGCCGGTCTGTAGTGTACTGGTGTGTACAGCGGGTCACTGATCCCCGGTCTGTCGTGTACTGGTGTATACAGCAAGTCACTGATCCCCGGTCTGTAGTGTACTAGTGTGTACAGCATGTCACTGATCCCCGGTCTGTATTGTACTGGTGTATACAACAGGTCACTGATCCCCGGTCTGTAGTGTACTGGTGTGTACAGCATGTCACTGATCCCCGGTCTGTAGTGTACTGGTGTACACAGCAGGTCACTGATCCCCGGTCTGTAGTGTACTGGTGTATGCAGCAGGTCACTGATCCCCGGTCTGTAGTGTACTGGTGTATACAGCAAGTTACTGATCCCCGGTCTGTATTGTACTGGTGTATACAGCAGGTCACTGATCCCCGGTCGGTAGTGTACTGGTGTATACAGGAGGTCACTGATCCCCGGTCTGTCGTGTACTGGTGTATACAGCAGCTCACTGATCCCCGGTCTGTAGTGTACTGGTGTGGACAGCAGATCACTGATCCCCGGTCTGTAGTGTACTGGTGTATGGAGCAGGTCACTGATCCCTGATATGTAGTGTACTGGTGTATGCAGAGGTCATTGATCCCCGGTCTGTAGTGTACTGGTGTGTACAGCAGGTCACTGATCCCCGGTATGTAGTGTACTGGTGTGTACAGCAGGTCACTGATCCTCGGTCTGTATTGTACTGGTGTGTACAGCAGGTCACTGATCCCCGGTCTGTAGTGTACTGGTGTATACAGCAGGTCACTGATCCCCGGTCTGTAGTGAATTGGTGTGTACAGCAGGCCACTGATCACCGGTCTGCAGTGTACTGGTGTATACAGCAGGTCATTGATCCCCGGTCTGTGGAGTACTGGTGTGCACAGCGGGTCACTGATCCCCGGTCTGTCGTGTACTGGTGTATACAGTAGGTCACGGATCCCCGGTCTGTAGTGTATGGTGTATACAGCAGGTCACTGATCCCCGGTCTGTAGTGTACTGGTGTATACAGCAGGTCACTGATCCGCGGTCTTTAGTGTACTGGTGTATACAGCAGGTCACTGATCCCCGGCATGTGGTGTACTGCTGTATACAGCAGGTCAATGATCCCCGGTCTGTAGTGTACTGGTGTATACAGCAGGCCACTGATCCCCGGTCTGTAGTATACTGGCGTTTACAGCAGGTCACTGATCCCTGGTCTGGAGTGTACTGTTGTATACAGCAGGTGACTGATCCACGGTCTGTAGTGTACTGGTGTATACAGCATTTCTCTGATCCCTGGTCTGCAGTGTACTGGTGTATACAGCAGCTCACTGATCCCCGGTCTGTCGTGTACTGGTGTGTACAGCAGATCACTGATCCCCGGTCTGTAGTGTACTGGTGTATACAGCAGGTCACTGATCCCAGATCTGTAGTGTACTGGTGTATGCAGAGGTCATTGATCCCCGGTCTGTAGTGTACTGGTGTGTACAGCATGTCACTGATCCCCGGTATGTAGTTTACTGCTGTGTACAGCAGGTCACTGATCCCCGGTCTGTATTGTACTGGTGTGTACAGCAGGTCACTGATCCCCGGTCTGTAGTGTACTGGTGTATACAGCAGGTCACTGATCCCCGGTCTGTAGTGAATTGGTGTGTACTGCAGGTCACTGATCCCCGGTCTGCAGTGTACTGGTGTATACAGCAGGTCACTGATCCCTGGTCTGCAGTGTACTGGTGTGTACAGCATGTCACTGATCCCCGGTCTGTAGTGTACTGGTGTATACAGCAGATCACTGGTACCCGGTCTGTCGTGTACTGGTGTGTACAGCAGGTCACTGATCCCCGGTCTATATTGTACTGGTGTATACAGCAGGTCACTGATCCCCGGTCGGTTGTGTACTGGTGTATACAGCAGGTCACTGATCCCCAGTCTGTTGTGTACTGGTGTATACAGCAGGTCACTGATCCCCGGTCTGTAGTTTACTGGTGCATACAGCAGGTCACTGATCCCTGGTCTGCAGTGTACAGTTGTATACAGCAGGTCACTGATCCCCGGTCTGTAGTGTACTGGTGTGTACAGCAGGTCACTGATCCCCGGTATGTAGTGTACTGGTGTGTACAGCAGGTCACTAATCCCCGGTCTGTAGTGTGCTGGTGTGTACAGCAGGTCACTGATCCCCGGTCTGTAGTGTACTGGTGTATACAGAAGGT
Source organism: Somniosus microcephalus (assembly GCF_052327205.1). NCBI lineage: Eukaryota > Metazoa > Chordata > Chondrichthyes > Squaliformes > Somniosidae > Somniosus > Somniosus microcephalus. The sequence continues at coordinate 65,588,987 of NC_140987.1, read as the reverse complement.
CACTGACCCCCGGTCTGTAGTGTACTGGTATACAAAGCAGGTCACTGATCCCCGGTCTGTAGTGTACTGGTGTATACAACAGGTCACTGATCCGCGGTCTGTAGTGTACTGGTGTGTACAGCAGGTCACTGATCCCCGGGCTGTATTGTACGGTGTGTACAGCAGGTCACTGATCCCCGGTCTGTATTGTACTGGTGTATACAGCAGGTCACTGATCTCCGGTCTGTAGTGTCCTGATGTGTACAGCATGTCACTGATCCCCGGTCTGTAGTTTACAGGTGTGTACAGCAGGTCACTGTTCCCCGGTCTGTAGTGTCCTGGTGTATACAGCAGGTCACTGATCCCCGGTCTGTAGTGTACTGGTGTATACAGCAGGTCACTGATCCCCGGTCTGCAGTGTAATGGTATACACAGCATGTCACTGATCCCCGGTCTGTAGTGTACTGGTGTATACAGCAGGTCACTGATCCCCGGTCTGTAGTGTACTGGTGTGTACAGCAGGTCACTGATCCACAGTCTGTAGTGTACTGGTGTCTACAGCAGGTCACTGATCCCCGGTCCGTAGTGTACTGGTGTATACAGCAGGTCACTTATCCCCGGTCTGTAGTTATAGAAACATAGAAACATAGAGATAGGAACAGGAGTAGGCCATTCGGCCCTTCGAGCCTGCTCCGCCATTCAATGAGATCATGGCTGATCTTCGTCTGAGATCTTAGCTGATCTTACCAGTTCAGTACCCCGTCCCCGCCTTTTCTCCGTAACCCTTAATCCCCTTAGCCTTCAGAAATATATCCAATTCTCTCTTGAAAATATTTATTGAATTAGCCTTCACAGCCCTCTGTGGCAGGGAATTCCACAGGCTCACCACTCTTTGAGTGAAGAAATTCTTCCTCATCTCTGTTTTAAATGATTTGCCCGCTATTTTTAGACTGTGGCCCCTGGTTCTGTGCTCCCCTGCCATTGGAAACATTCTCTCTGAATTCAGCCTGTCCAGGCCTGCCATAATTTTATATGTTTCGATGAGATCCCCTCTCAATCTTCTAAACTCCAGTGAGTACAAGCCCAAACTATTCAATCTCTCCTCGTAGGTCATTCCCGCCATTCCAGGTATCAGCCTGGTGAATCGCCGCTGCACTCTTTCCATGGCAAGAACATCCTTCCGCAGATGGGGCGACCAAAACTGTACACAATACTCCAGATGCGGTCTCACCAGCACCTTGTACAGCTGTAGTAAGGTATCCCTATTCCTATACTCGAACCCCCTTGATATGAAGGCCAACATACCATTTGCCTTCTTAATCGCCTGTTGCACCTGCATGCTCTCCTTCAGTGACTGGTGCACAAGAACACCCAGGTCCCTCTGCACTTCCCCATCTCCCAATCTATTGCCATTTAGATAATAATCTACCCTCCTGTTTTTACCCCCAAAGTGGATAACCTCGCATTTATCCACATTATAGTGCATCTGCCACGTATCCGCCCATTCCCCCAACCTGTCCAAATCGCACTGTAGCCTCCTGACATCCTCATCAGAGCCCACCCCTCCTCCTAGTTTAGTGTCGTCAGCGAATTTGGAAATATTGCATCCAATTCCCTGATCCAGATCATTTATATATATTGTGAACAGCTGGGGTCCCAGGACAGATCCTTGCGGCACCCCGCTGGTCACTGCCTGCCACTCCGAAAACGAGCCGTTTATTCCAACTCTCTGTTTTCTATCCGCCAGCCAGTTCTCTATCCACGTTAATACTTTGCCCCCAATCCCATGAGCCTTAATTTTGCATGATAATCTTTTGTGTGGAACCTTATCGAAGGCTTTCTGGAAGTCAAGGTACACCACATCCACTGGCTCTCCCCCATCTATTTTACCAGTTACTTCCTCAAAAAATTCCAGCAGATTAGTCAAACACGATTTACCCTTTGTAAATCCATGTTGACTCTGTCCGATCCTTTCCCCATTTGTCAAGTGCTCCGCTATTTTATCCTTAATAATGGACTCTAGCATCTTGCCCACAACCGATGTAAGGCTTACTGGTCTATAATTCCCTGCTTTCTCTCTACCCCCCTTTTTAAATATTGGGGTAACATTAGCTACCCTCCAATCCACGGGTACTGTTCCCGAGTCAATGGAGTTCCGGAAGATGATCCTTAGAGCATCTGCTATCTCCAGGGCCACCTCCTTAAGTACCCTAGGATGTAGTTTATCAGGCCCCGGGGATTTGTCGGCCTTCAGTCCCCTCAACTTATCCAACACCATATCCCTAGAGATACTAATTTCTGTCAGCTCCTCCCTCTCATTAGTCCCTATGTTTGCCGATATTCCTGGGAGGTTATTTGTGTCCTCCTTTGTGAATACAGAACCAAAGTATGAGTTTAATTGGTCTGCCATTTCCTTATTCTCCATTATATATTCTCCCGAATCGGACTGCAAGGGACCGACTTGGGATTTTACCAGTCTTTTCCTCCTGATATACCGATAAAAGCTTTTGCAGTCTGTCTTTATGTTTGCTGCAAGTTTACTTTCGTATTCTATTTTCCCCTTCCTGATTAATCCCTTTGTCCTCTTTTGCTGTATCCTGTACTGCCCCCAATCTTCCGGTCTGGTGCTTTTTTTTGCCAGTTGATATGCCCTTTTTTTTGATTTTATGCTGTCCCTAATTTCCCTCGTTATCCACGGTTGAGCCACCTTTTTAGGTTTATTTTTATGCCAAACCGGTATAAACATGTTCTGGAATTCTTCCATTCTATCTTTGAATGCTTGCCATTGTCTATCCACTGTCAATCCCCCCAGAAACACCACCCAATCAATCTTACCCAATTCCCGTCTCATACCCTCGTAATTCCCTTTATTTAAGTTCTGGACCTTAGTCTCTGATTCAATTTCCTCACTCTCCATCTCGACTGAGAGCTCGATCATATTATGATCGCTCTGACCCAAGGGGCCTCGTACAAGAAGATTGTTGATAAGTCCCTTCTCATTGCACAATACCCAGTCTAAAATGGCCTGATCTCGAGTCGGCTCCTCGACATATTGGTCCAGATAACCGTCCCGAAAACATTCCAGGAATTCCTCCTCCTCAGAATTTTTACTAATTTGGGTAGTCCAATCAATATGTAAATTAAAGTCACCCATGATGACAGCTGTGCTCTTATCGCACGCTTCTCTAATTTCCCTTTTTATGCCTTCCCTCACCTCCATATTACTATTTGGAGGCCTATATATCACACCCACTAACGTTTTCCTCCCCTTGCTATTTCTCATTTCTACCCATACAGATTCCGTTTCATCCGAGTTGATATCCTTCCTTTCCATTGCATTAATCCCCTCCTTTACCAGCAATGCTACCCCACCTCCCCTACCTTTTTGCCGATCCTTCCTAAATATTGTATATCCCTGGATGTTAAGTTCCCAGCCTTGCCCACCCTGCAGCCACGTTTCTGTAATCCCAATCAAATCATACTTGTTTACCTCTATTTCCACAACTAATTCATCCACCTTGTTCCTAATGCTTCTAGCATTAAGATACAAAGCCTTCAGGCTTGCTTTTTTCACACTCTCATTATGAATTAGTTTGGCCCTTTGTGTTTCTCTCCTTTGCTTATTGCTTCTCACCTTTCTACCATCTATTTCTGACTTCATATGACTTCCCTCTTTTCCACTATCTAGGTTCCCATCCCCCTGCCAAATTAGTTTAAATCCTCCCGAACCGCCCTAGAAAATATTACCCCGAGGACATCGGCTCCCTCACAGTTCAGGTGTAGACCGTCCCCTTGGTACAGGTCACTCCTCCCCAAGAACTGGTTCCGATGCCTCAAGAATTTAAATCCCTCTCCCTTGCACCACTGCTCAAGCCACGTATTTAGCTTATCTATCTTACTCTCTCTAAACTTATTAGCTCGTGGCACTGGTAGCAATCCAGAGATTACTACCTTTGAGGTCCTACTTTTCAATTTAGCTCCTAACTCCCTAAATTCAGCTTGTAGGACCTCCTCCCTCTTTTTACCTACATCGTTGGTACCTACATGTACCACGACAACTGGCTGATCCCCCTCCCCCTTCAGAATGCTCTGCACCCGTATACTGGTGTATCCAGCAGGTCACTGATCCCCGGTCTGTAGTGTACTGGTGTATACAGCAGCTCATTGATCCTCGGTCTGTAGTGTCCTGGTGTGTACAGCAGGTTACTGATCCCCGGTCTGTACTGTACAGGTGTATGCAGTACGTCACTGATCCCCGGTCTGTAGTGTACTGATGTGTTAAGGAGGTCTCTGATCCCGGGCTGTAGTGTACTAGTGTATACAGCAGGTCACTGATCCGTGGTCTGTAGTGTACTGGTGTATACAGCAGGTCACTGATCCCCGGTATGTAGTGTACTGGTGTATACAGCAGGTCACTGATCCCCGGTCTGTAGTGTGCTGGTGTGTACAGCAGGTCACTGATCCCCGGTCTGTACTGTACAGGTGTATACAGTAGGTCACTGATCCCCGGTCTGTAGTGTACTGATGTGTTAAGCAGGTCTCTGATCCCCGGGCTGTAGTGTACTGGTGTATACAGCAGGTCACTGATCCCCGGTCTGTAGTGTAATGGTGTGTACAGCAGGTCACTGATCCCCTGTCTGTAGTGTACTGGTGTATAGAGCAGGTCACTGATCCCCGGTCTGTGGTGTACTGGTCTGTACAGCAGGTCATTGATCCCCGGTCTGTACTGTTCTGGTGTATACAGCAGGTCACTGATCCCCGGTCTGTAGTGTACTGGTGCATACAGCAGGTCATTGATCCCCGGTCTGTAGTGTACTGGTGTATGCAGCAGGTCACTGATACCCGGTCTGTAGTGTACTGGTGTATACAGCAGGTCGGTGATCCCCGGTTTGTAGTGTACTGGTGTGTACAGCAGGTCACTGATCCCCGGTCTGTAGTGTACTGGTGTGTACAGCAGGTCACTGATCCCCGGTATGTAGTGTACTGGTGTGTACAGCAGGTCACTAATCCCCGGTCTGTAGTGTGCTGGTGTGTACAGCAGGTCACTGATCCCCGGTCTGTAGTGTACTGGTGTATACAGCAGGTCACTGACCCCCGGTCTGTAGTGTACTGGTGTATACAACAGGTCACTGATCCGCGGTCTGTAGTGTACTGGTGTGTACAGCAGGTCACTGATCCCCGGGCTGTATTATACGGTGTGTACAGCAGGTCACTGATCCCCGGTCTGTATTGTACTGGTGTATACAGCAGGTCACTGATCTCCGGTCTGTAGTGTACTGATGTGTACAGCATGTCACTGATCCCCGGTCTGTAGTGTACAGGTGTGTACAGCAGGTCACTGTTCCCCGGTCTGTAGTGTCCTGGTGTATACAGCAGGTCACTGATCCCCGGTCTGTAGTGTACTGGTGTATACAGCAGGTCACTGATCCCCGGTCTGCAGTGTAATGGTATACACAGCATGTCACTGATCCCCGGTCTGTAGTGTACTGGTGTGTACAGCAGGTCACTGATCCCCGGTCTGTAGTGTACTGGTGTGTACAGCAGGTCACTGATCCACGGTCTGTAGTGTACTGGTGTCTACAGCAGGTCACTGATCCCCGGTCCGTAGTGTACTGGTGTATACAGCAGGTCACTTATCCCCGGTCTGTAGTGTACTGGTGTATCCAGCAGGTCACTGATCCCCGGTCTGTAGTGTACTGGTGTATACAGCAGCTCATTGATCCTCGGTCTGTAGTGTCCTGGTGTGTACAGCAGGTTACTGATCCCCGGTCTGTACTGTACAGGTGTATACAGGAGGTCACTGATCCCCGGTCTGCAGTGTACTGATGTGTTAAGGAGGTCTCTGATCCCGGGCTGTAGTGTACTAGTGTATACAGCAGGTCACTGATCCGTGGTCTGTAGTGTACTGGTGTATACAGCAGGTCACTGATCCCCGGTATGGAGTGTACTGGTGTATACAGCAGGTCACTGATCCCCGGCCTGTAGTGTGCTGGTGTGTACAGCAGGTCGCTGATCCCCGGTTTGTAGTGTACTGGTGTGTACAGCAGGTCACTGATCCCCGGTCTGTATCGTACTGGTGTGTACAGCAGGTCACTGATCCCCGGTCTGTAGTGTACTGGTGTATACAGCAGGTCACTGATCCCCGGTCTGTAGTGTACTGGTGTTTACAGCAGGTCACTGACCCCGGTCTGTAGTGTACTGGTGTTTACAGCAGGTCACTGACCCCGGTCTGTAGTGTACTGGTGTTTACAGCAGGTCACTGACCCCGGTCTGTAGTGTACTGGTGTATACAGCAGGTCACTGATTCCCGGTCTGTAGTGTACTGGTGTGTAGAGCAGGTCGCTGATCCACGGTCTGTAGTGTACTGGTGTGTACAGTGGGTCACTGATCCCCGGTCTGTGGTGTACTTCTGTATACAGCAGCTCACTGATCCCCGGTCTGTGGTGTACTGGTCTATACAGCAAGTCACTGATCCCCGGTCTGTAGTGCACTGGTGTTCACAGCAGGTCACTGATCCCCGGTCTGTAGTGGACTGGTGTGTACAGCATGTCACTGATCCCCGGTCTGTATTGTACTGGTGTATACAGCAGGTCACTGATCCCCGGTCTGTAGTGTACTGGTGTGTACAGCAGGTCACTGATCCCCGCTCTGCATTGTACTGGTGTATACAACAGGTCACTGATCCCCGGTCTGTAGTGTACTGGTGTGTACAGCATGTCACTGATCCCCGGTCTGTAGTGTACTGGTGTATACAGCAGGTCACTGATCCCCGGTCTGTAGTGTACTGGTGTATACAGCAGGTCACTGATCCCCGGTCTGTAGTGTACTGGTGCACACAGTAGGTCACTGATCCCCGGTCTGTAGTGTACTGGTGTATACAGCAGGTCACTGATCCCCGGTCTGTAGTGTAATGGTGTGTACAGCAGGTCACTGATCCCCTGTCTGTAGTGTACTGGTGTATAGAGCAGGTCACTGATCCCCGGTCTGTGGTGTACTGGTGTGTACAGCAGGTCACTGATCCCCGGTCTGTACTGTTCTGGTGTATACAGCAGGTCACTGATCCCCGGTCTGTAGTGTACTGGTGCATACAGCAGGTCATTGATCCCCGGTCTGTAGTGTACTGGTGTATGCAGCAGGTCACTGATCCCCGGTCTGTAGTGTACTGGTGTGTACAGCAGGTCGCTGATCCCCGGTTTGTAGTGTACTGGTGTGTACAGCAGGTCACTGATCCCCGGTCTGTATCGTACTGGTGTGTACAGCAGGTCACTGATCCCCGGTCTGTAGTGTACTGGTGTATACAGCAGGTCACTGATCCCCGGTCTGTAGTGTACTGGTGTTTACAGCAGGTCACTGACCCCGGTCTGTAGTGTACTGGTGTTTACAGCAGGTCACTGACCCCGGTCTGTAGTGTACTGGTGTTTACAGCAGGTCACTGACCCCGGTCTGTAGTGTACTGGTGTATACAGCAGGTCACTGATTCCCGGTCTGTAGTGTACTGGTGTGTAGAGCAGGTCGCTGATCCACGGTCTGTAGTGTACTGGTGTGTACAGTGGGTCACTGATCCCCGGTCTGTGGTGTACTTCTGTATACAGCAGCTCACTGATCCCCGGTCTGTGGTGTACTGGTCTATACAGCAAGTCACTGATCCCCGGTCTGTAGTGCACTGGTGTTCACAGCAGGTCACTGATCCCCGGTCTGTAGTGGACTGGTGTGTACAGCATGTCACTGATCCCCGGTCTGTATTGTACTGGTGTATACAGCAGGTCACTGATCCCCGGTCTGTAGTGTACTGGTGTGTACAGCAGGTCACTGATCCCCGCTCTGCATTGTACTGGTGTATACAACAGGTCACTGATCCCCGGTCTGTAGTGTACTGGTGTGTACAGCATGTCACTGATCCCCGGTCTGTAGTGTACTGGTGTATACAGCAGGTCACTGATCCCCGGTCTGTAGTGTACTGGTGTATACAGCAGGTCACTGATCCCCGGTCTGTAGTTTACTGGTGTATACAGCAAGTTACTGATCCCCGGTCTGTATTGTACTGGTGTATACAGCAGGTCACTGATCCCCGGTCGGTAGTGTACTGGTGTATACAGGAGGTCACTGATCCCCGGTCTGTAGTGTACTGGTGTATACAGCAGCTCACTGATCCCCGGTCTGTAGTGTACTGGTGTGTACAGCAGATCACTGATCCCCGGTCTGTAGTGTACTGGTGTATAGAGCAGGTCACTGATCCACGATCTGTAGTGTACTGGTGTATGCAGAGGTCATTGATCCCCGGTCTGTTGTGTACTGGTGTGTACAGCAGGTCACTGATCCCCGGTATGTCGTGTACTGGTGTGTACAGCAGGTCACTGATCCCCGGTCTGTATTGTACTGGTGTGTACAGCAGGTCACTGATCCCCGGTCTGTAGTGTACTGGTGTATACAGCAGGTCACTGATCCCCGGTCTGTAGTGAATTGGTGTGTACAGCAGGCCACTGATCACCGGTCTGCAGTGTACTGGTGTATACAGCAGGTCATTGATCCCCGGTCTGTAGTGTATGGTGTATACAGCAGGTCACTGATCCCCGGTCTGTAGTGTACTGGTGTATACAGCAGGTCACTGATCCGCGGTCTTTAGTGTACTGGTGTATACAGTAGGTCACTGATCCCCGGTCTGTGGAGTACTGGTGTGCACAGCGGGTCACTGATCCCCGGTCTGTCGTGTACTGGTGTATACAGCAGGTCACTGATCCCCGGTCTGAAGTGTACTGGCGTTTACAGCAGGTCACTGATCCCTGGTCTGGAGTGTACTGTTGTATACAGCAGGTCACTGATCCGCGGTCTGTAGAATACAGCAGGTCTCTGATCCTCGGTCTGTAGTGTACTGGTGTATACAGCAGGTCACTGATCCCCGGTCTGTAGTGTACTGGTGTATACAGCAGCTCACTGATCCCCGGTCTGCAGTGTACTGGTGTATGCAGCAGGTCACTGATCCCCGGTCTGTAGTGTACTGGTGTATGCAGCAGGTCTCTGATCCCCGGTCTGTACTGTGCTGGTGTATACAGCAGGTCACTGATCCCCGGTTTGTATTGTACTGGTGCACACAGCAGGTTACTGATCCCCGGTCTGTCGTGTACTGGTGTATACAGCATGTCACTGATCCCCGCTCTGTAGTGTACTGGTGTATACAGCAAGTCACTGATGCCCGGTCTGTCGTGTACTGGTGTGTGCAGCGGGTCACTGATCCCCGGTCTGTAGTGTACTGGTGTATACAGCAGAATACTGATCCCCGGTCTGTAGTGTACTGGTGTATACAGCAGGTCACTGATCCCCGGTCTGTAGTGTACTGGTGTATACAGCAGGTCACTGATCCCCGGTCTGTAGTGTACTGGTGTATACAGCAGGTCACTGATCCGCAGTCTGTAGTGTACTGGTGTGTACAGCATGTCACTGATCCCCGGTCTGTAGTGTACTGGTGTATACAGCAGTTCACTGATCCCCGGTCTGTAGTGTACTGGTGTATACAGCAGGTCACTGATCCCCGGTCTGTAGTGTACTTGTGTATACAGCAGGTCACTGATCCCCGGTCTGTAGTGTACTGGTGTATACAGCAGGTCACTGATCCCCGGTCTGCAGTGTACTGGTGTACACAGCAGGTCACTGATCCCCGGTCTGTAGAGTACTGGTGTGTACAGCGGGTCACTGATCCCCGGTCTGTAGTGTACTGGTGCATATAGCAGGTCACTGATCCCCGGTCTGCAGTGTACTGGTGTATACAGCAGTTCACTGATCCCCAGTCTGCAGTGTACTGGTGTGTACAGCAGGTCACTGATCCCCGGTCTGTAGTGTACTGGTGTATACAGCAGGTCACTGATCCGCAGTCTGTAGTGTACTGGTGTGTACAGCATGTCACTGATCCCCGGTCTGTAGTGTACTGGTGTATACAGCAGGTCACTGATCCCCGGTCTGTAGTGTACTGGTGTATACAGCAGGTCACTGATCCCCGGTCTGTAGTGTACTGGTGTATACAGCAGGTCACTGATCCGCAGTCTGTAGTGTACTGGTGTGTACAGCATGTCACTGATCCCCGGTCTGTAGTGTACTGGTGTATACAGCAGGTCACTGATTCCCGGTCTGTAGTGTACTGTTGTATACAGCAGGTGACTGATCCACGGTCTGTAGTGTACTGGTGTATACAGCAGGTCTCTGATCCCTGGTCTGTAGTGTACTGGTGTATACAGCAGCTCACTGATCCCCGGTCTGTCGTGTACTGGTGTGTACAGCATGTCACTGATCCCCGGTATGTAGTTTACTGCTGTGTGCAGCAGGTCACTGATCCCCGGTCTGTATTGTACTGGTGTGTACAGCAGGTCACTGATCCCCGGTCTGTAGTGTACTGGTGTATACAGCAGGTCACTGATCCCCGGTCTGTAGTGAATTGGTGTGTTCTGCAGGTCACTGATCCCCGGTCTGCAGTGTACTGGTGTATACAGCAGGTCACTGATCCCTGGTCTGCAGTGTACTGGTGTGTACAGCATGTCACTGATCCCCGGTCTGTAGTGTACTGGTGTATACAGCAGATCACTGGTACCCGGTCTGTAGTGTACTGGTGTGTACAGCAGGTCACTGATCCCCGGTCTGTATTGTACTGGTGTATACAGCAGGTCACTGATCCCCAGTCTGTTGTGTACTGGTGTATACAGCTGGTCACTGATCCCCAGTCTGTTGTGTACTGGTGTATACAGCAGGTCACTGATCCCCGGTCTGTAGTTTACTGGTGCATACAGCAGGTCACTGATCCCTGGTCTGCAGTGTACAGTTGTATACAGCAGGTCACTGATCCTCGGTCTGTAGTGTACTGGTGTGTACAGCAGGTCACTGATCCCCGGTATGTAGTGTACTGGTGTGTACAGCAGGTCACTAATCCCCGGTCTGTAGTGTGCTGGTGTGTACAGCAGGTCACTGATCCCCGGTCTGTAGTGTACTGGTGTATACAGCAGGTCACTGATCCCCGGTCTGTAGTGTACTGGTATACAAAGCAGGTCACTGATCCGCGGTCTGTAGTGTACTGGTGTATACAACAGGTCACTGATCCGCGGTCTGTAGTGTACTGGTGTGTACAGCAGGTCACTGATCCCCTGTCTGAAGTGTACTGGTGTATAGAGCAGGTCACTGATCCCCGGCCTGTGGTGTACTGGTGTGTACAGCAGGTCACTGATCCCCGGTCTGTACTGTTCTGGTGTATACAGCAGGTCACTGATCCCCGGTCTGTAGTGTACTGGTGCATACAGCAGGTCATTGATCCCCGGTCTGTAGTGTACTGGTGTATGCAGCAGGTCACTGATCCCCGATCTGTAGTGTACTGGTGTGTACAGCAGGTCGCTGATCCCCGGTTTGTAGTGTACTGGTGTGTACAGCAGGTCACTGATCCCCGGTCTGTATCGTACTGGTGTGTACAGCAGGTCACTGATCCCCGGTCTGTAGTGTACTGGTGTATACAGCAGGTCACTGATCCCCGGTCTGTAGTGTACTGGTGTTTACAGCAGGTCACTGACCCCGGTCTGTAGTGTACTGGTGTATACAGCAGGTCACTGATTCCCGGTCTGTAGCGTACTGGTGCGTACAGCAGGTCACTAATCCCCGGTCTGTAGTGTACTGGTGTGTAGAGCAGGTAGCTGATCCACGGTCTGTAGTGTACTGGTGTGTACAGCGGGTCACTGATCCCCGGTCTGCAGTGTACTTCTGTATACAGCAGCTCACTGATCCCCGGTCTGTGGTGTACTGGTCTATACAGCAAGTCACTGATCCCCGGTCTGTAGTGCACTGGTGTACACAGCAGGTCACTGATCCCCGGTCTGTAGTGTACTGGTGTGTACAGCATGTCACTGATCCCCGGTCTGTATTGTACTGATGTATACAGCAGGTCACTGACCCCGGTCTGTAGTGTACTGGTGTGTACAGCAGGTCACTGATCCCCGGTCTGCATTGTACTGGTGTATACAACAGGTCACTGATCCCCGGTCTGTAGTGTACTGGTGTGTACAGCAGGTCGCTGATCCCCGGTTTGTAGTGTACTGGTGTGTACAGCAGGTCACTGATCCCCGGTCTGTATCGTACTGGTGTGTACAGCAGGTCACTGATCCCCGGTCTGTAGTGGACTGGTGTGTACAGCATGTCACTGATCCCCGGTCTGTATTGTACTGGTGTATACAGCAGGTCACTGATCCCCGGTCTGTAGTGTACTGGTGTGTACAGCAGGTCACTGATCCCCGCTCTGCATTGTACTGGTGTATACAACAGGTCACTGATCCCCGGTCTGTAGTGTACTGGTGTGTACAGCATGTCACTGATCCCCGGTCTGTAGTGTACTGGTGTATACAGCAGGTCACTGATCCCCGGTCTGTAGTGTACTGGTGTATACAGCAGGTCACTGATCCCCGGTCTGTAGTTTACTGGTGTATACAGCAAGTTACTGATCCCCGGTCTGTATTGTACTGGTGTATACAGCAGGTCACTGATCCCCGGTCGGTAGTGTACTGGTGTATACAGGAGGTCACTGATCCCCGGTCTGTAGTGTACTGGTGTATACAGCAGCTCACTGATCCCCGGTCTGTAGTGTACTGGTGTGTACAGCAGATCACTGATCCCCGGTCTGTAGTGTACTGGTGTATAGAGCAGGTCACTGATCCCCGATCTGTAGTGTACTGGTGTATGCAGAGGTCATTGATCCCCGGTCTGTTGTGTACTGGTGTGTACAGCAGGTCACTGATCCCCGGTATGTAGTGTACTGGTGTGTACAGCAGGTCACTGATCCCCGGTCTCTATTGTACTGGTGTGTACAGCAGGTCACTGATCCCCGGTCTGCAGTGTACTGGTGTATACAGCAGGTCACTGATCCCCGGTCTGTAGTGAATTGGTGTGTACAGCAGGCCACTGATCACCGGTCTGCAGTGTACTGGTGTATACAGCAGGTCATTGATCCCCGGTCTGTAGTGTATGGTGTATACAGCAGGTCACTGATCCCCGGTCTGTAGTGTACTGGTGTATACAGCAGGTCACTGATCCGCGGTCTTTAGTGTACTGGTGTATACAGTAGGTCACTGATCCCCGGTCTGTGGAGTACTGGTGTGCACAGCGGGTCACTGATCCCCGGTCTGTCGTGTACTGGTGCATACAGTAGGTCACGGATCCCCGGTCTGTAGTGTATGGTGTATACAGCAGGTCACTGATCCCCGGTCTGTAGTGTACTGGTGTATACAGCAGGTCACTGATCCGCGGTCTTTAGTGTACTGGTGTATACAGCAGGTCACTGATCCCCGGTATGTGGTGTACTGGTGTATACAGCAGGTCACTGATCCCCGGTCTGAAGTGTACTGGCGTTTACAGCAGGTCACTGATCCCTGGTCTGGAGTGTACTGTTGTATACAGCAGGTCACTGATCCGCGGTCTGTAGTATACAGCAGGTCTCTGATCCTCGGTCTGTAGTGTACTGGTGTATACAGCAGGTCACTGATCCCCGGTCTGTAGTGTACTGGTGTATACAGCAGCTCACTGATCCCCGGTCTGCAGTGTACTGGTGTATGCAGCAGGTCACTGATCCCCGGTCTGTAGTGTACTGGTGTATGCAGCAGGTCTCTGATCCCCGGTCTGTACTGTGCTGGTGTATACAGCAGGTCACTGATCCCCGGTTTGTATTGTACTGGTGCACACAGCAAGTTACTGATCCCCGGTCTGTCGTGCACTGGTGTATACAGCATGTCACTGATCCCCGCTCTGTAGTGTACTGGTGTATACAGCAAGTCACTGATGCCCGGTCTGTCGTGTACTGGTGTGTGCAGCGGGTCACTGATCCCCGGTCTGTAGTGTACTGGTGTATACAGCAGAATACTGATCCCCGGTCTGTAGTGTACTGGTGTATACAGCAGGTCACTGATCCCCGGTCTGTAGTGTACTGGTGTATACAGCAGGTCACTGATCCCCGGTCTGTAGTGTACTGGTGTATACAGCAGGTCACTGATCCGCAGTCTGTAGTGTACTGGTGTGTACAGCATGTCACTGATCCCCGGTCTGTAGTGTACTGGTGTATACAGCAGTTCACTGATCCCCGGTCTGTAGTGTACTGGTGTATACAGCAGGTCACTGATCCCCGGTCTGTAGTGTACTGGTGTATACAGCAGGTCACTGATCCCCGGTCTGTAGTGTACTGGTGTATACAGCAGGTCACTGATCCCCGGTCTGCAGTGTACTGGTGTACACAGCAGGTCACTGATCCCCGGTCTGTAGAGTACTGGTGTGTACAGCGGGTCACTGATCCCCGGTCTGTAGTGTACTGGTGTATACAGCAGGTCACTGATCCGCGGTCTGTAGTGTACTGGTGTGTACAGCAGGTCACTGATCCCCGGGCTGTATTGTACGGTGTGTACAGCAGGTCACTGATCCCCGGTCCGTATTGTACTGGTGTATACAGCAGGTCACTGATCCCCGGTCTGTAGTGTACTGATGTGTACAGCATGTCACTGATCCCCGGTCTGTCGTGTACTGGTGTGTACAGCAGGTCACTGATCCCCGGTCTGTAGTGTCCTGGTGTATACAGCAGGTCACTGATCCCCGGCCTGTAGTGTACTGGTGTATACAGCAGGTCACTGATCCCCGGTCTGCAGTGTAATGGTATACACAGCAGGTCACTGATCCCCGGTCTGTAGTGTACTGGTGTATACAGCAGGTCACTGATCCCCGGTCTGTATTGTACTGGTGTATACAGCAGGTCACTGATCCCCGGTCTGTAGTGTACTGGTGTATACAGCATGTCAATGACCCCCGGTCTGTAGTGTACTGGTGTATACAGCAGGTCACTGATTCCCGGTCTGTAGTGTACTGGTGTGTACAGCAGGTCACTGATCCACGGTCTGTCGTGTACTGGTGTCTACAGCAGGTCACTGATCCCCGGTCCGTAGTGTACTGGTGTATACAGCAGGTCACTTATCCCCGGTCTGTAGTGTACTGGTGTATCCAGCAGGTCACTGATCCCCGGTCTGTAGTGTACTGGTGTATACAGCAGCTCATTGATCCCCGGTCTGTAGTGCCCTGGTGTGTACAGCAGGTTACTGATCCCCGGTCTGTACTGTACAGGTGTATACAGTAGGTCACTGATCCCCGGTCTGTAGTGTACTGATGTGTTAAGGAGGTCTCTGATCCCGGGCTGTAGTGTACTAGTGTATACAGCAGGTCACTGATCCGTGGTCTGTAGTGTACTGGTGTATACAGCAGGTCACTGATCCCCGGTATGTAGTGTACTGGTGTATACAGCAGGTCACTGATCCCCGGTTTGTAGTGTGCTGGTGTGTACAACAGGTCACTGATCCCCGGTCTGTACTGTACAGGTGTATACAGTAGGTCACTGATCCCCGGTCTGTAGTTTACTGATGTGTTAAGCAGGTCTCTGATCCCCGGGATGTAGTGTACTGGTGTACACAGCAGGTCACTGATCCCCGGTCTGTAGTGTACTGGTGTATACAGCAGGTCATTGATCCCCGGTCTGTAGTGTACTGGTGTACACAGTAGGTCACTGATCCCCGATCTGTAGTGTACTGGTGTATACAGCAGGTCACTGATCCCCGGTCTGTTGTGTAATGGTGTGTACAGCAGGTCACTGATCCCCTGTCTGTAGTGTACTGGTGTATACAGCAGGTCACTGATTCCCGGTCTGTAGTGTACTGGTGCGTACAGCAGGTCACTGATCCCCGGTCTGTAGTGTACTGGTGTGTACAGCAGGTCACTGATCCCCGGTCTATATTGTACTGGTGTATACAGCAGGTCACTGATCCCCGGTCGGTTGTGTTCTGGTGTATACAGCAGGTCACTGATTCCCGGTCTGTAGAGTACTGGAGTGTACAGCGGGTCACTGATCCCCGGTCTGTAGTGTACTGGTGTATACAGCAGGTCACTGAACCCCGGTCTGCAGTGTACTGGTGCATACAGCAGTTCACTGATCCCCGGTCTGTAGTGTACTGGTGTGTAGAGCAGGTCGCTGATCCACGGTCTGTAGTGTACTGGTGTGTACAGCGGGTCACTGATCCCCGGTCTGTAGTGTACTTCTGTATACAGCAGCTCACTGATCCCCGGTCAGTGGTGTACTGGTGTATACAGCAAGTCACTGATCCCCGGTCTGTAGTGCACTGGTGTACACAGCAGGTCACTGATCCCCGGTCTGTAGTGTACTGGTGTGTACAGCATGTCACTGATCCCCGGTCTGTATTGTACTGGTGTATACAGCAGGTCACTGATCCCCGGTCTGTAGTGTACTGGTGTGTACAGCAGGTCACTGATCCCCGGTCTGCATTGTACTTCTGTATACAACAGGTCACTGATCCCCGGTCTGTAGTGTACTGGTGTGTACAGCATGTCACTGATCCCCGGTCTGTTGTGTACTGGTGTATACAGCAGGTCACTGATCCCCGGTCTGTAGTGTACTGGTGTATACAGCAGGTCACTGATCCCCGGTCTGTAGTTTACTGGTGTATACAGCAAGTTACTGATCCCCGGTCTGTATTGTACTGGTGTATACAGCAGGTCACTGATCCCCGGTCGGTAGTGTACTGATGTATACAGGAGGTCACTGATCCCCGGTCTGTAGTGTACTGGTGTATACAGCAGCTCACTGATCCCCGGTCTGTAGTGTACTGGTGTGTACAGCAGATCACTGATCCCCGGTCTGTAGTGTACTGGTGTATAGAGCAGGTCACTGATCCCCGATCTGTAGTGTACTGGTGTATGCAGAGGTCATTGATCCCCGGTCTGTAGTGTGCTGGTGTGTACAGCAGGTCACTGATCCCCGGTCTGTACTGTACAGGTGTATACAGTAGGTCACTGATCCCCGGTCTGTAGTGTACTGATGTGTTAAGCAGGTCTCTGATCCCCGGGCTGTAGTGTACTGGTGTATACAGCAGGTCACTGATCCCCGGTCTGTAGTGTACTGGTGTATACAGCAGGTCACTGATCCCCGGTCTGTAGTGTACTGGTGTACACAGTAGGTCACTGATCCCCGGTCTGTAGTGTACTGGTGTATACAGCAGGTCACTGATCCCCGGTCTGTAGTGTACTGGTGTGTACAGCAGGTCACTGATCCCCTGTCTGTAGTGTACTGGTGTATAGAGCAGGTCACTGATCCCCGGTCTGTGGTGTACTGGTGTGTACAGCAGGTCACTGATCCCCGGTCTGTACTGTTCTGGTGTATACAGCAGGTCACTGATCCCCGGTCTCTATTGTACTGGTGTATACAGCAGGTCATTGTTCCCCGGTCTGTAGTGTACTGGTGTATGCAGCAGGTCACTGATCCCCGGTCTGTCGTGTACTGGTGTGTACAGCAGGTCGCTGATCCCCGGTCTGTGGTGTACTGGTGTATACAGCAAGTCACTGATCCCCGGTCTGTATTGTACTGGTGTATACAGCAGGTCACTGATCCCCGGTCTGTAGTGTACTGGTGTGTACAGCAGGTCACTGATCCCCGGTCTGTATTGTACTGGTGCATACAACAGGTCACTGATCCCCGGTCTGTAGTGTACTGGTGTGTACAGCATGTCACTGATCCCCGGTCTGTAGTGTACTGGTGTATACAGCAGGTCACTGATCCCCGGTCTGTAGTGTGCTGGTGTATACAGCAGGTCACTGATCCCCGGTCTGTAGTGTACTGGTGTATACAGCAAGTTACTGATCCCCGATCTGTATTGTACTGGTGTATACAGCAGGTCACTGATCCCCTGTCGGTAGTGTACTGGTGTATACAGGAGGTCACTGATCCCCGGTCTGTAGTGTACTGGTGTATACAGCAGCTCACTGATCCCCGGTCTGTCATGTAATGGTGTGCAGCAGATCACTGATCCCCGATCTGTAGTGTACTGGTGTATGCAGAGGTCATTGATCCCCGGTCTGTAGTGTACTGGTGTGTACAGCAGGTCACTGATCCCCGGTCTGTAGTGAACTGGTGTATACAGCAGGTCACTGATCCCCGGTCTGTAGTGTACTGGTGTATAGAGCAGGTCATTGATCCCCGATCTGTAGTGTACTGGTGTATGCAGAGGTCATTGATCCCCGGTCTGTAGTGTGCTGGTGTGTACAGCAGGTCACTGATCCCCGGTCTGTACTGTACAGGTGTATACAGTAGGTCACTGATCCCCGGTCTGTAGTGTACTGATGTGTTAAGCAGGTCTCTGATCCCCGGGCTGTAGTGTACTGGTGTATACAGCAGGTCACTGATCCCCGGTCTGTAGTGTACTGGTGTGTACAGCAGGTCACTGATCCCCGGTCTGTAGTGTACTGGTGTACACAGTAGGTCACTGATCCCCGGTCTGTAGTGTACTGGTGTGTACAGCAGGTCACTGATCCCCTGTCTGTAGTGTACTGGTGTATAGAGCAGGTCACTGATCCCCGGTCTGTGGTGTACTGGTGTGTACAGCAGGTCACTGATCCCCGGTCTGTACTGTTCTGGTGTATACAGCAGGTCACTGATCCCCGGTCTCTATTGTACTGGTGTATACAGCAGGTCATTGTTCCCCGGTCTGCAGTGTACTGGTGTATGCAGCAGGTCACTGATCCCCGGTCTGTCGTGTACTGGTGTGTACAGCAGGTCGCTGATCCCCGGTTTGTAGTGTACTGGTGTGTACAGCAGGTCACTGATCCCCGGTCTGTATTGTACTGGTGTGTACAGCAGGTCACTGATCCCCGGTCTGTAGTGTACTGGTGTATACAGCAGGTCACTGATCCCCGGTCTGTAGTGTACTGGTGTTTACAGCAGGTCACTGAGCCCCGGTCTGTAGTGTACTGGTGTATACAGCAGGTCACTGATTCCCGGTCTGTAGTGTCGTGGTGTGTACAGCAGGTCACTGATCCCCGGTCTGTAGTGTACTGGTGTGTACAGCAGGTCACTGATCCCCGGTCTATATTGTACTGGTGTATACAGCAGGTCACTGATCCCCGGTCGGTTGTGTTCTGGTGTATACAGCAGGTCACTGATTCCCGGTCTGTAGAGTACTGGAGTGTACAGCGGGTCACTGATCCCCGGTCTGTAGTGTACTGGTGTATACAGCAGGTCACTGAACCCCGGTCTGCAGTGTACTGGTGTATACAGCAGTTCACTGATCCCCGGTCTGTAGTGTACTGGTGTGTAGAGCAGGTCGCTGATCCCCGGTCTGTAGTGTACTGGTGTGTACAGCGGGTCACTGATCCCCGGTCAGTAGTGTACTTCTGTGTACAGCAGCTCACTGATCCCCGGTCTGTGGTGTACTGGTGTATGCAGCAAGTCACTGATCCCCGGTCTGTAGTGTACTGGTGTACACAGCAGGTCACTGATCCCCGGTCTGTAGTGTACTGGTGTGTACAGCAGGTCACTGATCCCCAGTCTGTATTGTACTGGTGCATACAACAGGTCACTGATCCCCGGTCTGTAGTGTACTGGTGTATACAGCAGGTCACTGATCCCTGGTCTGTAGTGTGCTGGTGTATACAGCAGGTCACTGATCCCCGGTCTGTAGTTTACTGGTGTATACAGCAAGTTACTGATCCCCGATCTGTATTGTACTGGTGTATACAGCAGGTCACTGATCCCCTGTCGGTAGTGTACTGGTGTATACAGGAGGTCACTGATCCCCGGTCTGTAGTGTACTGGTGTATACAGCAGCTCACTGATCCCCGGTCTGTCGTGTAATGGTGTGCAGCAGATCACTGATCCCCGGTCTGTAGTGTACTGGTGTAAAGAGCAGGTCACTGATCCCCGATCTGTAGTGTACTGGTGTATGCAGAGGTCATTGATCCCCGGTCTGTAGTGTACTGGTGTGTACAGCAGGTCACTGATCCCCGGTCTGTAGTGAACTGGTGTATACAGCAGGTCACTGATCCCCGGTCTGTAGTGTACTGGTGTATGCAGAGGTCATTGATCCCCGGTCTGTAGTGTGCTGGTGTGTACAGCAGGTCACTGATCCCCGGTCTGTACTGTACAGGTGTATACAGTAGGTCGCTGATCCCCGGTCTGTAGTGTACTGATGTGTTAAGCAGGTCTCTGATCCCCGGGCTGTAGTGTACTGGTGTATACAGCAGGTCACTGATCCCCGGTCTGTAGTGTACTGGTGTGTACAGCAGGTCACTGATCCCCGGTCTGTAGTGTACTGGTGTACACAGTAGGTCACTGATCCCCGGTCTGTAGTGTACTGGTGTATACAGCAGCTCACTGATCCCCGGTCTGCAGTGTACTGGTGTATGCAGCAGGTCACTGATCCCCGGTCTGTAGTGTACTGGTGTATACAGCAGGTCTCTGATCCCCGGTCTGTACTGTGCTGGTGTACACAGCAGGTCACTGATCCCCGGTCTGTACTGTGCTGGTGTACACAGCAGGTCACTGATCCCCGGTCTGTAGTGTACTGGTGTTTTCAGCAGGTCACTGATCCCCGGTCTGTAGTGTACTGGTGTATACAGCAGGTCACTGATCCGCAGTCTGTCGTGTACTGGTGTGTACAGCATGTCACTGATCCCCGGTCTGTAGTGTACTGGTGTAAAGAGCAGGTCACTGATCCCCGATCTGTGGTGTACTGGTGTATGCAGAGGTCATTGATCCCCGGTCTGTAGTGTACTGGTGTGTACAGCAGGTCACTGATCCCCGGTCTGTAGTGAACTGGTGTATACAGCAGGTCACTGATCCCCGGTCTGCAGTGAATTGGTGTGTACAGCAGGTCACTGATCCCCGGTCTGTATTGTACTGGTGTGTACAGCAGGTCACTGATCCCCGGTCTGTAGTGAACTGGTGTTTCAGCAGGTCACTGATCCCCGGTCTGTAGTGAATTGGTGTGTACAGCAGGCCACTGATCACCGGTCTGTGGAGTACTGGTGTGCACAGCGGGTCACTGATCCCCGGTCTGTCGTGTACCGGTGTATACAATAGGTCACGGATCCCCGGTCTGTAGTGTATGGTGTATACAGCAGGTCACTGATCCCCGGTCTGTAGTGTACTGGTGTATACAGCAGGTCACTGATCCCCGGTCTGTAGTGTACTGGCGTTTACAGCAGGTCACTGATCCCTGGTCTGGAGTGTACTGTTGTATACAGCAGGTCACTGATCCACGGTCTGTAGTGTACTGGTGTATACAGCAGGTCTCTGATAATCGGTCTGTAGTGTACTGGTGTATACAGCAGGTCACTGATCCCCGGTCTGTAGTGTACTGGTGTATACAGCAGCTCACTGATCCCCGGTCTGCAGTGTACTGGTGTATGCAGCAGGTCACTGATCCCCGGTCTGTAGTGTACTGGTGTATACAGCAGGTCTCTGATCCCCGGTCTGTACTGTGCTGGTGTATACAGCAGGTCACTGATCCCCGGTCTGTAGTGTACTGGTGTTTTCAGCAGGTCACTGATCCCTGGTCTGCAGTGTACTGGCGTACACAGCAGGTCATTGATCCCCGGTCTGTAGTGAACTGGTGTATGCAGCAGGTCACTGATCCCCGGTCTGTAGTGTACTGGTGTGTACAGCAGGTCACTGATCCCCGGTCTGTATAGTACTGGTGTGTACAGCAGGTCACTGATCCCCGGTCTGTAGTGTACTGGTGTATACAGCAGGTCTCTGATAGCCGGTCTGTAGTGTACTGGTGTATACAGCAGGTCACTGATCCCTGGTCGGTAGTGTACTGGTGTATACAGGAGGTCACTGATCCCCGGTCTGTAGTGTACTGGTGTATACAGCAGGTCACTGATCCCCGGTCTGTAGTGTACTTGTGTATGCAGCAGGTCACTGATCCACGGTCTGTAGTGTACTGGTGTGTACAGCAGGTCACTGATCCCCGGTATGTAGTTTACCGGTGTGTACAGCAGGTCACTGATCCCCGGTCTGTATTGTACTGGTGTGTACAGCAGGTCACTGATCCCCGGTTTGTATTGTACTGGTGTATACAGCAGGTTACTGATCCCCGGTCTGTCGTGTACTGGTGTATGCAGCATGTCACTGATCCCAGCTCTGTAGTGTACTGGTGTATACAGCAAGTCACTGATCCCCGGTCTGTCGTGTACTGGTGTGTGCAGCGGGTCACTGATCCCCGGTCTGTAGTGTACTGGTGTATAC
Organism: Somniosus microcephalus; assembly: GCF_052327205.1. Taxonomy (NCBI): domain Eukaryota; kingdom Metazoa; phylum Chordata; class Chondrichthyes; order Squaliformes; family Somniosidae; genus Somniosus; species Somniosus microcephalus. The sequence goes on along the minus strand of NC_140987.1, from coordinate 65,566,927 downwards.
AGCAGGTCACTGATCCCCGGTCTGTAATGTACAGGTGTGTACAGCAGGTCAATGATCCCCGGTCTGTAGTGTACTGGTGTATACAGCAGAATACTGATCCCCGGTCTGTAGTGTACTGGTGTATACAGCAGGTCACTGATCCCCGGTCTGTAGTGTGCTGGTGTATACAGCAGGTCACTGATCCCCGGTCTGTAGTGCACTGGTGTATACAGCAGGTCACTGATCCGCAGTCTGTAGTGTACTGGTGTGTACAGCATGTCACTGATCCCCGGTCTGTAGTGTACTGGTGTATACAGCAGGTCACTGATCCCCGGTCTGTAGTGTACTGGTGTATACAGCAGGTCACTGATCCCCGGTCTGTCGTGTACTGGTGTATAGAGCAGGTCACTGATCCCCGGTCTGTAGTGTACTGGTGTATACAGCAGGTCACTGATCCCCGGTCTGCAGTGCACTGGTGTACACAGCAGGTCACTGATCCCCGGTCTGTAGACTACTGGTGTGTACAGCGGGTCACTGATCCCCGGTCTGTAGTGTACTGGTGTATACAGCAGGTCACTGATCCCCGGTCTGCAGTGTACTGGTGTATACAGCAGTTCACTGATCCCCGGTCTGCAGTGTACTGGTGTGTACAGCAGGTCACTGATCCCCGGTCTGTAGTGTACTGGTGTGTACAGCGTGTCACTGATCCCCTGTCTGTAGTGTACTTCTGTATACAGCAGCTCACTGATCCCCGGTCTGTGGTGTACTGGTGTATACAGCAAGTCACTGATCCCCGGTCTGTAGTGTACTGGTGTACACAGCAGGTCACTGATCCCCGGTCTGTAGTGTACTGCTGTATACAGCAGGTCACTGATCCCCAGTCTGTAGTGTACTGGTGTGTACAGCAGGTCACAGATCCCCGGTCTGTAGTGTACTGGTGTATACAGCAGGTCATTGATCCCCCGTCTGTAGTGTACTGGTGTATGCAGCAGGTCACTGATACCCGGTCTGTAGTGTACTGGTGTATACAGCAGGTCACTGATCCCCGGTCTGTATTGTACTGGTGTATACAGCAGGTCACTGATCCCCAGTATGTAGTGTACTGGTGTGTACAGCATGTCACTAATACCCGGTCTGTAGTGTACTGGTATAGACAGCAGGTCACTGATCCCCGGTCTGTAGTGTACTGGTGTATACAGCAGGTCACTGATCCCCGGTCTGTAGTGTACTGGTGTATACAGCAGGTCACTGATCCCCGGTCTGTAGTGTACTGGTGTATACAGCAAGTCACTGATCCCCGGTCTGTATTGTACTGGTGTATACAGGAGGCCACTGATCCCCGGTCTGCATTGTACTGGTGTATACAGCAGGTCACTGATCCCCGGTCTGTATTGTACTGGTGTGTACAGCAGGTCACTGATCGCCGGTTTGTATTGGACTGGTGTATACAGCAGGTCACTGATCCCCGATCTGTAGTGTACTGGTGTATGCAGAGGTCATTGATCCCCGGTCTGTAGTGTACTGCTGTGTACAGCAGGTCACTGATCCCCGGTATGTAGTGTACTGGTGTGTACATCAGGTCACTGATCCCCGGTCTGTATTGTACTGGTGTGTACAGCAGGTCACTGATCCCCGGTCTGCATTGTACTGGTGTATACAGCAGGTCACTGATCCCCGGTCTGTAGTGTACTGGTGTATGCAGCAGGTCACTGATCCCTGGTCTGTAGTGCACTGGTGTGTACAGCAGGTCACTGATCCCCGGTATGTAGTGTACTGGTGTGTACAGCAGGTCACTGATCCCCGGTCTGTATTGTACTGGTGTGTACAGCAGGTCACTGATCCCCGGTTTGTATTATACTGGTGTATACAGCAGGTTACTGATCCCCGGTCTGTCATGTACTGGTGGATACAGCATGTCACTGATCCCCGCTCTGTCGTGTACTGGTGTGTGCAGCGGGTCACTGATCCCCGGTCTGTAGTGTACTGGTGTATACAGCAGGTCACTGATCCCCGGTCTGTAATGTACTGGTGCGTACAGCAGGTCACTGATCCTCGGTCTGTAGTGTACTGGTGTATACAGCAGATCACAGATCCCCGGTCTGTAGTGTACTGGTGTGTGCAGCGGTTCACTGATCCCCGGTCTGTAGTGTACTGGTGAAAACAGCAGGTCACTGATCCCCGGTCTGTAATGTACTGGTGTGTACAGCAGGTCACTGATCCCCGGTCTGTAGTGTACTGGTGTATACAGCAGATCACTGATCCCCGGTCTGTAGTGTACTGGTGTATACAGCAGGTCACTGATCCCCGGTCTGAAGTGTACTGGTGTATACAGCAGGTCACTGATCCCCGGTCTGTAGTGTACTGGTGTATACAGCAGGTCACTGATCCCCGGTCTGCAGTGTACTGGTGCACACAGCAGGTCACTGATCCGCGGTCTGTAGAGTACTGGTGTGTACAGCGGGTCACTGATCCTCGGCCTGTAGTGTACTGGTGTATACAGCAGGTCACTGATCCCCGGTCTGCAGTGTACTGGCGTATACAGCAGGCCACTGATCCCCGGTCTGTAGTGTACTCGTGTATACAGCAGGTCACTGATCCCCGGTCTGTAGTGTACCGGTGTATACAGCAGGTCACTGATCCCCGGTCTGTAGTGTACTTGTGTGTACAGCAGGTCACTGATCCCCGGTGTGTAGTGTACTGGTGTATACAGCAGGTCACTGATCCCCGGTCTGTACTGTACTGGTGTATACAGTAGCTCACTGATCCCCGGTCTGTAGTGTACTGGTGTGTACAGCAGGTCACTGATCCCCGGTCTGTAGTGTACTGGTGTACGCAGCAGGTCACTGATCCCCGGTCTGTAGTGTACTGGTGTATACAGCAGGTCACTGATCCCCGGTCTGTAGTGTACTAGTGTATACAGCAGATCACTGAACCCCGTTCTGTAGAGTACTGGTGTGTACAGCAGGTCACTGATTCCCGGTCTGTAGCATACTTGTGTATACAACAGGTCACTGATCCTCGGTCTGTAGTGTACTGGTGTGTACAGCAGGTCACTGATCCCCAGTCTGTAGTGTACTGGTGTATACAGCAGGTCACTGATTCCCGGTCTGTAGTGTAATGGTGTGCACAGCAGGTCTCTGATCCCCGGTCTGTAGTGTACTGGTGTATCCAGCAGGGCACTGATCCCCGGTCTGCAGTGTACTGGTGTATACAGCAGGTCACTGATCCCCGGTCTGTAGTGTACTGGTGTATACAGCAGGTCACTTATCCCAGTCTGCAGTGCACTGGTGTATACAGCAGTTCACTGATCCCCGGTCTGTAGAGTACTGGTGTGTACAGCGGGTCACTGATCCCCTCTGTTGTGTACTGGTGTATACAGCAGGTCACTGATCTCCGGTCTGTAGTGTATACAGGTGTATACAGCAGATCACTCATCCCTGGTCTGTAGTGTACTGGTGTATACAGCAGGTCACTGATCCCCGGTCTGCAGTGCACTGGTGTATACAGCAGTTCACTGATCCCCGGTCTGTAGTGTACTAGTGTGTACAGCAGGTCACTGATACCCAGTCTGTGGTGTACTGGTGTACACAGCAGCTCACTGATCCCTGGTCTGTTGGGTACTGGTGTATACAGCATGTCACTGATCTCCAGTCTGTACTGTACTGGTGTATACAGCAGGTCACTGATCCCCGGTCTGTAGTGTACTGGTGTGTACAGCATGTCACTGATCCCCGGTCTGTAGTGCACTGGTGTATACAGCAGATCACTGATCCCCGGTCTGTAGTGTACTGGTGTATACAGCAGGTCACTGATCCCCGGTCGGTTGTGTACTGGTGTATACAGCAGGTCACTGATCCCCAGTCTGTAGTGTACTGTTGTATACAGCAGGTCACTGATCCCCGGCCTGTAGTTTACTGGTGCAAACAGCAGGTCACTGATCCCTGGTCTGTAGTGTACAGTTGTATACAGCAGGTCACTGATCCCCGGTCTGTAGTGTACTGGTGTGTACAGCAGGTCACTGATCCCCGGTAGGTAGTGTACTGGTGTGTACAGCAGGTCACTGATCCCCGGCCTGTAGTGTGCTGGTGTGTACAGCAGGTCACTGATCCCCGGTCTGTAGTGTACTGGTGTATACAGCAGGTCACTGATCCCCGGTCTGTAGTGCACTGGTATACACAGCAGGTCACTGATCCCCGGTCTGTAGTGTACTGGTGTGTACAGCATGTCACTGATCCCCGGTCTGTATTGTACTGGTGTATACAGCAGGTCACTGATCCCCGGTCTGTAGTGTACTGGTGTGTACAGCAGGTCACTGATCCCCGGTCTGCATTGTACTTCTGTATACAACAGGTCACTGATCCCCGGTCTGTAGTGTACTGGTGTGTACAGCAGGTCACTGATCCCCGGTCTGTAGTTTACTGGTGTATACAGCAAGTTACTGATCCCCGGTCTGTATTGTACTGGTGTATACAGCAGGTCACTGATCCCCGGTCGGTAGTGTACTGATGTATACAGGAGGTCACTGATCCCCGGTCTGTAGTGTACTGGTGTATACAGCAGCTCACTGATCCCCGGTCTGTAGTGTACTGGTGTGTACAGCAGATCACTGATCCCCGGTCTGTAGTGTACTGGTGTATAGAGCAGGTCACTGATCCCCGATCTGTAGTGTACTGGTGTATGCAGAGGTCATTGATCCCCGGTCTGTAGTGTGCTGGTGTGTACAGCAGGTCACTGATCCCCGGTCTGTACTGTACATGTGTATACAGTAGGTCACTGATCCCCGGTCTGTAGTGTACTGATGTGTTAAGCAGGTCTCTGATCCCCGGGCTGTAGTGTACTGGTGTATACAGCAGGTCACTGATCCCCGGTCTGTAGTGTACTGGTGTATACAGCAGGTCACTGATCCCCGGTCTGTAGTGTACTGGTGTACACAGTAGGTCACTGATCCCCGGTCTGTAGTGTACTGGTGTATACAGCAGGTCACTGATCCCCGGTCTGTAGTGTACTGGTGTGTACAGCAGGTCACTGATCCCCTGTCTGTAGTGTACTGGTGTATAGAGCAGGTCACTGATCCCCGGTCTGTGGTGTACTGGTGTGTACAGCAGGTCACTGATCCCCGGTCTGTACTGTTCTGGTGTATACAGCAGGTCACTGATCCCCGGTCTCTATTGTACTGGTGTATACAGCAGGTCATTGTTCCCCGGTCTGTAGTGTACTGGTGTATGCAGCAGGTCACTGATCCCCGGTCTGTCGTGTACTGGTGTGTACAGCAGGTCGCTGATCCCCGGTCTGTGGTGTACTGGTGTATACAGCAAGTCACTGATCCCCGGTCTGTATTGTACTGGTGTATACAGCAGGTCACTGATCCCCGGTCTGTAGTGTACTGGTGTGTACAGCAGGTCACTGATCCCCGGTCTGTATTGTACTGGTGTATACAACAGGTCACTGATCCCCGGTCTGTAGTGTACTGGTGTGTACAGCATGTCACTGATCCCCGGTCTGTAGTGTACTGGTGTATACAGCAGGTCACTGATCCCCGGTCTGTAGTGTGCTGGTGTATACAGCAGGTCACTGATCCCCGGTCTGTAGTGTACTGGTGTATACAGCAAGTTACTGATCCCCGATCTGTATTGTACTGGTGTATACAGCAGGTCACTGATCCCCTGTCGGTAGTGTACTGGTGTATACAGGAGGTCACTGATCCCCGGTCTGTAGTGTACTGGTGTATACAGCAGCTCACTGATCCCTGGTCTGTCGTGTAATGGTGTGCAGCAGATCACTGATCCCCGGTCTGTAGTGTACTGGTGTAAAGAGCAGGTCACTGATCCCCGATCTGTAGTGTACTGGTGTCTGCAGAGGTTATTGATCCCCGGTCTGTAGTGTACTGGTGTGTACAGCAGGTCACTGATCCCCGGTCTGTAGTGAACTGGTGTATACAGCAGGTCACTGATCCCCGGTCTGTAGTGTACTGGTGTATAGAGCAGGTCATTGATCCCCGATCTGTAGTGTACTGGTGTATGCAGAGGTCATTGATCCCCGGTCTGTAGTGTGCTGGTGTGTACAGCAGGTCACTGATCCCCGGTCTGTACTGTACAGGTGTATACAGTAGGTCACTGATCCCCGGTCTGTAGTGTACTGATGTGTTAAGCAGGTCTCTGATCCCCGGGCTGTAGTGTACTGGTGTATACAGCAGGTCACTGATCCCCGGTCTGTAGTGTACTGGTGTATACAGCAGGTCACTGATCCCCGGTCTGTAGTGTACTGGTGTACACAGTAGGTCACTGATCCCCGGTCTGTAGTGTACTGGTGTATACAGCAGGTCACTGATCCCCGGTCTGTAGTGTACTGGTGTGTACAGCAGGTCACTGATCCCCTGTCTGTAGTGTACTGGTGTATAGAGCAGGTCACTGATCCCCGGTCTGTGGTGTACTGGTGTGTACAGCAGGTCACTGATCCCCGGTCTGTACTGTTCTGGTGTATACAGCAGGTCACTGATCCCCGGTCTCTATTGTACTGGTGTATACAGCAGGTCATTGTTCCCCGGTCTGCAGTGTACTGGTGTATGCAGCAGGTCACTGATCCCCGGTCTGTCGTGTACTGGTGTGTACAGCAGGTCGCTGATCCCCGGTTTGTAGTGTACTGGTGTGTACAGCAGGTCACTGATCCCCGGTCTGTATTGTACTGGTGTGTACAGCAGGTCACTGATCCCCGGTCTGTAGTGTACTGGTGTATACAGCAGGTCACTGATCCCCGGTCTGTAGTGTACTGGTGTTTACAGCAGGTCACTGAGCCCCGGTCTGTAGTGTACTGGTGTATACAGCAGGTCACTGATTCCCGGTCTGTAGTGTCGTGGTGTGTACAGCAGGTCACTGATCCCCGGTCTGTAGTGTACTGGTGTGTACAGCAGGTCACTGATCCCCGGTCTATATTGTACTGATGTATACAGCAGGTCACTGATCCCCGGTCGGTTGTGTTCTGGTGTATACAGCAGGTCACTGATTCCCGGTCTGTAGAGTACTGGAGTGTACAGCGGGTCACTGATCCCCGGTCTGTAGTGTACTGGTGTATACAGCAGGTCACTGAACCCCGGTCTGCAGTGTACTGGTGTATACAGCAGTTCACTGATCCCCGGTCTGTAGTGTACTGGTGTGTAGAGCAGGTCGCTGATCCCCGGTCTGTAGTGTACTGGTGTGTACAGCGGGTCACTGATCCCCGGTCAGTAGTGTACTTCTGTATACAGCAGCTCACTGATCCCCGGTCTGTGGTGTACTGGTGTATGCAGCAAGTCACTGATCCCCGGTCTGTAGTGTACTGGTGTACACAGCAGGTCACTGATACCCAGTCTGTAGTGTACTGGTGTGTACAGCATGTCACTGATCCCCGGTCTGTATTGTACTGATGTATACAGCAGGTCACTGATCCCCGGTCTGTAGTGTACTGGTGTGTACAGCAGGTCACTGATCCCCGGTCTGTATTGTACTGGTGTATACAACAGGTCACTGATCCCCGGTCTGTAGTGTACTGGTGTGTACAGCATGTCACTGATCCCCGGTCTGTAGTGTACTGGTGTATACAGCAGGTCACTGATCCCCGGTCTGTAGTGTGCTGGTGTATACAGCAGGTCACTGATCCCCGGTCTGTAGTGTACTGGTGTATACAGCAGCTCACTGATCCCCTTTCGGTAGTGTACTGGTGTATACAGGAGGTCACTGATCCCCGGTCTGTAGTGTACTGGTGTATACAGCAGCTCACTGATCCCCGGTCTGTCGTGTAATGGTGTGCAGCAGATCACTGATCCCCGGTCTGTAGTGTACTGGTGTAAAGAGCAGGTCACTGATCCCCGATCTGTAGTGTACTGGTGTATGCAGAGGTCATTGATCCCCGGTCTGTAGTGTACTGGTGTGTACAGCAGGTCACTGATCCCCGGTCTGTAGTGAACTGGTGTATACAGCAGGTCACTGATCCCCGGTCTGTAGTGAATTGGTGTGTACAGCAGGTCACTGATCCCCGGTCTGTATTGTACTGGTGTGTACAGCAGGTCACTGATCCCCGGTCTGTAGTGAACTGGTGTATACAGCAGGTCACTGATCCCCGGTCTGTAGTGAATTGGTGTGTACAGCAGGCCACTGATCACCGGTCTGCAGTGTACTGGTGTATACAGCAGGTCACTGATCCCCGGTCTGTAGTGTACTGGTGTATACAGCAGCTCACTGATCCCCTGTCTGCAGTGTACTGGTGTATGCAGCAGGTCACTGATCCCCGGTCTGTAGTGTACTGGTGTATACAGCAGGTCTCTGATCCCCGGTCTGTACTGTGCTGGTGTACACAGCAGGTCACTGATCCCCGGTCTGTAGTGTACTGGTGTTTTCAGCAGGTCACTGATCCCTGGTCTGCAGTGTACTGGCGTACACAGCAGGTCATTGATCCCCGGTCTGTAGTGAACTGGTGTATGCAGCAGGTCACTGATCCCCGGTCTGTAGTGTACTGGTGTGTACAGCAGGTCACTGATCCCCGGTCTGTATAGTACTGGTGTGTACAGCAGGTCACTGATCCCCGGTCTGTAATGTACTGGTGTATACAGCAGGTCACTGATCCCCGGTCTGTAGTGTACTGGTGTATACAGCAGGTCACTGATACCCGGTCTGTAGTGTACTGGTGTATACAGCAGGTCACTGATCCCTGGTCGGTAGTGTACTGGTGTATACAGGAGGTCACTGATCCCCGGTCTGTAGTGTACTGGTGTATACAGCAGGTCACTGATCCCCGGTCTGTAGTGTACTTGTGTATGCAGCAGGTCACTGATCCCCGGTCTGTAGTGTACTGGTGTGTACAGCAGGTCACTGATCCCCGGTATGTAGTTTACTGGTGTGTACAGCAGGTCACTGATCCCCGGTCTGTATTGTACTGGTGTGTACAGCAGGTCACTGATCCCCGGTTTGTATTGTACTGGTGTATACAGCAGGTTACTGATCCCCGGTCTGTCGTGTACTGGTGTATGCAGCATGTCACTGATCCCAGCTCTGTAGTGTACTGGTGTATACAGCAAGTCACTGATCCCCGGTCTGTCGTGTACTGGTGTGTGCAGCGGGTCACTGATCCCCGGTCTGTAGTGTACTGGTGTATACAGCAGATCACTGATCCCCGGTCTGTAATGTACAGGTGTGTACAGCAGGTCAATGATCCCCGGTCTGTAGTGTACTGGTGTATACAGCAGAATACTGATCCCCGGTCTGTAGTGTACTGGTGTACACAGCAGGTCACTGATCCCCGGTCTGTAGTGTGCTGGTGTATACAGCAGGTCACTGATCCCCGGTCTGTAGTGTACTGGTGTATACAAGAGGTCACTGATCCACGGTCTGTAGTGTACTGGTGTGTACAGCAGGTCACTGATCCCCGGGCTGTATTGTACGGTGTGCACAGCAGGTCACTGATCCCCGGTCTGTATTGTACTGGTGTATACAGCAGGTCACTGATCCCCGGTCTGTAGTGTACTGGTGTATACAGCATGTCACTGATCCCCGGTCTGTAGTGTACTGGTGTGTACAGCAGGTCACTGATCCCCGGTCTGTAGTGTGCTGGTGCATACAGCAGGTCACTGATCCCCGGTCTGCAGTCTATTGGTATACACAGCAGGTCACTGATCCCCGGTCTGTAGTGTACTGTTGTATACAACAGGTCACTGATCCGCGGTCTGTAGTGTACTGGTCTGTACAGCAGGTCACTGATCCCCGGGCTGTATTGTACTGGTATGTACAGCAGGTCACTGATCCCCTGTCTGTATTGTACTGGTGTATACAGCAGGTCACTGATCCCCGGTCTGTAGTGTACTGGTGTATACAGAATATCACTGATCCCCGGTCTGTAGTGTACTGGTGTATACAGCAGGTCACTGAACCCCGGTCTGTAGTGTACTGGTGTGTACAGCAGGTCACTGATCCACGGTCTGTAGTGTACTGGTGTCTACAGCAGGTCACTGATCCCCGGTCTGTAGTGTACTGGTGTATACAGCAGGTCACTGATCCCGGTCTGTAGTGTACTGGTGTATCCAGCAGGTCACTGATCCCCGGTCTGTAGTGTACTGGTGTATACAGCAGCTCATTGATCCCCGGTCTGTAGTGTACTGGTTGGTACAGCAGGTCACTGATCCCCGGTCTGTACTGTACAGGTGTATACAGTAGGTCACTGATCCCCGGTCTGTAGTGTACTGGTGTACACAGCAGGTCACTGATCCCCGGTCTGTAGTGTACTGGTGTATACAGCAGGTCACTGATCCCCGGTCTGTAGTGTACTGGTGTGTACAGCAGGTCATTGGTCCCCTGTCTGTAGTGTACTGGTGAATAGAGCAGGTCACTGATCCCCGGTCTGTGGTGTACTGGTGTGTACAGCAGGTCACTGATACCCGGTCTGTACTGTTCTGGTGTATACAGCAGGTCACTGATCCCCGGTCTGTAGTGTACTGGTGTATACAGCAGGTCATTGATCCCCGGTCTGTAGTGTACTGGTGTATGCAGCAGGTCACTGATCCCCGGTCTGTAGTGTACTGGTGTGTACAGCAGGCCACTGATCCCCGGTTTGTAGTGTACTGGTGTGTACAGCAGGTCACTGATCCCCGGTCTGTATTGTACTGGTGTGTACAGCAGGTCACTGATCCCCGGTCTGTATTGTACTGGTGTGTACAGCAGGTCACTGATCCCCGGTCTGTAGTGTATACAGGTGTGTACAGCAGGTCACTGATCCCCGGTCTGTAGTGTACTGGTGTATACAGCAGGTCACTGATCCCCGGTCTGTGGTGTACTGGTGTATACAGCAGGTCACTGATCCCCTCTGTTGTGTACTGGTGTGTACAGCAGGTCACTGATCCACGGTCTGTAGTGTACTGGTGTCTACAGCAGGTCACTGATCCCCGGTCTGTAGTGTACTGGTGTATACAGCAGGTCACTGATCCCCGGTCTGTATTGTACTGGTGTGAACAGCAGGTCACTGATCCCCGGTCTGTAGTGTACTGGTGTATACAGCAGCTCATTGATCCCCGGTCTGTAGTGTACTGGTTTGTACAGCAGGTCACTGATCCCCGGTCTGTAGTGTACTGGTGTATACAGCAGCTCATTGATCCCCGGTCTGTAGTGTACTGGTGTGAACAGCAGGTCACTGATCCCCGGTCTGTAGTGTACTGGTGTATACAGCAGCTCATTGATCCCCGGTCTGTAGTGTGCTGGTGCATACAGCAGGTCACTGATCCCCGGTCTGCAGTCTATTGGTATACACAGCAGGTCACTGATCCCCGGTCTGTAGTGTACTGTTGTATACAACAGGTCACTGATCCGCGGTCTGTAGTGTACTGGTCTGTACAGCAGGTCACTGATCCCCGGGCTGTATTGTACTGGTATGTACAGCAGGTCACTGATCCCCTGTCTGTATTGTACTGGTGTATACAGCAGGTCACTGATCCCCGGTCTGTAGTGTACTGGTGTATACAGAATATCACTGATCCCCGGTCTGTAGTGTACTGGTGTATACAGCAGGTCACTGAACCCCGGTCTGTAGTGTACTGGTGTGTACAGCAGGTCACTGATCCACGGTCTGTAGTGTACTGGTGTCTACAGCAGGTCACTGATCCCCGGTCTGTAGTGTACTGGTGTATACAGCAGGTCACTGATCCCGGTCTGTAGTGTACTGGTGTATCCAGCAGGTCACTGATCCCCGGTCTGTAGTGTACTGGTGTATACAGCAGCTCATTGATCCCCGGTCTGTAGTGTACTGGTTGGTACAGCAGGTCACTGATCCCCGGTCTGTACTGTACAGGTGTATACAGTAGGTCACTGATCCCCGGTCTGTAGTGTACTGGTGTACACAGCAGGTCACTGATCCCCGGTCTGTAGTGTACTGGTGTATACAGCAGGTCACTGATCCCCGGTCTGTAGTGTACTGGTGTGTACAGCAGGTCATTGGTCCCCTGTCTGTAGTGTACTGGTGAATAGAGCAGGTCACTGATCCCCGGTCTGTGGTGTACTGGTGTGTACAGCAGGTCACTGATACCCGGTCTGTACTGTTCTGGTGTATACAGCAGGTCACTGATCCCCGGTCTGTAGTGTACTGGTGTATACAGCAGGTCATTGATCCCCGGTCTGTAGTGTACTGGTGTATGCAGCAGGTCACTGATCCCCGGTCTGTAGTGTACTGGTGTGTACAGCAGGCCACTGATCCCCGGTTTGTAGTGTACTGGTGTGTACAGCAGGTCACTGATCCCCGGTCTGTATTGTACTGGTGTGTACAGCAGGTCACTGATCCCCGGTCTGTATTGTACTGGTGTGTACAGCAGGTCACTGATCCCCGGTCTGTAGTGTATACAGGTGTGTACAGCAGGTCACTGATCCCCGGTCTGTAGTGTACTGGTGTATACAGCAGGTCACTGATCCCCGGTCTGTGGTGTACTGGTGTATACAGCAGGTCACTGATCCCCTCTGTTGTGTACTGGTGTGTACAGCAGGTCACTGATCCACGGTCTGTAGTGTACTGGTGTCTACAGCAGGTCACTGATCCCCGGTCTGTAGTGTACTGGTGTATACAGCAGGTCACTGATCCCCGGTCTGTATTGTACTGGTGTGAACAGCAGGTCACTGATCCCCGGTCTGTAGTGTACTGGTGTATACAGCAGCTCATTGATCCCCGGTCTGTAGTGTACTGGTTTGTACAGCAGGTCACTGATCCCCGGTCTGTACTGTACAGGTGTATACAGTAGGTCACTGATCCCCGGTCTGTAGTGTACTGGTGTACACAGCAGGTCACTGATCCCCGGTCTGTAGTGTGCTGGTGCATACAGCAGGTCACTGATCCCCGGTCTGCAGTCTATTGGTATACACAGCAGGTCACTGATCCCCGGTCTGTAGTGTACTGTTGTATACAACAGGTCACTGATCCGCGGTCTGTAGTGTACTGGTCTGTACAGCAGGTCACTGATCCCCGGGCTGTATTGTGCTGGTATGTACAGCAGGTCACTGATCCCCGGTCTGTAGTGTATACAGGTGTGTACAGCAGGTCACTGATCCCCGGTCTGTAGTGTACTGGTGTATACAGCAGGTCACTGATCCCCGGTCTGTGGTGTACTGGTGTATACAGCAGGTCACTGATCCCCGGTCTGTAGTGTACTGGTGTATACAGCAGGTCACTGATCCCCGGTCTGTAGTGTACTGGTGTATACAGCAGTTCACTGATCCCCGGTCTGCAGAGTACTGGTGTGTACAGCGGGTCACTGATCCCCGGTCTGTAGTGTACTGGTGTATACAGCAGGTCACTGATCCCCGGTCTGCAGTGCACTGGTGTATACAGCAGTTCACTGATCCCCGGTCTGTAGTGTACTAGTGTGTACAGCAGGTCACTGATACCCAGTCTGTAGTGTACTGTTGTATACAGCAGGTCACTGATCCCCGGTATGTAGTGTACTGGTGTGTACAGCAGGTCACTGATCCCCGGCCTGTAGTGTGCTGGTGTGTACAGCAGGTCACTGATCCCCGGTCTGTAGTGTACTGGTGTATACAGCAGGTCACTGATCCCCGGTCTGTAGTGCACTGGTATACAAAGCAGGTCACTGATCCCCGGTCTGTAGTGTACTTGTGTATACAAGAGGTCACTGATCCACGGTCTGTAGTGTGCTGGTGTGTACAGCAGGTCACTGATCCCCAGGCTGTATTGTACGGTGTGCACAGCAGGTCACTGATCCCCGGTCTGTATTGTACTGGTGTATACAGCAGGTCACTGATCCCCGGTCTGTGGTGTACTGGTGTATACAGCTTGTCACTGATCCCCGGTCTGTAGTGTACTGGTGTGTACAGCAGGTCACTGATCCCCGGTCTGTAGTGTGCTGGTGTATACAGCAGGTCACTGATCCCCGGTCTGCAGTCTATTGGTATACACAGCAGGTCACTGATCCCCGGTCTGTGGTGTACTGGTGTATACAGCAGGTCACTGATCCCCGGTCTGTAGTGTACTGGTGTATACAGCAGGTCACTGATCCCCGGTCTGTAGTGTACTGGTGTATACAGCAAGTCACTGATCCCCGGTCTGTATTGTACTGGTGTATACAGGAGGCCACTGATCCCCGGTCTGCATTGTACTGGTGTATACAGCAGGTCACTGATCCCCGGTCTGTATTGTACTGGTGTGTACAGCAGGTCACTGATCGCCGGTTTGTATTGTACTGGTGTATACAGCAGGTCACTGATCCCCGATCTGTAGTGTACTGGTGTATGCAGAGGTCATTGATCCCCGGTCTGTAGTGTACTGCTGTGTACAGCAGGTCACTGATCCCCGGTATGTAGTGTACTGGTGTGTACATCAGGTCACTGATCCCCGGTCTGTATTGTACTGGTGTGTACAGCAGGTCACTGATCCCCGGTCTGCATTGTACTGGTGTATACAGCAGGTCACTGATCCCCGGTCTGTAGTGTACTGGTGTATGCAGCAGGTCACTGATCCCTGGTCTGTAGTGCACTGGTGTGTACAGCAGGTCACTGATCCCCGGTATGTAGTGTACTGGTGTGTACAGCAGGTCACTGATCCCCGGTCTGTATTGTACTGGTGTGTACAGCAGGTCACTGATCCCCGGTTTGTATTATACTGGTGTATACAGCAGGTTACTGATCCCCGGTCTGTCATGTACTGGTGGATACAGCATGTCACTGATCCCCGCTCTGTCGTGTACTGGTGTGTGCAGCGGGTCACTGATCCCCGGTCTGTAGTGTACTGGTGTATACAGCAGGTCACTGATCCCCGGTCTGTAATGTACTGGTGCGTACAGCAGGTCACTGATCCTCGGTCTGTAGTGTACTGGTGTATACAGCAGATCACAGATCCCCGGTCTGTAGTGTACTGGTGTGTGCAGCGGTTCACTGATCCCCGGTCTGTAGTGTACTGGTGAAAACAGCAGGTCACTGATCCCCGGTCTGTAATGTACTGGTGTGTACAGCAGGTCACTGATCCCCGGTCTGTAGTGTACTGGTGTATACAGCAGATCACTGATCCCCGGTCTGTAGTGTACTGGTGTATACAGCAGGTCACTGATCCCCGGTCTGAAGTGTACTGGTGTATACAGCAGGTCACTGATCCCCGGTCTGTAGTGTACTGGTGTTTACAGCAGGTCACTGATCCCCGGTCTGCAGTGTACTGGTGCACACAGCAGGTCACTGATCCCCGGTCTGTAGAGTACTGGTGTGTACAGCGGGTCACTGATCCTCGGCCTGTAGTGTACTGGTGTATACAGCAGGTCACTGATCCCCGGTCTGTAGTGTACTGGTGTATACAGCAGGTCACTGATCCCCGGTCTGTAGTGTACTAGTGTATACAGCAGATCACTGAACCCCGTTCTGTAGAGTACTGGTGTGTACAGCAGGTCACTGATTCCCGGTCTGTAGCATACTTGTGTATACAACAGGTCACTGATCCTCGGTCTGTAGTGTACTGGTGTGTACAGCAGGTCACTGATCCCCAGTCTGTAGTGTACTGGTGTATACAGCAGGTCACTGATTCCCGGTCTGTAGTGTAATGGTGTGCACAGCAGGTCTCTGATCCCCGGTCTGTAGTGTACTGGTGTATCCAGCAGGTCACTGATCCCCGGTCTGCAGTGTACTGGTGTATACAGCAGGTCACTGATCCCCGGTCTGTAGTGTACTGGTGTATACAGCAGGTCACTTATCCCGGTCTGCAGTGCACTGGTGTATACAGCAGTTCACTGATCCCCGGTCTGTAGAGTACTGGTGTGTACAGCGGGTCACTGATCCCCTCTGTTGTGTACTGGTGTATACAGCAGGTCACTGATCTCCGGTCTGTAGTGTATACAGGTGTATACAGCAGATCACTGATCCCTGGTCTGTAGTGTACTGGTGTATACAGCAGGTCACTGAGCCCCGGTCTGTAGTGTACTGGTGTATACAGCAGTTCACTGTTCCCCGGTCTGCAGAGTACTGGTGTGTACAGCGGGTCACTGATCCCCGGTCTGTAGTGTCCTGGTGTATACAGCAGGTCACTGATCCCCGGTCTGCAGTGCACTGGTGTATACAGCAGTTCACTGATCCCCGGTCTGTAGTGTACTAGTGTGTACAGCAGGTCACTGATACCCAGTCTGTAGTGTACTGGTGTACACAGCAGCTCACTGATCCCTGGTCTGTTGGGTACTGGTGTATACAGCATGTCACTGATCTCCGGTCTGTACTGTACTGGTGTATACAGCAGGTCACTGATCCCCGGTCTGTAGTGTACTGGTGTGTACAGCATGTCACTGATCCCCGGCCTGTAGTGTGCTGGTGTGTACAGCAGGTCACTGATCCCCGGT
Organism: Somniosus microcephalus; assembly: GCF_052327205.1. Lineage (NCBI taxonomy): Eukaryota > Metazoa > Chordata > Chondrichthyes > Squaliformes > Somniosidae > Somniosus > Somniosus microcephalus. The sequence continues at coordinate 65,550,624 of NC_140987.1, read as the reverse complement.
CTGTAGTGTACTGGTGTATACAGCAGGTCACTGATCCCCGGTCTGTAGTGCACTGGTATACAAAGCAGGTCACTGATCCCCGGTCTGTAGTGTACTTGTGTATACAAGAGGTCACTGATCCACGGTCTGTAGTGTGCTGGTGTGTACAGCAGGTCACTGATCCCCGGGCTGTATTGTACGGTGTGCACAGCAGGTCACTGATCCCCGGTCTGTATTGTACTGGTGTATACAGCAGGTCACTGATCCCCGGTCTGTGGTGTACTGGTGTATACAGCAGGTCACTGATCCCCGGTCTGTAGTGTGCTGGTGTATACAGCAGGTCACTGATCCCCGGTCTGCAGTCTATTGGTATACACAGCAGGTCACTGATCCCTGGTCTGTGGTGTACTGGTGTATACAGCAGGTCACTGATCCCCGGTCTGTAGTGTACTGGTGTATACAGCAGGTCACTGATCCCCGGTCTGTAGTGTACTGGTGTATACAGCAAGTCACTGATCCCCGGTCTGTATTGTACTGGTGTATACAGGAGGCCACTGATCCCCGGTCTGCATTGTACTGGTGTATACAGCAGGTCACTGATCCCCGGTCTGTATTGTACTGGTGTGTACAGCAGGTCACTGATCGCCGGTTTGTATTGTACTGGTGTATACAGCAGGTCACTGATCCCCGATCTGTAGTGTACTGGTGTATGCAGAGGTCATTGATCCCCGGTCTGTAGTGTACTGCTGTGTACAGCAGGTCACTGATCCCCGGTATGTAGTATACTGGTGTGTACATCAGGTCACTGATCCCCGGTCTGTATTGTACTGGTGTGTACAGCAGGTCACTGATCCCCGGTCTGCATTGTACTGGTGTATACAGCAGGTCACTGATCCCCGGTCTGTAGTGTACTGGTGTATGCAGCAGGTCACTGATCCCTGGTCTGTAGTGCACTGGTGTGTACAGCAGGTCACTGATCCCCGGTATGTAGTGTACTGGTGTGTACAGAAGGTCACTGATCCCCGGTCTGTATTGTACTGGTGTGTACAGCAGGTCACTGATCCCCGGTTTGTATTATACTGGTGTATACAGCAGGTTACTGATCCCCGGTCTGTCATGTACTGGTGGATACAGCATGTCACTGATCCCCGCTCTGTCGTGTACTGGTGTGTGCAGCGGGTCACTGATCCCCGGTCTGTAGTGTACTGGTGTATACAGCAGGTCACTGATCCCCGGTCTGTAATGTACTGGTGCGTACAGCAGGTCACTGATCCTCGGTCTGTAGTGTACTGGTGTATACAGCAGATCACAGATCCCCGGTCTGTAGTGTACTGGTGTGTGCAGCGGTTCACTGATCCCCGGTCTGTAGTGTACTGGTGAAAACAGCAGGTCACTGATCCCCGGTCTGTAATGTACTGGTGTGTACAGCAGGTCACTGATCCCCGGTCTGTAGTGTACTGGTGTATACAGCAGATCACTGATCCCCGGTCTGTAGTGTACTGGTGTATACAGCAGGTCACTGATCCCCGGTCTGAAGTGTACTGGTGTATACAGCAGGTCACTGATCCCCGGTCTGTAGTGTACTGGTGTTTACAGCAGGTCACTGATCCCCGGTCTGCAGTGTACTGGTGCACACAGCAGGTCACTGATCCCCGGTCTGTAGAGTACTGGTGTGTACAGCGGGTCACTGATCCTCGGCCTGTAGTGTACTGGTGTATACAGCAGGTCACTGATCCCCGGTCTGCAGTGTACTGGCGTATACAGCAGGCCACTGATCCCCGGTCTGTAGTGTACTGGTGTATACAGCAGGTCACTGATCCCCGGTCTGTAGTGTACCGGTGTATACAGCAGGTCACTGATCCCCGGTCTGTAGTGTACTGGTGTATACAGCAGCTCACTGATCCCCGGTCTGTAGTGTACTTGTGTGTACAGCAGGTCACTGATCCCCGGTGTGTAGTGTACTGGTGTATACAGCAGGTCACTGATCCCCGGTCTGTACTGTACTGGTGTATACAGTAGCTCACTGATCCCCGGTCTGTAGTGTACTGGTGTGTACAGCAGGTCACTGATCCCCGGTCTGTAGTGTACTGGTGTACGCAGCAGGTCACTGATCCCCGGTCTGTAGTGTACTGGTGTATACAGCAGGTCACTGATCCCCGGTCTGTAGTGTACTAGTGTATACAGCAGATCACTGAACCCCGTTCTGTAGAGTACTGGTGTGTACAGCAGGTCACTGATTCCCGGTCTGTAGCATACTTGTGTATACAACAGGTCACTGATCCTCGGTCTGTAGTGTACTGGTGTGTACAGCAGGTCACTGATCCCCAGTCTGTAGTGTACTGGTGTATACAGCAGGTCACTGATTCCCGGTCTGTAGTGTAATGGTGTGCACAGCAGGTCTCTGATCCCCGGTCTGTAGTGTACTGGTGTATCCAGCAGGGCACTGATCCCCGGTCTGCAGTGTACTGGTGTATACAGCAGGTCACTGATCCCCGGTCTGTAGTGTACTGGTGTATACAGCAGGTCACTTATCCCGGTCTGCAGTGCACTGGTGTATACAGCAGTTCACTGATCCCCGGTCTGTAGAGTACTGGTGTGTACAGCGGGTCACTGATCCCCTCTGTTGTGTACTGGTGTATACAGCAGGTCACTGATCTCCGGTCTGTAGTGTATACAGGTGTATACAGCAGATCACTGATCCCTGGTCTGTAGTGTACTGGTGTATACAGCAGGTCACTGAGCCCCGGTCTGTAGTGTACTGGTGTATACAGCAGTTCACTGTTCCCCGGTCTGCAGAGTACTGGTGTGTACAGCGGGTCACTGATCCCCGGTCTGTAGTGTCCTGGTGTATACAGCAGGTCACTGATCCCCGGTCTGCAGTGCACTGGTGTATACAGCAGTTCACTGATCCCCGGTCTGTAGTGTACTAGTGTGTACAGCAGGTCACTGATACCCAGTCTGTAGTGTACTGGTGTACACAGCAGCTCACTGATCCCTGGTCTGTTGGGTACTGGTGGATACAGCATGTCACTGATCTCCGGTCTGTACTGTACTGGTGTATACAGCAGGTCACTGATCCCCGGTCTGTAGTGTACTGGTGTGTACAGCATGTCACTGATCCCCGGTCTGTAGTGCACTGGTGTATACAGCAGATCACTGATCCCCGGTCTGTAGTGTACTGGTGTATACAGCAGGTCACTGATCCCCGGTCGGTTGTGTACTGGTGTATACAGCAGGTCACTGATCCCCAGTCTGTAGTGTACTGTTGTATACAGCAGGTCACTGATCCCCGGCCTGTAGTTTACTGGTGCAAACAGCAGGTCACTGATCCCTGGTCTGTAGTGTACAGTTGTATACAGCAGGTCACTGATCCCCGGTCTGTAGTGTACTGGTGTGTACAGCAGGTCACTGATCCCCGGTAGGTAGTGTACTGGTGTGTACAGCAGGTCACTGATCCCCGGCCTGTAGTGTGCTGGTGTGTACAGCAGGTCACTGATCCCCGGTCTGTAGTGTACTGGTGTATACAGCAGGTCACTGATCCCCGGTCTGTAGTGCACTGGTATACAAAGCAGGTCACTGATCCCCGGTCTGTAGTGTACTTGTGTATACAAGAGGTCACTGATCCACGGTCTGTAGTGTACTGGTGTGTACAGCAGGTCACTGATCCCCGGGCTGTATTGTACGGTGTGCACAGCAGGTCACTGATCCCCGGTCTGTATTGTACTGGTGTATACAGCAGGTCACTGATCCCCGGTCTGTAGTGTACTGGTGTATACAGCATGTCACTGATCCCCGGTCTGTAGTGTACTGGTGTGTACAGCAGGTCACTGATCCCCGGTCTGTAGTGTGCTGGTGCATACAGCAGGTCACTGATCCCCGGTCTGCAGTCTATTGGTATACACAGCAGGTCACTGATCCCCGGTCTGTAGTGTACTGGTGTATACAGTATGTCACTGATCCCCGGTCTGTAGTGTACTGGTGTGTACAGCAGGTCACTGATCCACGGTCTGTAGTGTACTGGTGTCTACAGCAGGTCACTGATCCCCGGTCTGTAGTGTACTGGTGTATACAGCAGGTCACTGATCCCGGTCTGTAGTGTACTGGTGTATCCAGCAGGTCACTGATCCCCGGTCTGTAGTGTACTGGTGTATACAGCAGCTCATTGATCCCCGGTCTGTAGTGTACTGGTTTGTACAGCAGGTCACTGATCCCCGGTCTGTACTGTACAGGTGTATACAGTAGGTCACTGATCCCCGGTCTGTAGTGTACTGGTGTACACAGCAGGTCACTGATCCCCGGTCTGTAGTGTGCTGGTGCATACAGCAGGTCACTGATCCCCGGTCTGCAGTCTATTGGTATACACAGCAGGTCACTGATCCCCGGTCTGTAGTGTACTGTTGTATACAACAGGTCACTGATCCGCGGTCTGTAGTGTACTGGTCTGTACAGCAGGTCACTGATCCCCGGGCTGTATTGTACTGGTATGTACAGCAGGTCACTGATCCCCTGTCTGTATTGCACTGGTGTATACAGCAGGTCACTGATCCCCGGTCTGTAGTGTACTGGTGTATACAGCAGGTCACTGATCCCCGGTCTGCAGTCTATTGGTATACACAGCAGGTCACTGATCCCCGGTCTGTAGTGTACTGTTGTATTGATATACCTATCAATTCCTCCAATAAAAGGCGAAGAGTTACGAAGGTGACTAAAGGTTTTTATTGACTAAATAACAGAGCCCACTCTCGTGGGTGATCCGATCCAAGCAGGAGGAATACCAGCCAGTCGCTCACCTTTATACCTGGCCTGGTGGGTGGAGCCAAGGCGGAGTCGGCAGTGGTCATCCCAGGTATAGCAGTGTGGCAAGAGGCGACCTCGTACCGTGATACAATAGTGGTCAGTGATACAGTTATAACGAACAGTGGTGAACAGTGCTAACTACTAACAGTGATACGATAGTGAACGTGGTTTACCACATTCACCCCTTGTTTAGAATTAAGTCCGGCGGGGTGAAGTGTACTACCAATTCTGGTAGGTCAGTCTGTCCGGAGGCTTCGTAAGCCTCTCCGATCGCCGCAGCGGTGGTGTTGCCTTATCCGGTGCTGGTGCCTTATCCGGTGTTGATGCTGGTGTTTGCGTGGTCGGCGAGGGCTCGTGGGGTTCCGGCATGCCGTCTACCTGGACTGAGGTTGGGGGGGGTGGTGGCGGTGTTTCCGGATCGGCTGAGGGTGCGAGGTCTCGTAGGGAGACAGTGTCCTCCCGCCCGTCTGGGTACGCCACGTAGGCGTACTGGGGGTTGGCGTGCAGGAGGTTCACCCTCTCGACCAGGGGGTCCGTTTTATGGGTCCTCACGTGTTTCCGCAGCCAGACCGGCCCCGGGGCGGTCAGCCAGGTTGGTAGAGTGGTTCCCGTAGTCGACTTCCTGGGGAAAACGAACATTCGTTCATGGGGGGTGGTGTTAGTGGCCGTGCAAAGTAATGACCGGATGGAGTGCAGCGCTGTCGGGAGGACTTCTTGCCAGCGGGAGGTTGGGAGGCCCTTAGACTTTAAGGCTAAGAGGACGGCCTTCCATACCGTCGCGTTCTCTCTTTCCACCTGACCGTTACCTCTGGGGTTGTAGCTGGTGGTCCTGCTTGCTGCAATACCTCTCTCTAGGAGGAATTGCCGGAGTTCCTCGCTCATGAAGGAGGAGCCCCGGTCGCTGTGTATATAGTTCGGGAACCCGAACAAGGCGAAGAGGGCATTCAGGCACTTAATGACCGTGCTACTGGTCATGTCGGGGCAGGGGAAGGCAAAGGGGAAACGGGAGTACTCATCAACGATGTTGAGGAAGTACACATTACGGTCAGAGGACGGGAGGGGCCCCTTAAAGTCGATGCTCAGGCGCTCGAAGGGGCGGGTGGCCTTGATCAGGCTTGCTCGGTCCGGCCTATAGAAGTGCGGTTTGCACTCCGCACAGGTCTGGCAGTTCCTGGTCATGGTCCTGACCTCCTCGATGGAGTAGGTCAGGTTGCGGGCCTTAATGAAATGGTAGAGTCTGGTGACTCCGGGGTGGCAGAGCTGGTCGTGGAGGGTCTGAAGCCTATCGATATGCGCGCTGGCGCATGTCATTCGTGAAAGGGCATCAGGGGATTCGTTCAGCTTGCCTGGCCGGTACAAGATCTCATAATCGTAGGTGGAGAGCTCGATTCTCCATCTCAAAATCTTGTCATTCTTGATTTTGCCCTTCAGCTTGTTATTAAACATGAAAGCCACCGAACGCTGGTCGGTGAGGAGGGTAAATCGTTTGCCTGCCAGGTAGTGCCTCCAGCGCCGTACTGCCTCCACGATCGCCTGGGCCTCTTTCTCGACCGACGAATGTCGGATCTCGGGGCCCTGTAGGGTCCTTGAGAAGAAGGCCACTGGCCTCCCCTCCTGGTTTAGGGTGGCGGCTAAGGCGAAGTCGGATGCGTCGCTCTCCACCTGAAAGGGGATGGACTCGTCCACTGCGTGCATCGTGGCCTTGGCTATGTCTCCCTTAATGAGGGAGAAGGCCGCGCACGCCTCCTCCGTGAGGGGGAAGGAAGTGGCTTTCAGGAGGGGTCTGGCTTTGTCCGCGTAATTGGGTACCCATTGGGCATAGTAGGCGAAAAGCCCCAGGGTTCTCCTAAGTGCTTTAGGGCAGTGGGGGAGGGGTAGCTCCATGAGGGGGCGCATTCTTTCTGGGTCGGGGCCGATGATTCCGTTCTCCACTACGCAGCCGAGGATGGCAAGGCGCGTGGTGTTAAACACGCATTTCTCCTTATTGTAGGTGAGGTTCAGCCGTTGGGCCGTACGGAGGAATTTCTCCAGATTCGCGTCATGTTCCTGCCGGTCGCGGCCGCAGATAGTGACGTTATCTAGGTAGGGGAATGTAGCCTGCAGTTCGTTCTGGTCAACCATCTGGTCCATCTCCCTTTGGAAGACCGAGACCCCATTAGTGACACCGAAGGGGACCCTAAGGAAGTGGTATAGGCGCCCATTCGCCTCGAAGGCGGTATACTGGCGGTCCTCAGGGTGGATAGGGAGTTGGTGGTAGGCCGACTTCAGGTCGATGGTCGAGAATACTTTATACTGTGCAATCTGATTGACCATGTCAGATATGCGGGGGAGGGGGTATGCGTCCAGCTGGGTATATCTGTTTATGGTCTGGCTGTAGTCGATGACCAGGCGGTTTTTATCGCCGGTCTTTACGACTACGACCTGGGCACGCCAGGGGCTGCTGCTCCCCTCGATAATGCCCTCTTTCAGGAGGCGCCGCACCTCAGAGCTAATGAAGGCTCTGTCCCCGGCGCTATACCGCCTGCTCTTGGTAGCGACGGGTTTGCAGTCAGGGGTAAGGTTAGCAAACAGAGAGGGTGGCGGGACCTTGAGGGTGGAGAGGCTGCAGGTGTTACGCGGTGGGCGGTTTAACGTTTGCTGGTTGTTGACTGTGAGTGGGGGGAGGGGTCCACCGTATGCTAGGGTTACGCTTTGGAGGTGGGATTGGAAGTCCAGCCCTAGTAGGACGGCAGCGCAGAGATGGGGGAGGACGAGGAGTTTAAAGTTTTTATACTCCGTGCCCTTAACCGACAGGGTCACGACACAGTAGCCGCTGATGTCCGTGGCGTGGGACCTCGATGCCATCGAGATTCGGCTGCGCGTTGGTAGGACAGAGAGGGAGTAGTGGCTCACCGTGTCTGGGTGGATGAAGCTCTCCGTGCTTCCGCTGTCGAACAGGCAGGTCGTGGCGTGGCCGTTCACTTTGATGTCCATCATTGACTTGGACAGATGGTGCGGGCGGGCTTGGTCCAGGGTGACGGAAGCTAGTGTGTAGCTGAGCGAGTCGTTGTCATCTGCGGGCGAGGCGGTCGGGCGTGGTGAGTAAAATGGCGTCTCCCACGAGGTAGGGCCCCATGAGGCACTATTGGGGTCGGTTGCCTTAATCAAAGATGGCCGCCACCATGACTCATGTGTGGGGATGCTGGCCTCAGTTGCCCTAAACAAAGATGGCCGCCCCCATGACTCATGTGTGGGGATGCTGGCCTCAGTTGCCCTAAACGAAGATGGCCGCCCCCATAGTTCGCATGCGGCACTGCTGGCCTCTGAGGATCCGCTCCTGCAGGCCTTGGAGAAGTGGCCTTTCTTCAGGCAGGTTTTACATATGGAGTTCTTGGCTGGGCAGCGCGACCTCGGGTGCTTCTCCTGGCCACAAAAAAAACAGCCGGCGGCCCGATCGCGGATGCCCGATGTCGGGGCCGGTGCCGGGGGTGGCGGGGCCGGTCGGGTCCGGGACGCCGACGCAGAGGTAGGTCCCGGGGGCGGCGCTGGGAAGGGTGCTGTGGTAGGGGTCGGGCCCGAGTCCCAGGGTCGCGAGCAGTACCTGGTGAATGCTTCCTGATCTTGGTGGGCCACTTCCAGGGAGATAGCGAGGGCTTCAGCTTTTTCCATGCTGAGGTCTTTAGCTTCCAGCAGTCTTTGCCGTGAGTACTCGGACCGTAGGCCTTTCAGGAATGCGTCGCGGATATTATCTTCAGTATTTTCGGCTGCCGACACCGATTTAAAGTCACAGTTCCTGGCGAGTGCATATAGCGCCTGTGAGAATTCGGCTACTGATTCTCCTGGCTGTTGCGGCCGTGATCTTAGGAGGTGCCTAGCGTACATGTAGTTTACCGGGGTCCGGTACTTCTGTTTCAGCAGGTTGATGGCGGTCTCGTAGGTAGTCATGTCCTCGATGAGAGTGTATACTCTCGGGCTCAGTTGTGCCTGCAGGACACTTAGTTTGGATGCCTGAGGGACGCTGGATTCTCTCAGGTATGATTCGAAGCAGACCAGCCAGTGTTTAAAGTCTGCGGCTGAGTTTGCTGCTCGTGGGTTCAGGTCCAGGTACGGCGGTCTGAGGGCTCGCAGCCAAGCTGGCTGGTGTGGCTGTGCTCCTGGGAGCTGCGCTGGTGGCTCCTCCGCCGGTTGTGACTCGTTGTCAGACATCATTAAATTTAGTCAATAAAATTGATATACCTATCAATTCCTCCAATAAAAGGCGAAGAGTTACGAAGGTGACTAAAGGTTTTTATTGACTAAATAACAGAGCCCACTCTCGTGGGTGATCCGATCCAAGCAGGAGGAATACCAGCCAGTCGCTCACCTTTATACCTGGCCTGGTGGGTGGAGCCAAGGCGGAGTCGGCAGTGGTCATCCCAGGTATAGCAGTGTGGCAAGAGGCGACCTCGTACCGTGATACAATAGTGGTCAGTGATACAGTTATAACGAACAGTGGTGAACAGTGCTAACTACTAACAGTGATACGATAGTGAACGTGGTTTACCACATGTATACAACAGGTCACTGATCCGCGGTCTGTAGTGTACTGGTCTGTACAGCAGGTCACTGATCCCCGGGCTGTATTGTACTGGTATGTACAGCAGGTCACTGATCCCCTGTCTGTATTGTACTGGTGTATACAGCAGGTCACTGATCCCCGGTCTGTAGTGTACTGGTGTATACAGAATATCACTGATCCCCGGTCTGTAGTGTACTGGTGTATACAGCAGGTCACTGAACCCCGGTCTGTAGTGTACTGGTGTGTACAGCAGGTCACTGATCCACGGTCTGTAGTGTACTGGTGTCTACAGCAGGTCACTGATCCCCGGTCTGTAGTGTACTGGTGTATACAGCAGGTCACTGATCCCGGTCTGTAGTGTACTGGTGTATCCAGCAGGTCACTGATCCCCGGTCTGTAGTGTACTGGTGTATACAGCAGCTCATTGATCCCCGGTCTGTAGTGTACTGGTTTGTACAGCAGGTCACTGATCCCCGGTCTGTACTGTACAGGTGTATACAGTAGGTCACTGATCCCCGGTCTGTAGTGTACTGGTGTACACAGCAGGTCACTGATCCCCGGTCTGTAGTGTACTGGTGTATACAGCAGGTCACTGATCCCCGGTCTGTAGTGTACTGGTGTGTACAGCAGGTCACTGGTCCCCTGTCTGTAGTGTACTGGTGTATAGAGCAGGTCACTGATCCCCGGTCTGTGGTGTACTGGTGTGTACAGCAGGTCACTGATACCCGGTCTGTACTGTTCTGGTGTATACAGCAGGTCACTGATCCCCGGTCTGTAGTGTACTGGTGTATACAGCAGGTCATTGATCCCCGGTCTGTAGTGTACTGGTGTATGCAGCAGGTCACTGATCCCCGGTCTGTAGTGTACTGGTGTGTACAGCAGGCCACTGATCCCCGGTTTGTAGTGTACTGGTGTGTACAGCAGGTCACTGATCCCCGGTCTGTATTGTACTGGTGTGTACAGCAGGTCACTGATCCCCGGTCTGTATTGTACTGGTGTGTACAGCAGGTCACTGATCCCCGGTCTGTAGTGTATACAGGTGTGTACAGCAGGTCACTGATCCCCGGTCTGTAGTGTACTGGTGTATACAGCAGGTCACTGATCCCCGGTCTGTGGTGTACTGGTGTATACAGCAGGTCACTGATCCCCGGTCTGTAGTGTACTGGTGTATACAGCAGGTCACTGATCCCCGGTCTGTAGTGTACTGGTGTATACAGCAGTTCACTGATCCCCGGTCTGCAGAGTACTGGTGTGTACAGCGGGTCACTGATCCCCGGTCTGTAGTGTACTGGTGTATACAGCAGGTCACTGATCCCCGGTCTGCAGTGCACTGGTGTATACAGCAGTTCACTGATCCCCGGTCTGTAGTGTACTAGTGTGTACAGCAGGTCACTGATACCCAGTCTGTAGTGTACTGTTGTATACAGCAGGTCACTGATCCCCGGTATGTAGTGTACTGGTGTGTACAGCAGGTCACTGATCCCCGGCCTGTAGTGTGCTGGTGTGTACAGCAGGTCACTGATCCCCGGTCTGTAGTGTACTGGTGTATACAGCAGGTCACTGATCCCCGGTCTGTAGTGCACTGGTATACAAAGCAGGTCACTGATCCCCGGTCTGTAGTGTACTTGTGTATACAAGAGGTCACTGATCCACGGTCTGTAGTGTGCTGGTGTGTACAGCAGGTCACTGATCCCCGGGCTGTATTGTACGGTGTGCACAGAAGGTCACTGATCCCCGGTCTGTATTGTACTGGTGTATACAGCAGGTCACTGATCCCCGGTCTGTGGTGTACTGGTGTATACAGCTTGTCACTGATCCCCGGTCTGTAGTGTACTGGTGTGTACAGCAGGTCACTGATCCCCGGTCTGTAGTGTGCTGGTGTATACAGCAGGTCACTGATCCCCGGTCTGCAGTCTATTGGTATACACAGCAGGTCACTGATCCCCGGTCTGTGGTGTACTGGTGTATACAGCAGGTCACTGATCCCCGGTCTGTAGTGTACTGGTGTATACAGCAGGTCACTGATCCCCGGTCTGTAGTGTACTGGTGTATACAGCAAGTCACTGATCCCCGGTCTGTATTGTACTGGTGTATACAGGAGGCCACTGATCCCCGGTCTGCATTGTACTGGTGTATACAGCAGGTCACTGATCCCCGGTCTGTATTGTACTGGTGTGTACAGCAGGTCACTGATCGCCGGTTTGTATTGTACTGGTGTATACAGCAGGTCACTGATCCCCGATCTGTAGTGTACTGGTGTATGCAGAGGTCATTGATCCCCGGTCTGTAGTGTACTGCTGTGTACAGCAGGTCACTGATCCCCGGTATGTAGTGTACTGGTGTGTACATCAGGTCACTGATCCCCGGTCTGTATTGTACTGGTGTGTACAGCAGGTCACTGATCCCCGGTCTGCATTGTACTGGTGTATACAGCAGGTCACTGATCCCCGGTCTGTAGTGTACTGGTGTATGCAGCAGGTCACTGATCCCTGGTCTGTAGTGCACTGGTGTGTACAGCAGGTCACTGATCCCCGGTATGTAGTGTACTGGTGTGTACAGCAGGTCACTGATCCCCGGTCTGTATTGTACTGGTGTGTACAGCAGGTCACTGATCCCCGGTTTGTATTATACTGGTGTATACAGCAGGTTACTGATCCCCGGTCTGTCATGTACTGGTGTATACAGCATGTCACTGATCCCCGCTCTGTCGTGTACTGGTGTGTGCAGCGGCTCACTGATCCCCGGTCTGTAGTGTACTGGTGTATACAGCAGGTCACTGATCCCCGGTCTGTAATGTACTGGTGCGTACAGCAGGTCACTGATCCTCGGTCTGTAGTGTACTGGTGTATACAGCAGATCACTGATCCCCGGTCTGTAGTGTACTGGTGTATACAGCAGGTCACTGATCCCCGGTCTGAAGTGTACTGGTGTATACAGCAGGTCACTGATCCCCGGTCTGTAGTGTACTGGTGTATACAGCAGGTCACTGATCCCCGGTCTGAAGTGTACTGGTGTATACAGCAGGTCACTGATCCCCGGTCTGTAGTGTACTGGTGTTTACAGCAGGTCACTGATCCCCGGTCTGCAGTGTACTGGTGCACACAGCAGGTCACTGATCCCCGGTCTGTAGAGTACTGGTGTGTACAGCGGGTCACTGATCCTCGGCCTGTAGTGTACTGGTGTATACAGCAGGTCACTGATCCCCGGTCTGCAGTGTACTGGCGTATACAGCAGGCCACTGATCCCCGGTCTGTAGTGTACTGGTGTATACAGCAGGTCACTGATCCCCGGTCTGTAGTGTACCGGTGTATACAGCAGGTCACTGATCCCCGGTCTGTAGTGTACTGGTGTATACAGCAGCTCACTGATCCCCGGTCTGTAGTGTACTTGTGTGTACAGCAGGTCACTGATCCCCGGTGTGTAGTGTACTGGTGTATACAGCAGGTCACTGATCCCCGGTCTGTACTGTACTGGTGTATACAGTAGCTCACTGATCCCCGGTCTGTAGTGTACTGGTGTGTACAGCAGGTCACTGATCCCCGGTCTGTAGTGTACTGGTGTACGCAGCAGGTCACTGATCCCCGGTCTGTAGTGTACTGGTGTATACAGCAGGTCACTGATCCCCGGTCTGTAGTGTACTAGTGTATACAGCAGATCACTGAACCCCGTTCTGTAGAGTACTGGTGTGTACAGCAGGTCACTGATTCCCGGTCTGTAGCATACTTGTGTATACAACAGGTCACTGATCCTCGGTCTGTAGTGTACTGGTGTGTACAGCAGGTCACTGATCCCCAGTCTGTAGTGTACTGGTGTATACAGCAGGTCACTGATTCCCGGTCTGTAGTGTAATGGTGTGCACAGCAGGTCTCTGATCCCCGGTCTGTAGTGTACTGGTGTATCCAGCAGGGCACTGATCCCCGGTCTGCAGTGTACTGGTGTATACAGCAGGTCACTGATCCCCGGTCTGTAGTGTACTGGTGTATACAGCAGGTCACTTATCCCGGTCTGCAGTGCACTGGTGTATACAGCAGTTCACTGATCCCCGGTCTGTAGAGTACTGGTGTGTACAGCGGGTCACTGATCCCCTCTGTTGTGTACTGGTGTATACAGCAGGTCACTGATCTCCGGTCTGTAGTGTATACAGGTGTATACAGCAGATCACTGATCCCTGGTCTGTAGTGTACTGGTGTATACAGCAGGTCACTGAGCCCCGGTCTGTAGTGTACTGGTGTATACAACAGTTCACTGTTCCCCGGTCTGCAGAGTACTGGTGTGTACAGCGGGTCACTGATCCCCGGTCTGTAGTGTCCTGGTGTATACAGCAGGTCACTGATCCCCGGTCTGCAGTGCACTGGTGTATACAGCAGTTCACTGATCCCCGGTCTGTAGTGTACTAGTGTGTACAGCAGGTCACTGATACCCAGTCTGTAGTGTACTGGTGTACACAGCAGCTCACTGATCCCTGGTCTGTTGGGTACTGGTGTATACAGCATGTCACTGATCTCCGGTCTGTACTGTACTGGTGTATACAGCAGGTCACTGATCCCCGGTCTGTAGTGTACTGGTGTGTACAGCATGTCACTGATCCCCGGTCTGTAGTGCACTGGTGTATACAGCAGATCACTGATCCCCGGTCTGTAGTGTACTGGTGTATACAGCAGGTCACTGATCCCCGGTCGGTTGTGTACTGGTGTATACAGCAGGTCACTGATCGCCAGTCTGTAGTGTACTGTTGTATACAGCAGGTCACTGATCCCCGGCCTGTAGTTTACTGGTGCAAACAGCAGGTCACTGATCCCTGGTCTGTAGTGTACAGTTGTATACAGCAGGTCACTGATCCCCGGTCTGTAGTGTACTGGTGTGTACAGCAGGTCACTGATCCCCGGTAGGTAGTGTACTGGTGTGTACAGCAGGTCACTGATCCCCGGCCTGTAGTGTGCTGGTGTGTACAGCAGGTCACTGATCCCCGGTCTGTAGTGTACTGGTGTATACAGCAGGTCACTGATCCCCGGTCTGTAGTGCACTGGTATACAAAGCAGGTCACTGATCCCCGGTCTGTAGTGTACTTGTGTATACAAGAGGTCACTGATCCACGGTCTGTAGTGTACTGGTGTGTACAGCAGGTCACTGATCCCCGGGCTGTATTGTACGGTGTGCACAGCAGGTCACTGATCCCCGGTCTGTATTGTACTGGTGTATACAGCAGGTCACTGATCCCCGGTCTGTAGTGTACTGGTGTATACAGCATGTCACTGATCCCCGGTCTGTAGTGTACTGGTGTGTACAGCAGGTCACTGATCCCCGGTCTGTAGTGTGCTGGTGCATACAGCAGGTCACTGATCCCCGGTCTGCAGTCTATTGGTATACACAGCAGGTCACTGATCCCCGGTCTGTAGTGTACTGTTGTATACAACAGGTCACTGATCCGCGGTCTGTAGTGTACTGGTCTGTACAGCAGGTCACTGATCCCCGGGCTGTATTGTACTGGTATGTACAGCAGGTCACTGATCCCCTGTCTGTATTGTACTGGTGTATACAGCAGGTCACTGATCCCCGGTCTGTAGTGTACTGGTGTATACAGAATATCACTGATCCCCGGTCTGTAGTGTACTGGTGTATACAGCAGGTCACTGAACCCCGGTCTGTAGTGTACTGGTGTGTACAGCAGGTCACTGATCCACGGTCTGTAGTGTACTGGTGTCTACAGCAGGTCACTGATCCCCGGTCTGTAGTGTACTGGTGTATACAGCAGGTCACTGATCCCGGTCTGTAGTGTACTGGTGTATCCAGCAGGTCACTGATCCCCGGTCTGTAGTGTACTGGTGTATACAGCAGCTCATTGATCCCCGGTCTGTAGTGTACTGGTTTGTACAGCAGGTCACTGATCCCCGGTCTGTACTGTACAGGTGTATACAGTAGGTCACTGATCCCCGGTCTGTAGTGTACTGGTGTACACAGCAGGTCACTGATCCCCGGTCTGTAGTGTACTGGTGTATACAGCAGGTCACTGATCCCCGGTCTGTAGTGTACTGGTGTGTACAGCAGGTCACTGGTCCCCTGTCTGTAGTGTACTGGTGTATAGAGCAGGTCACTGATCCCCGGTCTGTGGTGTACTGGTGTGTACAGCAGGTCACTGATACCCGGTCTGTACTGTTCTGGTGTATACAGCAGGTCACTGATCCCCGGTCTGTAGTGTACTGGTGTATACAGCAGGTCATTGATCCCCGGTCTGTAGTGTACTGGTGTATGCAGCAGGTCACTGATCCCCGGTCTGTAGTGTACTGGTGTGTACAGCAGGCCACTGATCCCCGGTTTGTAGTGTACTGGTGTGTACAGCAGGTCACTGATCCCCGGTCTGTATTGTACTGGTGTGTACAGCAGGTCACTGATCCCCAGTCTGTATTGTACTGGTGTGTACAGCAGGTCACTGATCCCCGGTCTGTAGTGTATACAGGTGTGTACAGCAGGTCATTGATCCCCGGTCTGTAGTGTACTGGTGTATACAGCAGGTCACTGATCCCCGGTCTGTGGTGTACTGGTGTATACAGCAGGTCACTGATCCCCGGTCTGTAGTGTACTGGTGTATACAGCAGGTCACTGATCCCCGGTCTGTAGTGTACTGGTGTATACAGCAGTTCACTGATCCCCGGTCTGCAGAGTACTGGTGTGTACAGCAGGTCACTGATCCCCGGTCTGTAGTGTACTGGTGTATACAGCAGTTCACTGATCCCCGGTCTGTAGTGTACTAGTGTGTACAGCAGGTCACTGATACCCAGTCTGTAGTGTACTGTTGTATACAGCAGGTCACTGATCCCCGGTATGTAGTGTACTGGTGTGTACAGCAGGTCACTGATCCCTGGCCTGTAGTGTGCTGGTGTGTACAGCAGGTCACTGATCCCCGGTCTGTAGTGTACTGGTGTATACAGCAGGTCACTGATCCCCGGTCTGTAGTGCACTGGTATACAAAGCAGGTCACTGATCCCCGGTCTGTAGTGTACTTGTGTATACAAGAGGTCACTGATCCACGGTCTGTAGTGTGCTGGTGTGTACAGCAGGTCACTGATCCCCGGGCTGTATTGTACGGTGTGCACAGCAGGTCACTGATCCCCGGTCTGTATTGTACTGGTGTATACAGCAGGTCACTGATCCCCGGTCTGTGGTGTACTGGTGTTTACAGCTTGTCACTGATCCCCGGTCTGTAGTGTACTGGTGTGTACAGCAGGTCACTGATCCCCGGTCTGTAGTGTGCTGGTGTATACAGCAGGTCACTGATCCCCGGTCTGCAGTCTATTGGTATACACAGCAGGTCACTGATCCCCGGTCTGTAGTGTACTGGTGTATACAACAGGTCACTGATCCGCGGTCTGTAGTGTACTGGTCTGTACAGCAGGTCACTGATCCCCGGGCTGTATTGTACTGGTGTGTACAGCAGGTCACTGATCCCCTGTCTGTATTGTACTGGTGTATACAGCAGGTCACTGATCCCCGGTCTGTAGTGTACTGGTGTATACAGAATATCACTGATCCCCGGTCTGTATTGTACTGGTATGTACAGCAGGTCACTGATCCCCTGTCTGTATTGTACTGGTGTATACAGCAGGTCACTGATCCCCGGTCTGTAGTGTACTGGTGTATACAGAATATCACTGATCCCCGGTCTGTAGTGTACTGGTGTATACAGCAGGTCACTGAACCCCGGTCTGTAGTGTACTGGTGTGTACAGCAGGTCACTGATCCACGGTCTGTAGTGTACTGGTGTCTACAGCAGGTCACTGATCCCCGGTCTGTAGTGTACTGGTGTATACAGCAGGTCACTGATCCCGGTCTGTAGTGTACTGGTGTATCCAGCAGGTCACTGATCCCCGGTCTGTAGTGTACTGGTGTATACAGCAGCTCATTGATCCCCGGTCTGTAGTGTACTGGTTTGTACAGCAGGTCACTGATCCCCGGTCTGTACTGTACAGGTGTATACAGTAGGTCACTGATCCCCGGTCTGTAGTGTACTGGTGTACACAGCAGGTCACTGATCCCCGGTCTGTAGTGTACTGGTGTATACAGCAGGTCACTGATCCCCGGTCTGTAGTGTACTGGTGTGTACAGCAGGTCACTGGTCCCCTGTCTGTAGTGTACTGGTGTATAGAGCAGGTCACTGATCCCCGGTCTGTGGTGTACTGGTGTGTACAGCAGGTCACTGATACCCGGTCTGTACTGTTCTGGTGTATACAGCAGGTCACTGATCCCCGGTCTGTAGTGTACTGGTGTATACAGCAGGTCATTGATCCCCGGTCTGTAGTGTACTGGTGTATGCAGCAGGTCACTGATCCCCGGTCTGTAGTGTACTGGTGTGTACAGCAGGCCACTGATCCCCGGTTTGTAGTGTACTGGTGTGTACAGCAGGTCACTGATCCCCGGTCTGTATTGTACTGGTGTGTACAGCAGGTCACTGATCCCCGGTCTGTATTGTACTGGTGTGTACAGCAGGTCACTGATCCCCGGTCTGTAGTGTATACAGGTGTGTACAGCAGGTCACTGATCCCCGGTCTGTAGTGTACTGGTGTATACAGCAGGTCACTGATCCCCGGTCTGTGGTGTACTGGTGTATACAGCAGGTCACTGATCCCCGGTCTGTAGTGTACTGGTGTATACAGCAGGTCACTGATCCCCGGTCTGTAGTGTACTGGTGTATACAGCAGTTCACTGATCCCCGGTCTGCAGAGTACTGGTGTGTACAGCGGGTCACTGATCCCCGGTCTGTAGTGTACTGGTGTATACAGCAGTTCACTGATCCCCGGTCTGTAGTGTACTAGTGTGTACAGCAGGTCACTGATACCCAGTCTGTAGTGTACTGTTGTATACAGCAGGTCACTGATCCCCGGTACGTAGTGTACTGGTGTGTACAGCAGGTCACTGATCCCTGGCCTGTAGTGTGCTGGTGTGTACAGCAGGTCACTGATCCCCGGTCTGTAGTGTACTGGTGTATACAGCAGGTCACTGATCCCCGGTCTGTAGTGCACTGGTATACAAAGCAGGTCACTGATCCCCGGTCTGTAGTGTACTTGTGTATACAAGAGGTCACTGATCCACGGTCTGTAGTGTGCTGGTGTGTACAGCAGGTCACTGATCCCCGGGCTGTATTGTACGGTGTGCACAGCAGGTCACTGATCCCCGGTCTGTATTGTACTGGTGTATACAGCAGGTCACTGATCCCCGGTCTGTGGTGTACTGGTGTTTACAGCTTGTCACTGATCCCCGGTCTGTAGTGTACTGGTGTGTACAGCAGGTCACTGATCCCCGGTCTGTAGTGTGCTGGTGTATACAGCAGGTCACTGATCCCCGGTCTGCAGTCTATTGGTATACACAGCAGGTCACTGATCCCCGGTCTGTAGTGTACTGGTGTGTACAGCAGGTCACTGATCCCCTGTCTGTATTGTACTGGTGTATACAGCAGGTCACTGATCCCCGGTCTGTAGTGTACTGGTGTATACAGAATATCACTGATCCCCGGTCTGTATTGTACTGGTATGTACAGCAGGTCACTGATCCCCTGTCTGTATTGTACTGGTGTATACAGCAGGTCACTGATCCCCGGTCTGTAGTGTACTGGTGTATACAGAATATCACTGATCCCCGGTCTGTAGTGTACTGGTGTATACAGCAGGTCACTGAACCCCGGTCTGTAGTGTACTGGTGTGTACAGCAGGTCACTGATCCACGGTCTGTAGTGTACTGGTGTCTACAGCAGGTCACTGATCCCCGGTCTGTAGTGTACTGGTGTATACAGCAGGTCACTGATCCCGGTCTGTAGTGTACTGGTGTATCCAGCAGGTCACTGATCCCCGGTCTGTAGTGTACTGGTGTATACAGCAGCTCATTGATCCCCGGTCTGTAGTGTACTGGTTTGTACAGCAGGTCACTGATCCCCGGTCTGTACTGTACAGGTGTATACAGTAGGTCACTGATCCCCGGTCTGTAGTGTACTGGTGTACACAGCAGGTCACTGATCCCCGGTCTGTAGTGTACTGGTGTATACAGCAGGTCACTGATCCCCGGTCTGTAGTGTACTGGTGTGTACAGCAGGTCACTGGTCCCCTGTCTGTAGTGTACTGGTGTATAGAGCAGGTCACTGATCCCCGGTCTGTGGTGTACTGGTGTGTACAGCAGGTCACTGATACCCGGTCTGTACTGTTCTGGTGTATACAGCAGGTCACTGATCCCCGGTCTGTAGTGTACTGGTGTATACAGCAGGTCATTGATCCCCGGTCTGTAGTGTACTGGTGTATGCAGCAGGTCACTGATCCCCGGTCTGTAGTGTACTGGTGTGTACAGCAGGCCACTGATCCCCGGTTTGTAGTGTACTGGTGTGTACAGCAGGTCACTGATCCCCGGTCTGTAGTGTACTGGTGTATACAGCAGTTCACTGATCCCCGGTCTGCAGAGTACTGGTGTGTACAGCGGGTCACTGATCCCCGGTCTGTAGTGTACTGGTGTATACAGCAGTTCACTGATCCCCGGTCTGTAGTGTACTAGTGTGTACAGCAGGTCACTGATACCCAGTCTGTAGTGTACTGTTGTATACAGCAGGTCACTGATCCCCGGTATGTAGTGTACTGGTGTGTACAGCAGGTCACTGATCCCTGGCCTGTAGTGTGCTGGTGTGTACAGCAGGTCACTGATCCCCGGTCTGTAGTGTACTGGTGTATACAGCAGGTCACTGATCCCCGGTCTGTAGTGCACTGGTATACAAAGCAGGTCACTGATCCCCGGTCTGTAGTGTACTTGTGTATACAAGAGGTCACTGATCCACGGTCTGTAGTGTGCTGGTGTGTACAGCAGGTCACTGATCCCCGGGCTGTATTGTACGGTGTGCACAGCAGGTCACTGATCCCCGGTCTGTATTGTACTGGTGTATACAGCAGGTCACTGATCCCCGGTCTGTGGTGTACTGGTGTTTACAGCTTGTCACTGATCCCCGGTCTGTAGTGTGCTGGTGTATACAGCAGGTCACTGATCCCCGGTCTGCAGTCTATTGGTATACACAGCAGGTCACTGATCCCCGGTCTGTAGTGTACTGGTGTACGCAGCAGGTCGCTGATCCCCGGTCTGTAGTGTACTGGTGTATACAGCAGGTCACTGATCCCCGGTCTGTAGTGTACTAGTGTATACAGCAGATCACTGAACCCCGTTCTGTAGAGTACTGGTGTGTACAGCAGGTCACTGATTCCCGGTCTGTAGCATACTTGTGTATACAACAGGTCACTGATCCTCGGTCTGTAGTGTACTGGTGTGTACAGCAGGTCACTGATCCCCAGTCTGTAGTGTACTGGTGTATACAGCAGGTCACTGATTCCCGGTCTGTAGTGTAATGGTGTGCACAGCAGGTCTCTGATCCCCGGTCTGTAGTGTACTGGTGTATCCAGCAGGGCACTGATCCCCGGTCTGCAGTGTACTGGTGTATACAGCAGGTCACTGATCCCCGGTCTGTAGTGTACTGGTGTATACAGCAGGTCACTTATCCCGGTCTGCAGTGCACTGGTGTATACAGCAGTTCACTGATCCCCGGTCTGTAGAGTACTGGTGTGTACAGCGGGTCCCTGATCCCCTCTGTTGTGTACTGGTGTATACAGCAGGTCACTGATCTCCGGTCTGTAGTGTATACAGGTGTATACAGCAGATCACTGATCCCTGGTCTGTAGTGTACTGGTGTATACAGCAGGTCACTGAGCCCCGGTCTGTAGTGTACTGGTGTATACAGCAGTTCACTGTTCCCCGGTCTGCAGAGTACTGGTGTGTACAGCGGGTCACTGATCCCCGGTCTGTAGTGTCCTGGTGTATACAGCAGGTCACTGATCCCCGGTCTGCAGTGCACTGGTGTATACAGCAGTTCACTGATCCCCGGTCTGTAGTGTACTAGTGTGTACAGCAGGTCACTGATACCCAGTCTGTAGTGTACTGGTGTACACAGCAGCTCACTGATCCCTGGTCTGTTGGGTACTGGTGTATACAGCATGTCACTGATCTCCGGTCTGTACTGTACTGGTGTATACAGCAGGTCACTGATCCCCGGTCTGTAGTGTACTGGTGTGTACAGCATGTCACTGATCCCCGGTCTGTAGTGCACTGGTGTATACAGCAGATCACTGATCCCCGGTCTGTAGTGTACTGGTGTATACAGCAGGTCACTGATCCCCGGTCGGTTGTGTACTGGTGTATACAGCAGGTCACTGATCCCCAGTCTGTAGTGTACTGTTGTATACAGCAGGTCACTGATCCCCGGCCTGTAGTTTACTGGTGCAAACAGCAGGTCACTGATCCCTGGTCTGTAGTGTACAGTTGTATACAGCAGGTCACTGATCCCCGGTCTGTAGTGTACTGGTGTGTACAGCAGGTCACTGATCCCCGGTAGGTAGTGTACTGGTGTGTACAGCAGGTCACTGATCCCCGGCCTGTAGTGTGCTGGTGTGTACAGCAGGTCACTGATCCCCGGTCTGTAGTGTACTGGTGTATACAGCAGGTCACTGATCCCCGGTCTGTAGTGCACTGGTATACAAAGCAGGTCACTGATCCCCGGTCTGTAGTGTACTTGTGTATACAAGAGGTCACTGATCCACGGTCTGTAGTGTACTGGTGTGTACAGCAGGTCACTGATCCCCGGGCTGTATTGTACGGTGTGCACAGCAGGTCACTGATCCCCGGTCTGTATTGTACTGGTGTATACAGCAGGTCACTGATCCCCGGTCTGTAGTGTACTGGTGTATACAGCATGTCACTGATCCCCGGTCTGTAGTGTACTGGTGTGTACAGCAGGTCACTGATCCCCGGTCTGTAGTGTGCTGGTGCATACAGCAGGTCACTGATCCCCGGTCTGCAGTCTATTGGTATACACAGCAGGTCACTGATCCCCGGTCTGTAGTGTACTGTTGTATACAACAGGTCACTGATCCGCGGTCTGTAGTGTACTGGTCTGTACAGCAGGTCACTGATCCCCGGGCTGTATTGTACTGGTATGTACAGCAGGTCACTGATCCCCTGTCTGTATTGTACTGGTGTATACAGCAGGTCACTGATCCCCGGTCTGTAGTGTACTGGTGTATACAGAATATCACTGATCCCCGGTCTGTAGTGTACTGGTGTATACAGCAGGTCACTGAACCCCGGTCTGTAGTGTACTTGTGTATACAAGAGGTCACTGATCCACGGTCTGTAGTGTGCTGGTGTGTACAGCAGGTCACTGATCCCCGGGCTGTATTGTACGGTGTGCACAGCAGGTCACTGATCCCCGGTCTGTATTGTACTGGTGTATACAGCAGGTCACTGATCCCCGGTCCGTGGTGTACTGGTGTTTACAGCTTGTCACTGATCCCCGGTCTGTAGTGTACTGGTGTGTACAGCAGGTCACTGATCCCCGGTCTGTAGTGTGCTGGTGTATACAGCAGGTCACTGATCCCCGGTCTGCAGTCTATTGGTATACACAGCAGGTCACTGATCCCCGGTCTGTAGTGTACTGGTGTATACAACAGGTCACTGATCCGCGGTCTGTAGTGTACTGGTCTGTACAGCAGGTCACTGATCCCCGGGCTGTATTGTACTGGTGTGTACAGCAGGTCACTGATCCCCTGTCTGTATTGTACTGGTGTATACAGCAGGTCACTGATCCCCGGTCTGTAGTGTACTGGTGTATACAGAATATCACTGATCCCCGGTCTGTATTGTACTGGTATGTACAGCAGGTCACTGATCCCCTGTCTGTATTGTACTGGTGTATACAGCAGGTCACTGATCCCCGGTCTGTAGTGTACTGGTGTATACAGAATATCACTGATCCCCGGTCTGTAGTGTACTGGTGTATACAGCAGGTCACTGAACCCCGGTCTGTAGTGTACTGGTGTGTACAGCAGGTCACTGATCCACGGTCTGTAGTGTACTGGTGTCTACAGCAGGTCACTGATCCCCGGTCTGTAGTGTACTGGTGTATACAGCAGGTCACTGATCCCGGTCTGTAGTGTACTGGTGTATCCAGCAGGTCACTGATCCCCGGTCTGTAGTGTACTGGTGTATACAGCAGCTCATTGATCCCCGGTCTGTAGTGTACTGGTTTGTACAGCAGGTCACTGATCCCCGGTCTGTACTGTACAGGTGTATACAGTAGGTCACTGATCCCCGGTCTGTAGTGTACTGGTGTACACAGCAGGTCACTGATCCCCGGTCTGTAGTGTACCGGTGTATACAGCAGGTCACTGATCCCCGGTCTGTAGTGTACTGGTGTGTACAGCAGGTCACTGGTCCCCTGTCTGTAGTGTACTGGTGTATAGAGCAGGTCACTGATCCCCGGTCTGTGGTGTACTGGTGTGTACAGCAGGTCACTGATACCCGGTCTGTACTGTTCTGGTGTATACAGCAGGTCACTGATCCCCGGTCTGTAGTGTACTGGTGTATACAGCAGGTCATTGATCCCCGGTCTGTAGTGTACTGGTGTATGCAGCAGGTCACTGATCCCCGGTCTGTAGTGTACTGGTGTGTACAGCAGGCCACTGATCCCCGGTTTGTAGTGTACTGGTGTGTACAGCAGGTCACTGATCCCCGGTCTGTATTGTACTGGTGTGTACAGCAGGTCACTGATCCCCGGTCTGTATTGTACTGGTGTGTACAGCAGGTCACTGATCCCCGGTCTGTAGTGTATACAGGTGTGTACAGCAGGTCACTGATCCCCGGTCTGTAGTGTACTGGTGTATACAGCAGGTCACTGATCCCCGGTCTGTGGTGTACTGGTGTATACAGCAGGTCACTGATCCCCGGTCTGTAGTGTACTGGTGTATACAGCAGGTCACTGATCCCCGGTCTGTAGTGTACTGGTGTATACAGCAGTTCACTGATCCCCGGTCTGCAGAGTACTGGTGTGTACAGCGGGTCACTGATCCCCGGTCTGTAGTGTACTGGTGTATACAGCAGTTCACTGATCCCCGGTCTGTAGTGTACTAGTGTGTACAGCAGGTCACTGATACCCAGTCTGTAGTGTACTGTTGTATACAGCAGGTCACTGATCCCCGGTATGTAGTGTACTGGTGTGTACAGCAGGTCACTGATCCCTGGCCTGTAGTGTGCTGGTGTGTACAGCAGGTCACTGATCCCCGGTCTGTAGTGTACTGGTGTATACAGCAGGTCACTGATCCCCGGTCTGTAGTGCACTGGTATACAAAGCAGGTCACTGATCCCCGGTCTGTAGTGTACTTGTGTATACAAGAGGTCACTGATCCACGGTCTGTAGTGTGCTGGTGTGTACAGCAGGTCACTGATCCCCGGGCTGTATTGTACGGTGTGCACAGCAGGTCACTGATCCCCGGTCTGTATTGTACTGGTGTATACAGCAGGTCACTGATCCCCGGTCTGTGGTGTACTGGTGTTTACAGCTTGTCACTGATCCCCGGTCTGTAGTGTACTGGTGTGTACAGCAGGTCACTGATCCCCGGTCTGTAGTGTGCTGGTGTATACAGCAGGTCACTGATCCCCGGTCTGCAGTCTATTGGTATACACAGCAGGTCACTGATCCCCGGTCTGTAGTGTACTGGTGTATACAACAGGTCACTGATCCGCGGTCTGTAGTGTACTGGTCTGTACAGCAGGTCACTGATCCCCGGGCTGTATTGTACTGGTGTGTACAGCAGGTCACTGATCCCCTGTCTGTATTGTACTGGTGTATACAGCAGGTCACTGATCCCCGGTCTGTAGTGTACTGGTGTATACAGAATATCACTGATCCCCGGTCTGTAGTGTACTGGTGTATACAGCAGGTCACTGAACCCCGGTCTGTAGTGTACTGGTGTGTACAGCAGGTCACTGATCCACGGTCTGTAGTGTACTGGTGTCTACAGCAGGTCACTGATCCCCGGTCTGTAGTGTACTGGTGTATACAGCAGGTCACTGATCCCGGTCTGTAGTGTACTGGTGTATCCAGCAGGTCACTGATCCCCGGTCTGTAGTGTACTGGTGTATACAGCAGCTCATTGATCCCCGGTCTGTAGTGTACTGGTTTGTACAGCAGGTCACTGATCCCCGGTCTGTACTGTACAGGTGTATACAGTAGGTCACTGATCCCCGGTCTGTAGTGTACTGGTGTACACAGCAGGTCACTGATCCCCGGTCTGTAGTGTACTGGTGTATACAGCAGGTCACTGATCCCCGGTCTGTAGTGTACTGGTGTGTACAGCAGGTCACTGGTCCCCTGTCTGTAGTGTACTGGTGTATAGAGCAGGTCACTGATCCCCGGTCTGTGGTGTACTGGTGTGTACAGCAGGTCACTGATACCCGGTCTGTACTGTTCTGGTGTATACAGCAGGTCACTGATCCCCGGTCTGTAGTGTACTGGTGTATACAGCAGGTCATTGATCCCCGGTCTGTAGTGTACTGGTGTATGCAGCAGGTCACTGATCCCCGGTCTGTAGTGTACTGGTGTGTACAGCAGGCCACTGATCCCCGGTTTGTAGTGTACTGGTGTGTACAGCAGGTCACTGATCCCCGGTCTGTATTGTACTGGTGTGTACAGCAGTTCACTGATCCCCGGTCTGTATTGTACTGGTGTGTACAGCAGGTCACTGATCCCCGGTCTGTAGTGTATACAGGTGTGTACAGCAGGTCACTGATCCCCGGTCTGTAGTGTACTGGTGTATACAGCAGGTCACTGATCCCCGGTCTGTGGTGTACTGGTGTATACAGCAGGTCACTGATCCCCGGTCTGTAGTGTACTGGTGTATACAGCAGGTCACTGATCCCCGGTCTGTAGTGTACTGGTGTATACAGCAGTTCACTGATCCCCGGTCTGCAGAGTACTGGTGTGTACAGCGGGTCACTGATCCCCGGTCTGTAGTGTACTGGTGTATACAGCAGGTCACTGATCCCCGGTCTGCAGTGCACTGGTGTATACAGCAGTTCACTGATCCCCGGTCTGCAGTGTACTAGTGTGTACAGCAGGTCACTGATACCCAGTCTGTAGTGTACTGTTGTATACAGCAGGTCACTGATCCCCGGTCTTTAGTGTACTGGTTTGCACAGCAGGTCACTGATCCCCGGTCTGTAGTGTACTGTTGTATACAGCAGGTCACTGATCCCCGGTCTGTAGTGTACTGGTTTGTACAGCAGGTCACTGATCCCCGGTCTGTACTGTACAGGTGTATACAGTAGGTCACTGATCCCCGGTCTGTAGTGTACTGGTGTATACAGCAGGTCATTGATCCCCGGTCTGTAGTGTACTGGTGTATGCAGCAGGTCACTGATCCCCGGTCTGTAGTGTACTGGTGTGTACAGCAGGCCACTGATCCCCGGTTTGTAGTGTACTGGTGTGTACAGCAGGTCACTGATCCCCGGTCTGTAGTGTACTGGTGTGTACAGCAGGTCACTGATCCCCGGTCTGTATTGTACTGGTGTGTACAGCAGGTCACTGATCCCCGGTCTGTAGTGTATACAGGTGTGTACAGCAGGTCACTGATCCCCGGTCTGTAGTGTACTGGTGTATACAGCAGGTCACTGATCCCCGGTCTGTGGTGTACTGGTGTATACAGCAGGTCACTGATCCCCGGTCTGTAGTGTACTGGTGTATACAGCAGGTCACTGATCCCCGGTCTGTAGTGTACTGGTGTATACAGCAGTTCACTGATCCCCGGTCTGCAGAGTACTGGTGTGTACAGCGGGTCACTGATCCCCGGTCTGTAGTGTACTGGTGTATACAGCAGGTCACTGATCCCCGGTCTGCAGTGCACTGGTGTATACAGCAGTTCACTGATCCCCGGTCTGTAGTGTACTAGTGTGTACAGCAGGTCACTGATACCCAGTCTGTAGTGTACTGTTGTATACAGCAGGTCACTGATCCCCGGTCTTTAGTGTACTGGTTTGTACAGCAGGTCACTGATCCCCGGTCTGTAGTGTACTGTTGTATACAGCAGGTCACTGATCCCCGGTCTGTAGTGTACTGGTTTGTACAGCAGGTCACTGATCCCCGGTCTGTACTGTACAGGTGTATACAGTAGGTCACTGATCCCCGGTCTGTAGTGTACTGGTGTACACAGCAGGTCACTGATCCCCGGTCTGTAGTGTACTGGTGTATACAGCAGGTCACAGATCCCCGGTCTGTAGTGTACTGGTGTGTACAGCAGGTCACTGATCCCCTGTCTGTAGTGTACTGGTGCATAGAGCAGGTCACTGATCCCCGGTCTGTGGTGTACTGGTGTGTACAGCAGGTCACTGATACCCGGTCTGTACTGTTCTGGTGTATACAGCAGGTCACTGATCCCCGGTCTGTAGTGTACTGGTGCATACAGCAGGTCATTGATCCCCGGTCTGTAGTGTACTGGTGTATGCAGCAGGTCACTGATCCCCGGTCTGTAGTGTACTGGTGTGTACAGCAGGTCACTGATCCCCGGTTTGTAGTGTACTGGTGTGTACAGCAGGTCACTGATCCCCGGTCTGTATTGCACTGGTGTGTACAGCAGGTCACTGATCCCCGGTCTGTATTGTACTGGTGTGTACAGCAGGTCACTGATCCCCGGTCTGTATTGTACTGGTGTATACAGCAGGTCACTGATCCCCGGTCTGTAGTGTACTGGTGTATACAGCATGTCACTGATCCCCGGTCTGTAGTGTACTGGTGTATACAGCAGGTCACTGATCCCCGGTCTGTAGTGTACTGGTGTTTACAGCATGTCACTGATCCACGGTCTGTAGTGTACTGGTGTCGACAGCAGGTCACTGATCCCCGGTCTGTAGTGTACTGGTGTATACAGCAGGTCACTGATCCCCGGTCTGTAGTGTACTGGTGTATCATGCAGGTAACTGATCCCCGGTCTGTAGTGTACTGGTGTATACAGCAGCTCATTGATCCCCGGTCTGCAGTGTACTGGTGTGTACAGCAGGTCACTGATCCCCGGTCTGTAGTGTACTGGTGTGTACAGCATGTCACTGATCCCCGGTCTGTAGTGTACTGGTGTATACAGCAGGTCACTGATCCCCGGTCTGAAGTGTACTGGTGTCTACAGCGGGTCACTGATCCCCGGTCTGTAGTGTACTGGTGTATACAGCAGGTCACTGATACCCGGTCTGCAGTGTACTGGTGTATACAGCAGGTCACTGATCCCCGGTCGGTAGTGTACTGGTGTATACAGGAGGTCACTGATCCCCGGTCTGTAGTGTACTGGTGCATACAGCAGGTCACTGATCCCCGGTCTGTAGTGTACTTGTGTATGCAGCAGGTCACTGATCCCCGGTCTGTAGTGTACTGGTGTGTACAGCAGGTCACTGATCCCCGGTATGTAGTTTACTGGTGTGTACAGCAGGTCACTGATCCCCGGTCTGTATTGTACTGGTGTGTACAGCAGGTCACTGCTCCCCGGTTTGTATTGTACTGGCGTACACAGCATGTCACTGATCCCCGGTCTGTAGTGTACTGGTGTGTGCAGCGGGTCACTGATCCCGGGTCTGTAGTGCACTGGTGTATACAGCAGGTCACTGATCCCCGGTCTGTAATGTACTGGTGTGTGCAGCAGGTCACTGATCCCCGGTCTGTAGTGTACTGGTGTATGCAGCAGACCACTGATCCCCGGTCTGTACTGTACAGGTGTATACAGTAGGTCACTGATCCCCGGTCTGTAGTGTACTGATGTGTTAAGCAGGTCTCTGATCCCCGGGCTATAGTGTACTGGTGTACACAGCAGGTCACTGATCCCCGGTCTGTAGTGTACTGGTGTACACAGCAGGTCACTGATCCCCAGTCTGTAGTGTACTGGTGTATACAGCAGCTCACTGATCCCCGGTCTGTAGTGTACTGGTGTGTACAGCAGGTCACTGATCCCCGGTCTGTCGTGTACTGGTGTATACAGCAGGTCACTGATCCCCGGTCTGTAGTGTACTGGTGCATACAGCCGGTCACTGATCCCCGGTCTGTAGTGTACTGGTGTATACAGCAGGTCACTGTTCCCCGGTCTGTGGTGTACTGGTGTATACAGCAGCTAACTGATCCCCGGTCTGCAGTGTACTGGTGTGTACAGCAGGTCACTGATCCCCGGTCTGTACTGTACTGGTGTATACAGCAGGTCACTGATCCCCGGTCTGTTGTGTACTGGTGTATGCAGCAGGTCACTGATCCCCGGTCTGTAGTTTACTGGTGTGTACAGCAGGTCACTGATCCCCGGTCTGTAGTGTACTGGTGTATACAGCAGGTCACTGATCCCCGGTCTGTAGTGTAATCATGTGTACAGCAGGTGTCTGATCCCCGGTCTGTAGTGTACTGGTATATACAGCAGGTCACTGATCCCCGCTCTGTCGTGTACTGGTGTATACAGCAGGTCAGTGATCCCCGGTCTGCAGTGTACTGGTGTATACAGCAGTTCACTGATCCCCGGTCTGTAGAGTACTGGTGTGTACAGTGGGTCACTGATCCCCAGTCTGTAGTGTACTGGTGTATACAGCAGGGCACTGATCGCCGGTCTGCAGTGTACTGGTGTATACAGCAGTTCACTGATCCCCGGTCTGTAGTGTACTGGTGTGTACAGCAGGTCGCTGGTCCCCGGTCTGTACTGTACAGGTGTATACAGTAGGACACTGATCCTCGGTCTGTCGTGTGCTGATGTGTCAAGCAGGTCTCTGATCCCCGGGCTGTAGTGTACTGGTGTATACAGCAGGTCACTGATCCGCGGTCTGTAGTGTACTGGTGTATACAGCAGGTCACTGATCCCCGGTATGTAGTGTACTGGTGTATACAGCAGGTCACTGATCCCCGGTCTGTCGTGTGCTGGTGTGCACAGCAGGTCACTGATCCCCGGTCTGTACTGTACAGGTGTATACAGTAGGTCACTGATCCCCGGTCTGTAGTGTACTGATGTGTTAAGCAGGTCTCTGATCCCCGGGCTATAGTGTACTGGTGTACACAGCAGGTCACTGATCCCCGGTCTGTAGTGCACTGGTGTATACAGCAGGTCACTGATCCCCGGTCTGTAGTTTACTGGTGTACACAGCAGGTCACTGATCCCCAGTCTGTAGTGTACTGGTGTATACAGCAGCTCACTGATCCCCGGTCTGTAGTGTACTGGTGTGTGCAGCAGGTCACTGATCCCCGGTCTGTCGTGTACTGGTGTATACAGCAGGTCACTGATCCCCGGTCTGTAGTGTACTGGTGTATACAGCCGGTCACTGATCCCCGGTCTGTAGTGTACTGGTGTATACAGCAGGTCACTGTTCCCAGGTCTGTGGTGTACTGGTGTATACAGCAGCTAACTGATCCCCGGTCTGCAGTGTACTGGTGTGTACAGCAGGTCACTGATCCCCGGTCTGTACTGTACTGGTGTATGCAGCAGGTCACTGATCCCCGGTCTGTAGTTTACTGGTGTGTACAGCAGGTCACTGATCCCCGGTCTGTAGTGTACTGGTGTATACAGCAGGTCACTGATCCCCGGTCTGTAGTGTAATGGTGTGTACAGCAGGTGTCTGATCCTCGGTCTGTAGTGTACTGGTATATACAGCAGGTCACTGATCCCCGCTCTGTAGTGTACTGGTGTATACAGCAGGTCAGTGATCCCCGGTCTGCAGTGTACTGGTGCATACAGCAGTTCACTGATCCCCGGTCTGTAGAGTACTGGTGTGTACAGTGGGTCACTGATCCCCGGTCTGTAGTGTACTGGTGAACACAGCAGGGCACTGATCCTCGGTCTGCAGTGTACTGGTGTATACAGCAGTTCACTGATCCCCGGTCTGTAGTGTACTGGTGTGTACAGCAGGTCACTGATCCCCAGTCTGTAGTGTGGTGGTGTGTACAGCGGGTCACTGATCCCCGGTCTGTAGTGTACCGGTGTATGCAGCAGGTCACTGATCCCCGGTCTGTAGTGTACTGGTGCATACAGCATTTCACTGATCCCCGGTCTGTAGTGTACTGGTGTATACAGCAGGTCACTGATCCCCAGTCTGTAGTGTACTGGTGTGTACAGCAGGTCACTGATCCATGGTCTGTAGTGTTCTGGTGTCTACAGCACGTCACTGATCCCTGGTCTGTAGTGTACTGGTGTATACAGCAGGTCACTGATCCCCGGTCTGTAGTGTACTGGTGTGTACAGCAGGTCACTGAACCACGGTCTGTAGTGTTCTGCTATCTCCAGCACGTCACTGATCCCTGGTCTGTAGTGTACTGGTGTATACAGCAGGTCACTCATCCCCGGTTTGTAGTGTATTGCTGTATCCAGCAGGTCACTGATCCCCGGTCTGTGGTGTACTGGTGTTTCCAGCAGCTCACTGATCCCCGGTCTGCAGTGTACTGGTGTGTACAGCAGGTCACTGATCCCCGGTCTGTACTGTACTGGTGTATACAGCAGGTCACTGATCCCCGGTCTGTTGTGTACTGGTGTATACAGCAGGTCACTGATCCCCGGTCTGTAGTGTACTGGTTTATACAGCAGGTCACTGATCCCCGGTATGTAGTGTACTGGTGTATACAGCAGGTCAATGATCCCCGGTCTGTATTGTACTGGTGTGTACAGCAGGTCACAGATCCACGGTCTGTATTGTACTGGTGTGTACAGCAGGTCACTGATCCCCGGTCTGTATTCTACTGGTGTATACAGCAGGTAACTGATCCCCGGTCTGTAATGTACTGGTGTATACAGCATGTCACTGATCCCCGGTCTCTGGTGTACTCGTGTATACAGCAGGTCACTGATCCCCGGTCTGTAGTGTACTGGTGTATACAGCATGTCACTGATCCCCGGTCTGTAGTGTACTGGTGTGTACAGCAGGTCGCTGGTCCCCGGTCTGTACTGTACAGGTGTATACAGTAGGTCACTGATCCCCGGTCTGTAGTGTACTGATGTGTCAAGCAGGTCTCTGATCCCCGGGCTGTAGTGTACTGGTGTATACAGCAGGTCACTGATCCGCGGTCTGTAGTGTACTGGTGTATACAGCAGGTCACTGATCCCCGGTATGTAGTGAACTGGTGTATACAGCAGGTCACTGATCCCCGGTCTGTCGTGTGCTGGTGTGTACAGCAGGTCACTGATCCCCGGTCTGTACTGTACAGGTGTATACAGTAGGTCACTGATCCCCGGTCTGTAGTGTACTGATGTGTTAAGCAGGTCTCTGATCCCCGGGCTATAGTGTACTGGTGTACACAGCAGGTCACTGATCCCCGGTCTGTAGTGTACTGGTGTATACAGCAGGTCACTGATCCCCGGTCTGTAGTGTACTGGTGTACACAGCAGGTCACTGATCCCCAGTCTGTAGTGTACTGGTGTATACAGCAGGTCACTGATCCCCGGTCTGTAGTGTACTGGTGTGTACAGCAGGTCACTGATCCCCGGTCTGTAGTGTACTGGTGTATGCAGCAGGTCACTGATCCCCGGTCTGTCGTGTACTGGTGTATACAGCCGGTCACTGATCCCCGGTCTGTAGTGTACTGGTGTATACAGCAGGTCACTGTTCCCCGGTCTGTGGTGTACTGGTGTATACAGCAGCTAACTGATCCCCGGTCTGCAGTGTACTGGTGTGTACAGCAGGTCACTGATCCCCGGTCTGTACTGTACTGGTGTATACAGCAGGTCACTGATCCCCGGTCTGTTGTGTACTGGTGTCTGCAGCAGGTCACTGATCCCCGGTCTGTAGTTTACTGGTGTGTACAGCAGGTCACTGATCCCCGGTCTGTAGTGTACTGGTGTATACAGCAGGTCACTGATCCCCGGTCTGTAGTGTAATGGTGTGTACAGCAGGTGTCTGATACTCGGTCTGTAGTGTACTGGTATATACAGCAGGTCACTGATCCCCGCTCTGTAGTGTACTGGTGTATACAGCAGGTCAGTGATCCCCGGTCTGCAGTGTACTGGTGTATACAGCAGTTCACTGATCCCCGGTCTGTAGAGTACTGGTGTGTACAGTGGGTCACTGATCCCCGGTCTGTAGTGTACTGGTGTATACAGCAGGGCACTGATCCCCGGTCTGCAGTGCACTGGTGTATACAGCAGTTCACTGATCCCCGGTCTGTAGTGTACTGGTGTGTACAGCAGGTCACTGATCCCCGGTCTGTACTGTACTGGTGTATACAGCAGGTCCCTGATCCCCGGTCTGTTGTGTACTGGTGTATACAGCAGGTCACTGATCCCCGGTCTGTAGTGTACTGGTTTATACAGCAGGTCACTGATCCCCGGTATGTAGTGTGCTGGTGTATGCAGCAGGTCAATGATCCCCGGTCTGTATTGTACTGGTGTGTACAGCAGGTCACAGATCCACGGTCTGTATTGTACTGGTGTGTACAGCAGGTCACTGATCCCCGGTCTGTATTGTACTGGTGTATACAGCAGGTCACTGATCCCCGGTCTGTAATGTACTGGTGTATACAGCATGTCACTGATCCCCGGTCTCTAGTGTACTCGTGTATACAGCAGGTCACTGATCCCCGGTCTGTAGTGTACTGGTGTATACAGCAGGTCACTGATCCCCGGTCTGTAGTGTACTGGTGTATACAGCAGGTCACTGATCCCCGGTCTGTAGTGTACTGGTGTATACAGCAGGTCACTGATCCCTGGTCTGCAGTGTACTGGTGTATACAGCAGCTCACTGATCCCCTGTCTGTAGTGTACTGGTGTGTACAGCAGGTCACTGATCACCGGGCTGTTGTGTACTGGTGTGTACAGCAGGTCACTCATCCCCGGTCTGTAGTGTACTGGTGTATACAGCAGGTCACTGATCCCCGGTCTGCATTGTACTGGTGTATACAGCAGGTCACTGATCCCCGGTCTGTAGTGTACTGGTGTATACAGCAGGTCACTGATCCCTGGTCTGTAGTATACTGGTGTGTACAGCAGGGCACTGATCCCCGGTCTGTAGTGTACTGGTGTATATAGCAGGTCACTGATACCATGTCTGCAGTGTACTGGTGTATACAGCAGGTCACTGATCCCCGGTCTGTACTGTACTGGTGTATACAGCAGGTCACTGATCCCTGGTCTGCAGTGTACTGGTGTATACAGCAGGTCACTGATCCCCGGTCTGTAGTGTACTGGTGTATACAGCAGGTCACTGATCCCCGGTCTGCAGTGTACTGGTGTACACAGCAGTTCACTGATCCCTGGTCTGTAGTGTACTGGTGTGTACAGCAGGTCACTGATCCCCAGTCTGTAGTGTACTGGTGTGTACAGCGGGTCATTGATCCCCAGTATGTAGTGTGCTGGTGTACACAGCAGGTCACTGATCCCCCGTCTGTAGTGTACTGGTGTATACAGCAGTTCACTGATCCCCCGTCTCTAGTGTACTGGTGTATGCAGCAGGTCACAGATACCCGGTCTGTAGTGTACTGGTGTGTACAGCATGTCACTGATCCCCGGTCTGTATTGTACTGGTGTATACAGCAGGTCAATGATCCCCGGTCTGTAGTGTACTGGTGTGTACAGCGGGTCACTGATGCCCGGTCTGTAGTGTACTGGTGTATACAGCAAGTCACTGATCCCCGGTCTGTAGTGTACTGGTGTATACAGCAGCTCACTGATCCCTGGTCTGTAGTGTACTGGTGTGTACAGCATGTCACTGATCCCCGATCTGTACTGTACTGGTGTATACAGCAGGTCACTGATCCCCGGTCTGTAGTGTGCTGGTGTGTACAGCAGGTGACTGATCCCCGGTCTATATTGTACTGGTGTATACAGCAGGCCACTGATCCCCGGTCTGCAGTGTGCTGGTGTGTACAGCAGGTCACTGATCCGCGGTCTGTAGTGTACTGGTGTGTACAGCAGGTCACTGATCCCCGGGCTGTGTCGTACGGTGTGTACAGCAGGTAACTGATCCCCGGTCTGTATTGGACTGGTGTATACAGCAGGTCGCTGATCCCCGGTCTGTAGTGTACTGGTGTATACAGCATGTCACTGATCCCCGGTCTGTAGTGTACTGGTGTGTACAGCAGGTCACTGATCCCCGGTCTGTAGTGTGCTGGTGTATACAGCAGGTCACTGATCCCCGGTCTGTAGTTTGCTGGTGTATACAGCAGGTCACTGATCCCCGGTCTGCAGTGTACTGCTATACACAACATGTCACTGATCCCCAGTCTGTAGTGTACTGGTGTATACAACAGGTCACTGATCCGCGGTCTTTAGTGTACTGGTGTGTACAGCAGGTCACTGATCCCCGGGCTGCATTATACTGGTGTGTACAGCAGGTCACTGATTCCCGGTCTGTATTGTACTGGTGTATACAGCAGGTCACTGATCCCCGGTCTGTAGTGTACTGGTGTATACAGCATGTCACTGATCCCCGGTCTGTAGTGTACTGGTGTATACAGCAGGTCACTGATCCCCGCTCTGTAGTGTACTGGTGTGGAGAGCAGGTCACTGATCCATGGTCTGTAGTGTTCTGGTGCCTACAGCAGGTTACTGATCCCCGGTCTGTCGTGCACTGGTGTATACAGCAGGTCACTGATCCCCGGTCTGTAGTGTACTGGTGTATCCAGCAGGTCACTGATCCCCGGTCTGTAGTGTACTGGTGTATACAGCAGGTCACTGATCCCCGGTCTGCAGTGTACTGGTGTACACAGCAGTTCACTGATCCCCGGTCTGTAGTGTACTGGTGTGTACAGCAGGTCACTGATCCCCAGTCTGTAGTGTACTGGTGTGTACAGCGGGTCACTGATCCCCGGTCTGTAGTGTACTGGTGTACACAGCAGGTCACTGAGCCCCGGTCTGTAGTGTACTGGTGTATACAGCAGGTCAATGATCCCCGGTCTGTAGTGTACTGGTGTGTACAGCAGGTCACTGATCCCCGGTCTGGATTGTACTGGTGTATACAGCAGGTCACTGATCCCCGGTCTGTAGTGTACTGGTGTATACAGCAGGTCACTGATCCCTGGTCTGTAGTATACTGGTGTGTACAGCAGGGCACTGATCCCCGGTCTGTCGTGTACTGGTGTATATAGCAGGTCACTGATACCATGTCTGCAGTGTACTGGTGTATACAGCAGGTCACTGATCCCCGGTCTGTACTGTACTGGTGTATACAGCAGGTCACTGATCCCTGGTCTGCAGTGTACTGGTGTATACAGCAGGTCACTGATCCCCGGTCTGTAGTGTACTGGTGTATACAGCAGGTCACTGATCCCCGGTCTGCAGTGTACTGGTGTACACAGCAGTTCACTGATCCCTGGTCTGTAGTGTACTGGTGTGTACAGCAGGTCACTGATCCCCAGTCTGTAGTGTACTGGTGTGTACAGCGGGTCATTGATCCCCGGTATGTAGTGTGCTGGTGTACACAGCAGGTCACTGATCCCCCGTCTGTAGTGTACTGGTGTATACAGCAGTTCACTGATCCCCCGTCTCTAGTGTACTGGTGTATGCAGCAGGTCACAGATACCCGGTCTGTAGTGTACTGGTGTGTACAGCATGTCACTGATCCCCGGTCTGTATTGTACTGGTGTATACAGCAGGTCAATGATCCCCGGTCTGTAGTGTACTGGTGTGTACAGCGGGTCACTGATGCCCGGTCTGTAGTGTACTGGTGTATACAGCAAGTCACTGATCCCCGGTCTGTAGTGTACTGGTGTATACAGCAGCTCACTGATCCCTGGTCTGTAGTGTACTGGTGTGTACAGCATGTCACTGATCCCCGATCTGTACTGTACTGGTGTATACAGCAGGTCACTGATCCCCGGTCTGTAGTGTGCTGGTGTGTACAGCAGGTGACTGATCCCCGGTCTATATTGTACTGGTGTATACAGCAGGTCACTGATCCCCGGTCGGTTGTGTACTGGTGTATACAGCAGGTCACTGATCCCCAGTCTGTAGTGTACTGGTGTGTACAGCAGGTCACTGATCCCCGGTCTGTAGTTTACTGGTGTATACAGCAGATCACTGATCCCTGGTCTGTAGTGTACTGGTGTATACAGCAGGTCACTGATCCCCGGTCTGTAGTGTACTGGTGTGTACAGCAGGTCACTGATCCCCGGTCTGTAGTGTACTGGTGTGTACAGCAGGCCACTGATCCCCGGTCTGCAGTGTGCTGGTGTGTACAGCAGGTCACTGATCCGCGGTCTGTAGTGTACTGGTGTGTACAGCAGGTCACTGATCCCCGGGCTGTGTCGTACGGTGTGTACAGCAGGTAACTGATCCCCGGTCTGTATTGGACTGGTGTATACAGCAGGTCGCTGATCCCCGGTCTGTAGTGTACTGGTGTATACAGCATGTCACTGATCCCCGGTCTGTAGTGTACTGGTGTGTACAGCAGGTCACTGATCCCCGGTCTGTAGTGTGCTGGTGTATACAGCAGGTCACTGATCCCCGGTCTGTAGTTTGCTGGTGTATACAGCAGGTCACTGATCCCCGGTCTGCAGTGTACTGCTATACACAACATGTCACTGATCCCCAGTCTGTAGTGTACTGGTGTATACAACAGGTCACTGATCCGCGGTCTTTAGTGTACTGGTGTGTACAGCAGGTCACTGATCCCCGGGCTGTATTGTACTGGTGTGTACAGCAGGTCACTGATTCCCGGTCTGTATTGTACTGGTGTATACAGCAGGTCACTGATCCCCGGTCTGTAGTGTACTGGTGTATACAGCATGTCACTGATCCCCGGTCTGTAGTGTACTGGTGTATACAGCAGGTCACTGATCCCCGGTCTGTAGTGTACTGGTGTGTACAGCAGGTCACTGATCCATGGTCTGTAGTGTTCTGGTGCCTACAGCAGGTTACTGATCCCCGGTCTGTCGTGTACTGGTGTATACAGCAGGTCACTGATCCCCGGTCTGTAGTGTACTGGTGTATCCAGCAGGTCACTGATCCCCGGTCTGTAGTGTACTGGTGTATACAGCAGGTCACTGATCCCCGGTCTGCAGTGTACTGGTGTACACAGCAGTTCACTGATCCCCGGTCTGAAGTGTACTGGTGTGTACAGCAGGTCACTGATCCCCAGTCTGTAGTGTACTGGTGTGTACAGCGGGTCACTGATCCCCGGTCTGTAGTGTACTGGTGTACACAGCAGGTCACTGAGCCCCGGTCTGTAGTGTACTGGTGTATACAGCAGTTCACTGATCCCCCGTCTGTAGTGTACTGGTGTGTACAGCAGGTCACTGATCCCCGGTCTGTATTGTACTGGTGTATACAGCAGGTCACTGATCCCCGGTCTGTTGTGTACTGGTGTGTACAGCATGTCACTGATCCCCGGTCTGTAGTGTACTGGTGTATACAGCAGGTCAATGATCCCCGGTCTGTAGTGTACTGGTGTGTACAGCGGGTCACTGATGCCCGGTCTGTAGTGTACTGGTGTATACAGCAAGTCACTGATCCCCGGTCTGCAGTGTACTGGTGTATACAGCAGCTCACTGATCCCCGGTCTGTAGTGTACTGGTGTATACAGCATGTCACTGATCCCCGGTCTGTACTGTACTGTTGTATACAGCAGGTCACTGATCCCCGGTCTGTAGTGTACTGGTGTGTACAGCATGTCACTGATCCCCGGTCTGTAGTGTACTGGTGTGTGCAGCAGATCACTGATCCCCGGTCTGTAGTGTGCTGGTGTGTACAGCAGGTGACTGATCCCCGGTCTATATTGTACTGGTGTATACATCAGGTCACTGATCCCCGGTCGGTTGTGTACTGGTGTATACAGCAGGTCACTGATCCCTGGTCTGTAGTGTACTGGTGTATACAGCAGGTCACTGATCCCCGGTCTGTAGTGTACTGGTGTGTACAGGAGGCCACTGATCCCCGGTCTGCAGTGTGCTGGTGTGTACAGCAGGTCACTGATCCGCGGTCTGTAGTGTACTGGTGTGTACAGCAGGTCACTGATCCCCGGGCTGTATTGTACGGTGTGTACAGCAGGTAACTGATCCCCGGTCTGTATTGTACTGGTGTATACAGCAGGTCACTGATCCCCGGTCTGTCGTGTACTGGTGTATACAGCATGTCACTGATCCCCGGTCTGTAGTGTGCTGCTGTATACAGCAGGTCACTGATCCCCGGTCTGTAGTGTGCTGGTGTATACAGCAGGTCACTGATTCCCGGTCTGTATTGTACTGGTGTATCCAGCAGGTCACTGATCCCCGGTCTGTAGTGTACTGGTGTATACAGCATGTCACTGATCCCCGGTCTGTGGTGTACTGGTGCATACAGCAGGTCACTGATCCCCGGTCTGTAGTGTACTGGTGTGTACAGCAGGTCACTGATCCATGGTCTGTAGTGTTCTGGTGTCTACAGCAGGTCACTGATCCCCGGTCTGTAGTGTACTGGTATAAACAGCAGGTCACTGATCCCCGGTCTGCAGTGTACTGGTGCATACAGCAGCTCATTGATCCCCGGTCTGTAGTGTACTGGTGTGTACAGCAGGTCACTGGTCCCCGGTCTGTACTGTACAGGTGTATACAGTAGGTCACTGATCCCCGGTCTGTAGTGTACTGATGTGTTAAGCAGGTCTCTGATCCCCGGGCTGTAGTGTACTGGTGTATACAACAGGTCACTGATCCGCGGTCTCTAGTGTACTGGTCTGTACAGCAGGTCACTGATCCCCGGGCTTTATTGTACGGTGTGTACAGCAGGTAACTGATCCCCGGTCTGTATTGTACTGGTGTATACAGCAGGTCGCTGATCCCCGGTCTGTAGTGTACTGGTGTATACAGCATGTCACTGATCCCCGGTCTGTAGTGTACTGGCGTGTACAGCAGGTCACTGATCCCCGGTCTGTAGTGTGCTGGTGTATACAGCAGGTCACTGATCCCCGGTCTGTAGTTTACTGGTGTATACAGCAGGTCACTGATCCCCGGTCTGCAGTGTACTGCTGTACACAGCATGTCACTGATACCCGGTCTGTAGTGTACTGGTGTATACAACAGGTCACTGATCCGCGGTCTGTAGTGTACTGGTGTGTACAGCAGGTCACTGGTCCCCGGTCTGTACTGTACAGGTGTATACAGTAGGTCACTGATCCCCGGTCTGTAGTGTACTGATGTGTTAAGCAGGTCTCTGATCCCCGGGCTGTAGTGTACTGGTGTTTACAGCAGGTCACTGATCCGCGGTCTGTGGTGTACTGGTGTATACAGCAGGTCACTGATCCCCGGTATGTAGTGTACTGGTGTATACAGCAGGTCACTGATCCCCGGTCTGTAGTGTGCTGGTGTGTACAGCAGGTCACAGATCCCCGGTCTGTACTGTACAGGTGTATACAGTAGGTCACTGATCCCCGGTCTGTAGTGTACTGATGTGTTAAGCAGGTCTCTGATCCCCGGGCTGTAGTGTACTGGTGTACACAGCAGGTCACTGATCCCCGGTCTGTAGTGTACTGCTGTATACAGCAGGTCACTGATCCCCGGTCTGTCGTGCACTGGTGTGTCCAGCAGGTCACTGATCCCCGGTCTGTAGTGTAATGGTGTATACAGCAGGTCACTGCTCCCCGGTCGGTAGTGTACTGGTGTATACAGCCGGTCACTGACCCCGGTCTGTATTGTACTGGTGTGTACAGCAGGTCACTGATCCCCGGTCTGTATTGTACTGGTGTATACAGCAGGTCACTGATCCCCGGTCTGTAGTGTGCTGGTATACACAGCATGTCACTGATCCCCGGTCTATAGTGTACTGGTGTGTACAGCAGGTCACTGATCCCCGGTCTGTAGTGTGCTGGTGTATACAGCAGGTCACTGATCCCCGGTCTGTAGTGTACTGGTGTATACAGCAGGTCACTGATCCCCGGTCTGTAGTGTACTGGTATACACAGCATTTCACTGATCCCCGGTCTGTAGTGTACTGGTGTGTACAGCAGGTCACTGATCCCCGGGGTGTATTGTGCTGGTGTGTACAGCAGGTCACTGATTCCCGGTCTGCATTGTACTGGTGTATACAGCAGGTCACTGATCCCCGGTCTGTAGTGTACTGGTGTATACAGCATGTCACTGATCCCCGGCCTGTAGTGTACTGGTGTATACAGCAGGTCACTGATCCCCGGTCTGCACTGTACTGGTGTATACAGCAGGTCACTGATACCCGGTATATAGTGTACTGGTGTATACAGCAGGTCACTGATCCCCGGTCTGTATTGTACTGGTGTGTACAGCAGGTCACTGATCCCCGGTCTGTATTGTACTGGTGTGTGCAGCAGGTCACTGATCCCCAGTCTGTATTGTACTGGTGTATACAGCAGGTCACTGATCCCCGGTCTGTAGTGTGCTGGCGTATACAGCAGGTCACTGATTCCCGGTCTGTAGTGTACTGGTGTATACAGCAGGTCACTGATCCCCGGTCTGTAGTGTACTGTTGTATACAGCCGGTCACTGATCCCCGGTCTGTAGTGTACTGGTGTATACAGCAGGTCACTGATCCCCGGTCTGTGGTGTACTGGTGTATACAGCAGCTCACTGATCCCCGGTCTGCACTGTACTGGTGTATACAGCAGGTCACTGATACCCGGTATATAGTGTACTGGTGTATACAGCAGGTCACTGATCCCCGGTCTGTATTGTACTGGTGTGTACAGCAGGTCACTGATCCCCGGTCTGTATTGTACTGGTGTGTGCAGCAGGTCACTGATCCCCAGTCTGTATTGTACTGGTGTATACAGCAGGTCACTGATCCCCGGTCTGTAGTGTGCTGGCGTATACAGCAGGTCACTGATCCCCGATCTGTAGTGTACTGGTGTATACAGCAGGTCACTGATCCCCGGTCGGTAGTGTACTGGTGTATACAGGAGGTCACTGATCCCCGGTTTGTCTTGTACTGGTGTATACAGCATTTCACTGATCCCCGGTCTGTCGTGTACTGGTGTGTACAGCAGGTCACTGATTCCCGGTCTGCATTGTACTGGTGTATACAGCAGGTCACTGATCCCCGGTCTGTAGTGTACTGGTGTATACAGCATGTCACTGATCCCCGGTCTGTAGTATACTGGTGTATCCAGCAGGTCACTGATCCCCGGTCTGTAGTGTACTGGTGTGTACAGCAGGTCACTGATCCACGGTCTGTAGTGTTCTGGTGTCTACAGCAGGTCACTGATCCCCGGTCTGTAGTGTACTGTTGTATACAGCAGGTCACTGATCCCCAGTCTGTAGTGTACTGGTGTATACAGCAGCTCATTGATCCCCGGTCTGTCGTGTACTGGTGTGTACAGCAGGTCACTGGTCCCCGGTCTGTACTGTACAGGTGTATACAGTAGGTCACTGATCCCCGGTCTGTAGTGTACTGATGTGTTAAGCAGGTCTCTGATCCCCGGGCTGTAGTGTACTGGTGTATACAGCAGGTCACTGATCCGCGGTCTGTAGTGTACTGGTGTATACAGCAGGTCACTGATCCCCGGTATGTAGTGTACTGGTGTATACAGCAGGTCACTGATCCCCGGTCTGTAGTGTGCTGGTGTGTACAGCAGGTCACTGATCCCTGGTCTGTACTGTTCAGGTGTATACAGTAGGTCACTGATCCCCGGTCTGTAGTGTACTGATGTGTTAAGCAGGTCTCTGATCCCCGGGCTGTAGTGTACTGGTGTATACAGCAGGTCACTGATCCCCGGTCTGTAGTGTACTGGTGTATACAGCAGGTCACTGATCCCCGCTCTGTAGTGTACTGGTGTACACAGCAGGTCACTGATCCCCGGTCTGTAGTGTACTGGTGTATACAGCAGGTCACTGATCCCCGGTCTGTCGTGTACTGGTGTGTACAGCAGGTCACTGATCCCCGGTCTGTAGTGTACTGGTGTAAAGAGCAGGTCACTGATCCCCGGTCTGTAGTGTACTGGTGTATACAGCCGGTCACTGATCCCCGGTCTGTAGTGTACTGGTGTATACAGCAGGTCACTGATCCCCGGTCTGTGGTGTACTGGTGTATACAGCAGCTCACTGATCCCCGGTCTGCAGTGTACTGGTGTGTACAGCAGGTCACTGATCCCCGGTCTGTACTGTACTGGTGTATACAGCAGGTCACTGATCCCCGGTCTGTAGTGTACTGGTGAACACAGCAGGTCACTGATCCCTGGTCTGCAGTGTACTGGTGTGTACAGCAGGTCACTGATCCCCGGTCTGTAGTGTACTGGTGTATACAGCAGGTCACTGATCCCCGGTATGTAGTGTACTGGTGTATACAGCAGGTCACTGATCCCCGGTCTGTATTGTACTGGTGTGTACAGCAGGTCACTGATCCCCGGTCTGTATTGTACTGGTGTGTACAGCAGGTCACTGATCCCCGGTCTGTGTTGTACTGGTGTATACAGCAGGTCACTGATCCCCGGTCTGTAGTGTACTGGTGTATACAGCATGTCACTGATCCCCGGTCTCTAGTGTACTGGTGTTTACAGCAGGTCACTGATCCCCGGTCTGCAGTGCACTGGTGTATACAGCAGGTCACTGATCCCCGGTCTGTAGTGTACTGGTGTGTACAGCAGGTCACTGATCCCCGGTTTGTAGTGTACTGGTGTGTACAGCAGGTCACTGATCCCCGGTCTGTAGTATGCTGGTGTATACAGCAGGTCACTGATCCCCGGTCTGTAGTGTACTGGTGTATACAGCAGGTCACTGATCCCCGGTCTGTAGTGTACTGGTATACACAGCATGTCACTGATCCCCGGTCTGTAGTGTACTGGTGTGTACAGCAGGTCACTGATCCCCGGGGTGTATTGTGCTGGTGTGTACAGCAGGTCACTGATTCCCGGTCTGCATTGTACTGGTGTATACAGCAGGTCACTGATCCCCGGTCTGTAGTGTACTGGTGTATACAGCATGTCACTGATCCCCGGCCTGTAGTGTACTGGTGTATACAGCAGGTCACTGATCCCCGGTCTGTAGTGTACTGGTGTGTACAGCAGGTCACTGATCCACGGTCTGCAGTGTTCCGGTGTCGACAGCAGGTCACTGATCCCCGGTCTGTAGTGTACTGTTGTATACAGCCGGTCACTGATCCCCGGTCTGTAGTGTACTGGTGTATACAGCAGGTCACTGATCCCCGGTCTGTGGTGTACTGGTGTATACAGCAGCTCACTGATCCCCGGTCTGCACTGTACTGGTGTATACAGCAGGTCACTGATACCCGGTATATAGTGTACTGGTGTATACAGCAGGTCACTGATCCCCGGTC
Source organism: Somniosus microcephalus (assembly GCF_052327205.1). Taxonomy (NCBI): domain Eukaryota; kingdom Metazoa; phylum Chordata; class Chondrichthyes; order Squaliformes; family Somniosidae; genus Somniosus; species Somniosus microcephalus. Next base: position 65,506,275 of record NC_140987.1, on the reverse strand, counting down.
TGTATTGTACTGGTGTGTACAGCAGGTCACTGATCCCCGGTCTGTATTGTACTGGTGTGTGCAGCAGGTCACTGATCCCCAGTCTGTATTGTACTGGTGTATACAGCAGGTCACTGATCCCCGGTCTGTAGTGTGCTGGCGTATACAGCAGGTCACTGATTCCCGGTCTGTAGTGTACTGGTGTATACAGCAGGTCACTGATCCCCGGTCTGTAGTGTACTGTTGTATACAGCCGGTCACTGATCCCCGGTCTGTAGTGTACTGGTGTATACAGCAGGTCACTGATCCCCGGTCTGTGGTGTACTGGTGTATACAGCAGCTCACTGATCCCCGGTCTGCACTGTACTGGTGTATACAGCAGGTCACTGATACCCGGTATATAGTGTACTGGTGTATACAGCAGGTCACTGATCCCCGGTCTGTATTGTACTGGTGTGTACAGCAGGTCACTGATCCCCGGTCTGTATTGTACTGGTGTGTGCAGCAGGTCACTGATCCCCAGTCTGTATTGTACTGGTGTATACAGCAGGTCACTGATCCCCGGTCTGTAGTGTGCTGGCGTATACAGCAGGTCACTGATCCCCGGTCTGTAGTGTACTGGTGTATACAGCAGGTCACTGATCCCCGGTCTGTAGTGTACTGGTATACACAGCATGTCACTGATCCCCGGTCTGTCGTGTACTGGTGTGTACAGCAGGTCACTGATCCCCGGTCTGTAGTGTACTGGTGTATACAGCATGTCACTGATCCCCGGTCTGTAGTATACTGGTGTATCCAGCAGGTCACTGATCCCCGGTCTGTAGTGTACTGGTGTGTACAGCAGGTCACTGATCCACGGTCTGTAGTGTTCTGGTGTCTACAGCAGGTCACTGATCCCCGGTCTGTAGTGTACTGTTGTATACAGCAGGTCACTGATCCCCAGTCTGTAGTGTACTGGTGTATACAGCAGCTCATTGATCCCCGGTCTGTCGTGTACTGGTGTGTACAGCAGGTCACTGGTCCCCGGTCTGTACTGTACAGGTGTATACAGTAGGTCACTGATCCCCGGTCTGTAGTGTACTGATGTGTTAAGCAGGTCTCTGATCCCCGGGCTGTAGTGTACTGGTGTATACAGCAGGTCACTGATCCGCGGTCTGTAGTGTACTGGTGTATACAGCAGGTCACTGATCCCCGGTATGTAGTGTACTGGTGTATACAGCAGGTCACTGATCCCCGGTCTGTAGTGTGCTGGTGTGTACAGCAGGTCACTGATCCCTGGTCTGTACTGTTCAGGTGTATACAGTAGGTCACTGATCCCCGGTCTGTAGTGTACTGATGTGTTAAGCAGGTCTCTGATCCCCGGGCTGTAGTGTACTGGTGTATACAGCAGGTCACTGATCCCCGGTCTGTAGTGTACTGGTGTATACAGCAGGTCACTGATCCCCGCTCTGTAGTGTACTGGTGTACACAGCAGGTCACTGATCCCCGGTCTGTAGTGTACTGGTGTATACAGCAGGTCACTGATCCCCGGTCTGTAGTGTACTGGTGTGTACAGCAGGTCACTGATCCCCGGTCTGTAGTGTACTGGTGTAAAGAGCAGGTCACTGATCCCCGGTCTGTAGTGTACTGGTGTATACAGCCGGTCACTGATCCCCGGTCTGTAGTGTACTGGTGTATACAGCAGGTCACTGATCCCCGGTCTGTGGTGTACTGGTGTATACAGCAGCTCACTGATCCCCGGTCTGCAGTGTACTGGTGTGTACAGCAGGTCACTGATCCCCGGTCTGTACTGTACTGGTGTATACAGCAGGTCACTGATCCCCGGTCTGTAGTGTACTGGTGAACACAGCAGGTCACTGATCCCTGGTCTGCAGTGTACTGGTGTGTACAGCAGGTCACTGATCCCCGGTCTGTAGTGTACTGGTGTATACAGCAGGTCACTGATCCCCGGTATGTAGTGTACTGGTGTATACAGCAGGTCACTGATCCCCGGTCTGTATTGTACTGGTGTGTACAGCAGGTCACTGATCCCCGGTCTGTATTGTACTGGTGTGTACAGCAGGTCACTGATCCCCGGTCTGTGTTGTACTGGTGTATACAGCAGGTCACTGATCCCCGGTCTGTAGTGTACTGGTGTATACAGCATGTCACTGATCCCCGGTCTCTAGTGTACTGGTGTTTACAGCAGGTCACTGATCCCCGGTCTGCAGTGCACTGGTGTATACAGCAGGTCACTGATCCCCGGTCTGTAGTGTACTGGTGTATACAGCAGGTCACTGATCCCCGGTCTGTAGTGTACTGGTGTATACAGCAGGTCACTGATCCCCGGTCTGTAGTGTACTGGTGTATACAGCAGGTCACTGATCACCGGTCTGTAGTATACTGGTGTATCCAGCAGGTCACTGATCCACGGTCTGTGGTGTTCTGGTGTCTACAGCAGGTCACTGATCCCCGGTCTGTAGTGTACTGTTGTATACAGCAGGTCACTGATCCCCAGTCTGTAGTGTACTGGTGTATACAGCAGCTCATTGATCCCCGGTCTGTAGTGTACTGGTGTGTACAGCAGGACACTGGTCCCCGGTCTGTTCTGTACAGGTGCATACAGTAGGTCACTGATCCCCGATCTGTAGTGTACTGATGTGTTAAGCAGGTCTCTGATCCCCGGGCTGTAGTGTACTGGTGTATACAGCAGGTCACTGATCCGTGGTCTGTAGTGTACTGGTGTATACAGCAGGTCACTGATCCCCGGTATGTAGTGTACTGGTGTATGCAGCAGGTCACTGATCCCCGGTCTGTAGTGTGCTGGTGTGTACAGCAGGTCACTGATCCCCGGTCTGTACTGTACAGGTGTATACAGTAGGTCACTGATCCCCGGTCTGTAGTGTACTGATGTGTTAAGCAGGTCTCTGATCCCCGAGCTGTAGTGTACTGGTGTATACAGCAGGTCACTGATCCCCGGTCTGTAGTGTACTGGTGTATACAGCAGGTCACTGATCCCCGCTCTGCAGTGTACTGGTGTACACAGCAGGTCACTGATCCCCGGTCTGTAGTGTACTGGTGTATACAGCAGGACACTGATCCCCGGTCTGTAGTGTACTGGTGTGTACAGCAGGTCACTGATCCCCAGTCTGTGGTGTACTGGTGTATACAGCAGGTCACTGATCCCCGGTCTGTAGTGTACTGGTGTATACAGCCGGTCACTGATCCCCGGTCTGTGGTGTACTGGTGTATACAGCAGCTCACTGATCCCCGGTCTGCAGTGTACTGGTGTGTACAGCAGGTCACTGATCCCCGGTCTGTAGTGTACTGGTGTATACAGCAGGTCACTGATCCCCAGTCTGTAGTGTACTGGTGTATACAGCCGGTCACTGATCCCCGGTCTGTGGTGTACTGGTGTATACAGCAGCTCACTGATCCCCGGTCTGCAGTGTACAGGTGTATACAGTAGGTCACTGATCCCCGATCTGTAGTGTACTGATGTGTTAAGCAGGTCTCTGATCCCCGGGCTGTAGTGTACTGGTGTATACAGCAGGTCACTGATCCGCGGCCTGTAGTGTACTGGTGTATACAGCAGGTCACTGATCCACGGTCTGTGGTGTTCTGGTGTCTACAGCAGGTCACTGATCCCCGGTCTGTACTGTACTGGTGTATACAGCAGGTCACTGATCCCTGGTCTGTAGTGTACTGGTGTATACAGCAGGTCACTGATCCCCGGTCTGTAGTGTACTGGTGCATACAGCAGGTCACTGATCCCGGTCTGTAGTGTACTGGTGTATGCAGCAGGTCACTAATCCCCGGAGTGTGATGTACTGGTGTATACAGCAGGTCACTGATCCCCGGTCTGTAGTGTACTGGTGTGTACAGCAGGTCACTGATCCCCGGTCTGTAGTGTACTGGTGTATACAGCAGGTCATTGATCCCCAGTCTGTTGTGTACTGGTGTATACAGCAGGTCACTGATCCCCGGTCTGTAGTGTACTGGTGTGTACAGCGGGTCACTTAACCCCAGTCTGTAGTGTACTGGTGTATACAGCAGGTCACTGATCCCCGGTCTGTAGTGTACTGGTGTATACAGCAGGTCACTGATCCCCGGTCTGCAGTGTACTGGTATACACAGCATGTCACTGATCCCCGGTCTGTAGTGTACTGGTGTGTACAACAGGTCACTGATCCGCGGTCTGTAGTGTACTGGTGTGTACAGCAGGTCACTCATCCCCGGTCTGTAGTGTACTGATGTATACAGCAGGTCACTGATCCCCGGTCTGTAGTGTACTGGTGTATACAGCAGGTCACTGATCCCCGGTCTGTAGTGTACTGGTGTGTACAGCAGGTCACTGATCCCCGGTCTGTAGAGTACTGGTGTATGCAGCAGGTCACTGATCCCCGGTCTGTAGTGTACTGGTGTATACAGCAGGTCACTGATCCCTGGTCTGTAGTGTACTGGTGTTTACAGCAGGTCACTGATCCCCGGTCTGTAGAGTACTGGTGTATACAGCAGGTCACTGATCCCCGGTCTGTAGTGTACTGGTGTATACAGCAGGTCACTGATCCCTGGTCTGTAGTGTACTGGTGTTTACAGCAGGTCACTGATCCCCGGTCTGTAGTGTACTGGTGTATACAGCTGGTCACTGATCCCCGGTCTGTAGTGTACTGGTGTATACAGCAGGTCACTGATCCCCGGTCTGTTGGGTACTGGTGTATACAGCAGGTCACTGATCCCCAGTCTGTAGTGTGCTGGTGTATGCAGCAGGTCACTGATCCCCGGTCTGTAGTGTACTGGTGTATACAGCAGGTCACTGATCCCCGGTCTGTAGTGTACTGGTGTACACAGCAGGTCACTGATCCCCAGTCTGTAGTGTACTGGTGTATACAGCAAGTCACTGTTCCCGGTCTGTAGTTGACTGGTGTATACAATAGGTCACTGATCCCCGGTCTGTCGTGTACTGGTGTATTCAGCCAGTCACTGATCACTAGTGTGTAGTTCACTGGTGTATACAGCAGGTCACTGATCCCCAGTCTGTAGTGTACTGGTGTACACAGCAGGTCACTGATCCCCGGTCTGTAGTGTACTGGTGTATAAAGCAGGTCACTGATCCCCGGTCTGTAGTGTACTGGAGTACACAGCAGGTCACTGATCCCCGGTCTGTAATGTACTGTTGTGTACAGCAGGTCACTGATCCCCGGTCTGTAGTGTACAGCAGTTCACTGATCCCCGGTCTGTCGTGTACTGGTGTATACAACAGTTCACTAATCCCCGGTTTGTAGTGTACTGGTGTACACAACAGGTCAATGATCCCCGGTCTGTAGTGTACTGGTGTACAGGGACCAGTGGATTGGGGGCAAGGTATTGACTTGGATTGAGAACTGGTTGGCAGACAGAAAGCGAAGAGTTGGAATAAACGGGTCTTTTTCCGAGTGGCAGGCAGTGACTAGTGGGGTACCTCAGGGATCGGTCCTTGGACCCCAGCTATTCACAATATATATTCATGATCTAGACAAGGGAACTAGATGTAATATCTCCAAATTTGCAGACGACACAAAGCTGGGTGGGCGTGTGTGCTGTGAGGAGGATGCCGAGAAACCCCAGGATGATTTGGACAGGTTGGGTGATTGGGCAGAAGCATGGCAGATGCAATATAACGTGGATAAATGTGAGGTTATCCACTTTGGTGGCAAAAACAGGAAGGCAGATTACTATCTGAATGGCAACAGATTGGGAGAAGGGGAAGTGCAACGAGACCTGGGTGTCCTTGTGCACCAGTCGCTGAAGGTAAGCATGCAGGTGCAGCAGGCGGTTAAGAAGGCAAATGGTCTCGCTAGACGTACTCCTATCTGGTTGTCCAGCCAGGTAAACACTCATTCAAATAATTCCTCGAGAAGCAGGTTGATGTTTTGAAGCTTTACTTGAATAAATTTGTGAAACTGTAAACAAAGATAAAGTATATTTTGTATATAGAGCTGAGTACTATGCATTAGATGTTACATAAGATATAAACATGTTTATGACAACAGAATAGACTAATTGTACAACTAAATAGCACTGAATCTAAAACTCGGTAGCTAACAGCTAATAACTTCTTATAGACAAAGTACTGTCAAAATACTACACTGACAAGGTTGTTATCATGTTACTAAACAAGGATACTCACAGACATTGCGTCTTGCCTAGCGTATAAGAAGGGATGGAACAGGATTGAGAATGCCTCATGTGGCTTTCTTCATAACTCAGCAGAACACTCCCTAGAATACTACTTCCGGGGCAAACAGGAAGGTGGTCAAATAACACCCTGCTATACAATAACAGTGCTATACACTAACTACCACTAGAGGGTGCTATCTGCATGTAATAAGTCCAGAACACTCCCCGTCTGGGGTCATTAACGACCCCACATAATCCTAACTCTACTTGTCACTGGAGTCCTCTGGCGACAAAAGAAGGACCACCTCTGAGAAGTCCGTCGGTGTCGACGATAGGATGCAGCTTCCGTAGGCTGCTGTGAGGGGATAGGTTGCGTTCTGCTGCTATGTGCTTCAACTCTTCTGAGTAACACTCGTGTTGGATGCTCTTCCTCACAAGGATTTTGTCTCTCTTGAGCTCCTCTTCAGAGGGACTCTTACGACAGATGTGCCACCCATGGCAGCTACTCTCTTGTGTAGGCTGGGAGAAGGTATGAGCTATGTGGGTTAGGCGTGCTACTGTCTTTATGAGAGTGTTCCATTTGGAGAAACGCTCGAAGTGTTTGGTGCTCATCAGGTCCTTAGAGATTTGAGTAACGTTCGCTGTGACTTGTGGGCGTATCTCGGAGTCAGAAACAGGGTTGAGGAGGTCGAATGACTCATTGAGTTCAGAGGAGTGCAGGGACTGATCCTGAAGAATAGCAGGTCCTGACAGCCAAGCCGTGCTGCTGAGAAGGGACGCTGTTCTGGATCTAGACCCATGGTCAGCTGGGTTCAGGTCTGTGGGGACGTACCTCCACTGGTCGGGGGATGTGGACTGTCGAATACGTTGGACCCTGTTGTTCATGTATACGTAGAACCGTCTACTTTGGTTATGGATGTATCCTAGCACCACTTTGCTGTCTGTATAATACTTGATGCTGTTGAACTTCAGATCAATCTCCTCTACTATGAACTCTGCAATCTCAACTGCTAATACTGCTGTGCACAGTTCCAATCTGGGTATGGTGAGGTCTGGCTGGGGTGCCAACTTGGCCTTACCAAAGACGAAGCCGACTTTGCTTTGTCCATCTCGAGTGGTGACCTTCAGATAAGCCACACCTGCAATGGCCTTAGCGGATGCGTCTGCAATGACACAAAGCTCTTTGAATTGGACATTTGAGGGAGAGAAGGACGTATAAGAGCGAGTTATTTGGATCTCCTGTAAGTCTTGAAGTGAGTCTCTCCATCTGTCCCACTCTGCTTCCATCTCTTCAGGGAGGGGTGAATCCCACTCTTCAGCACATGTGGAGAGTTCCCTGAGGAGTAGCCTGCCTTGTATGGTGACAGGGGCTAAGAAGCCAAGAGGGTTGTATAGGCTGTTGACTGTAGAGAGCACTCCTCTATGTGTGAAGGGTTTCTTGTCATCTAAGGCTTGGGATGTGAACATGTCTGTTGCTATGTTCCAAGACACTCCTAGGCTACGCTGTAGGGGGAGGTCATCAGTGAAGAGGTCTAGACCCTTGACGTCCTTAGCACGATCTTCAGGGGGGAATGCCTCCATCACTGCTGGTCTGTTAGAGGCTATCTTGTGTAGCCTGACGTTGGATAGTGCAAGTAGTTCCTGAGCTCGTCCAAGGGTACTGATGGCCTCTGCTTCGGTCGGGAATGACTTCAGTGCATCATCGACGTAGAACTCTCGTTCGATGAACCCTCTCACATCACTGCCAAAGTCATCTTCTTCCTTGGCAGCCCTCCTTAGCCCGTATATGGCGACAGCAGGGGATGGGCTATTCCCGAAGACATGTAGTCCAAAATGTCTCTGCTGGGGTCATTGTTGCGATACCACAGGAAGCGGAGGAAGTCTCTGTGGTCTTCTCTCACCACAAAGCAGTGAAACGTGCTGGATATTGGCAGTGATGGCGACGGGCTCTTTCCTGAATCTCATGAGTACCCCCAAGGGGCTATTGTTGAGATCGGGCCCTGTGAGGAGTACATCATTGAGAGAGACTCCCTGATATGGTGCACTGGAGTCAAACACCACGCGGATCTGATCCGGCTTTTTGGGGCGATAGACTCCGAAGGAGGGGAGGTACCAACACTCTTGGCCTTCCTGGAGTGGAGGAGCTAGCTCTGCATGATCGTTGACAAGCATTTTCTTGACAAACTCTAGGAAGTCTACATTCATCTTTGACTTCTTCTCTAGTGTGCGACGGAGTGAGTTAAGACGATTATAGGCATACCCCCTGTTGTTCGGCAGCTGTCGTCTGGGGTTCTGGAAGGGTAAGGGTGCAACCCAGCTGTTAGAGCTGTCACGAGAGACCTCATTGTCCATAATCTAGAGGAACCTCATGTCGTCGATCGATGGAGCAAGTTTGTGGTCATTGGCGGTGCGACAGAAGACTGACTGACCCGGGTTCTCTCCAGTAAGCATCATCTGTGTGCTGTTTGTGGAGATCAGTGCTGGGGGGTTCTGAGGCTGGGCCATATGACTGAACTTCTCTGTCACTCGGATCTGACTACTGCATGGGGTAAGGTAGCTTGGACGACCATTCTCCAAGATGGAAGTCTTGAGTGTGCTCACCTGGGATGGCTTGTGAGCACCCCTGAGGCACACGTCTCCAACAACGACCCAGCCGAGGTCTAGCCTTTGGGCGAAAGGGGCGTCATAAGAACATAAGAACATAAGAAATAGGAGCAGGAGTAGGCCAATCGGCCCCTCGAGCCTGCTCCGCCATTCAATAAGATCATGGCTGATCTGATCCTAACCGCCAATCCACTATCACAGAACCATCTCCTGAATCTAACAGAATTAGACACACGAAATAGGAGCAGGATCAGGCTACACGGCCCCTGGGCCCGCTCCGCTACCCACAGGGCCATGACCGATCCGAACCTAGACTCATGTCCAAATTCCTGCCCGCTCCCCGTAACCCTTAATTCCCTTTACTTCTAGGAAACTGTCTATTTCTGTTTTAAATTTATGTAATGATGTCGTTTCTACAGCTTTTTGGGGCAGCATATTCCATGGACCTACCACCCTCTGAGTGAAGTAGTTCCTCCTCATCTCAGTTTTGAAAGAGCAGCCCCTTATTCTAAGACTATGCCCCCTAGTTCTAGTTTCACCCATCATCGGGAACATCTTCCCCGCATCCACCCGATCCAACCCCTTCACAATCTTATATGTTTCAATAAGATCGCCTCTCATTCTTCTGAACTCCAATGAGTAGAGTCCCAATCTACTCAACCTCTCCTCATATGTCCATCCCCTCATCCCCGGGATTAACCGAGTGAACCTTCTTTGTACTGACTCGAGAGCAAGTATGTCCTTTCTTAAGTATGGACACCAAAACTGTACGCAGTATTCCAGGTGCGGTCTCACCAATACCTTGTACAACTGAAGCAATACCTCCCTATTTTTATATTCTATCCCCCTAGCAATGAAAGCCAACATTCCATTGGCCTTCTTAATCACTTGCTGCACCTGCATACTAACCTTTTGAGTTTCGTGCACTAGGACCCCCAGATCCCTTTGTACTTCAGTACTTTCCAGTTTCTTGTCATTAAGATAATAACTTGCTCTACGATTTTTCCTGCCAAAGTGCATAACCTCACACTTTCCAGTATTGTATTCCATCTGCCAAATCTCTGCCCACTTACTTAGCCTGTCTATGTCCCCTTGCAGGTTTTTTATGTCCTCCTCACTCACTACTTTCCCTCCCATCTTAGTATCATCTGCAAACTTTGATATGTTACACTCGGTCCCCTCCTCCAAATCGTTAATATAGATTGTAAAGAGTTGGGGACCCAGCACTGACCCCTGCGGAACACCACTAGTTACTGATTGCCAGTCTGAGAATGAACCATTTATCCCAACTCTCTGCCTTCTGTTAGATAGCCAATCCTCTATCCATGCCAGAATATTACCCCCAATCCCGTGATTTTTTATCTTAAGCAATAATCTTCTGTGTGGCACCTTGTCAAATGCCTTTTGGAAGTCTAAATACACTACGTCCACTGGTTCCCCTTTATCCACCCTATCTGTTACTTCCTCAAAGAACTCCAGCAAATTTGTCAAACATGACTTCCCCTTCATAAAACCATGCTGACTTTGTCCTATTAAATTATGATTATCCAAATGTCCTGTTACTGTCTCCTTAATAATGGACTCCAATATTTTACCTACCACAGATGTTAGGCTAACCGGCCTATAGTTTCCAGCCTTCTGTCTACTGCCCTTTTTAAATAAGGGCATTACATTAGCAGTTTTCCAGTCTGCCGGGACCTTTGCTGAGTCCAGGGAGTTTTGGAAAATTATTACCAATGCATCCACAATCCCTACCGCCACTTCCCTCAAGACCCTAGGATGTAAGCCATCAGGTCCAGGTGATTTATCCGCCTTGAGTCCCATTATTTTACCGAGTACCACTTCCTTAGTGATTTTGATTGTGTTTAGCTCCTCCACCACTATAGCCCCCTGTTTGTCCAGTGTTGGGATATTCTTAGTGTCTTCTACTGTAAAGACTGATGCAAAATATTCATTCTGTGTTTTTGCCATCTCCATATTTCCCACCATTAATTTCCCGGTCTCATCCTCTAAGGGACCAACATTTACTTTAGCCACCCTTTTTCTTTTTATATAACTATAAAAACTCTTACTATCTGTTTTTATATTTTTTGCTAATTTACTTTCATAATCTATCTTCCCTTTCTTAATCAATCTTTTTGTTATTTTTTGCTGTCTTTTAAAGTTTTCCCAATCCTCTATCCTCCCACTAGATTTGGCTACCTTATATACCCTTGTTTTTAGTCGAATACTATCCTTAATTTCTTTACTTAGCCACGGATGGCTGTCTTTTCTTTTACACCCTTTTCTTCTCAGTGGAATATATTTTTTTTGGAAGTTGTAAAATAACTCCTTAAATGTACACCACTGATCATGTATCGTCTTACCCTTTAATCTATTTTCCCAATCCACTCTACTCAATTCCGCTCTCATACCTTCATAGTCTCCTTTATTCAATCTTAGCACGCTTGTTTGAGATCCAACCTTCTCACCCTCTAATTGAATATGGAATTCAACCATGTTATGGTCACTCATTCCAAGGGGATCCTTTACTAGGACATTTTTAATTAATCCTGTCTCGTTACACAGGACCAGATCTAAGGTTGCTTGCCCCCTGGTCGGTTCAGTTACATACTGCTCAAGAAACCCATCCCTAATACACTCAATGAACTCATCCTCAAGGCAGCCCTGCCCAATTTGATTTGTCCAATTAATATGATAGTTAAAATCCCCCATAATTATAGATGTTCCCTTATTACAAGCCTCAACTATTTCCTGATTGATACTCCGTCCAACAGAGTTGCCACTGTTCGGAGGCCTATAGACTACGCCCACTAGTGTTTTTTTCCCCTTATTATTCCTTACCTCCACCCAAACTGTTTCATTATCCTGATCTTTTGACCCAATATCATTTCTCGTGGACCGTTGATCTGTTTCCTTATCTTATGTACCCTCAGGATGTCCCTTCCCAACAACAGGAGTATGTCTGCGTCTGGATCAAGAAGTGGGATCTCGTCTGCAATGCGTCTCAGATGACGGTTGTGATGAGCTGCATTCGGAGTGGGAATCTCAGAACGGTTGTCGGGGACTTGATTACATTCGATGAGTGTAGGAAGGAGGAAACTAATCTTCCCGTCAGCTGACTCAACAACATAACCACAGGCCCTCCTGCCGGCTGTCTCTGAAAGTCCAGCACACGTCTTCAGCGTGTAAGGCGACGGACTTCCTTTGACCTTGAAGATGTCGAAGAACTCGGATCTTGCTAGAGAACGGTTGCTTTGTTCGTCTAGTATGGCATACATCTTTTCAGATTCCTGGCGACGTCCTACCGGGTACACATTAACGAGGCATATCTTGGAGCATGCTCTTGTGCTCACTCCTTCTCCACACACCTCAGTGCACTTGGATGTAACCTCCGGATAGGCAGCTCCCTCTCTCTCCCCACCATGCTCTGAGGTGAGAGGAGATGACTCTGACTTCCAAGGAGCTGGGCCTGGGTGGAGTGCTGAAATGTGCCGATCACTTTCACATTCTGTGCATTTTGCATCTACCTTGCAGTTCTTGGCGAGATGGTTCATGGAGGAGCAGCACTTGAAACGTATAGGCCTAGAAATTCATTATGGGGCGCCCAGCTCGCCTGGGCGCCGGAATTACCGCTGCGCGCGGATCCACTTGCGCAAGCGGGATATTCAGTGTCAGCGCACCGTGGAAGGCGGCCGCTAAACAGGGGTTTCGGCGCCCCGCTTGGGCGCTGAAACTGATTATCGGCGCGCTAGTGGCCGCAGCGCCACCCGCAGCGGAGCGGCAGGCTGCGGTACTGCAGGCCTTCCTCCCTCTCTTAAGGGGGAGGTGCCTGCAGCAGCCGGAGCCCCGATCGCGAGCGCCGGCAAAAGAGCCCGGCAGAACGGAGAAGTGCCGGGCTCCCGGAAACCAGCCGGCAATGCCACGGGGGGGGGGAGGTGGAGGAGGCCGGGGAAGGAGGTGCGGGCAGGCGGCCGCTGAAAAAGCGGCCGGCCGCACCTCCACTTTAATTACCGCCACAGGTAGGCCCTGTGTACCGGTCGCTGTTTGCGGCCGGCGCTGAAGAGGCGGGCGCGATTTAATATGGCGTTCTTCGCGGAAACAGGGCGCTGCGCACACTGATGATGTCATCGGTGGCGGCGCATCGCTACAGCCTAATGCCACCATTAGCGCCCCGCTGAATTTCGCCTGAATTTTGCAGACTGGCGCAAAAGCCCTCTTTGGGCGCAAACTGGTGGCGCAGGCCACTGAATTTCTAGGCCATAGAGTTCATTTTGAGATACTGTTTGCGGTCTTCCAGGGACTTCTCTCTGAAGCCTCTGCACTTCTTTAATGGATGGGGCTTGTTGTGGATGGGGCATTGTTTGCTCATATCCTCGGATTTCTTCTGATTCCTTGTGTACTCGGTTGAAGACACTTGCATTTTGTGGACAGATATTGGTGCCTTTCCATGTCTGTCAAACTTGTCTCTTCTGGCAAGTGCTGTGTGGGAGGAGAAGATGTTGAAGCTGGGGTCTGTCCTGGCTTTTGGCTTCTCTACGGATGAAGTTGGCAAACACAGAGAATGGAGTGCTTTAGCTTGAACTCTGACCCGAATGATATCCACTTCTCCTGCAGATTGAATGGAAGCTTCTCAATGATGGGACTTACCCCTCTGGAAGTGTCTAAGTACGATAGGTCGGGTAGGTAGGCGTCCTGCTTTGTGGCTTCGAGTTCCGACAGCAGGTCTCCAAGGTCGCGAAGCTTCTGGGGTTCCTTATTTGTCAATTTCGGAAAGTTCTCCAACCTGGCAAAGAGAGCCCTTTCGATGGCTTCAGGTGAGCCGTAGCTTTCTTCCAGCCTCGCCCAAGCCATCATCAACCCAGCTGGCGGATGTCTCACATTGACTGCTTTTATCCTGCGTGCCTGCCCGGCGGACTCTGGGCCAAGCCATTTGATAAGGAGGTCGAGCTCGTCTCCTGCCGACAGGTCTAAGCCTGATATGGCACCATGGAAGGAGGACTTCCAGGCCCAATAATTCTCTGGTCGATCATCAAACGTGGTTAACCCTGTAGTCACCAGCTGGCTGCATGCCAGGTATTTGGCAAGGTTGTAGGTAGTGGGGCCTATGCCATGGTCACCTTGAGTGGGGGCTCTGCTGGGGGTCTCAAGGAAATGAGAGGGGGTTTGCTGCTGACTTTCTCTCTTCAGCACTGCATTCCTCTGCACGGTGTCCTCTGTTTTGTGGGGGAGGATCCTGTGACTTGGGGCACGCAGTCCATTTTGACCTTGGTTGGTGACATGGGGCATGTTATATGAAGCGCTTGAGTCTGTAGTAGAGATGTGCGGGTCTTCATCTCTCTCTCTCGTAAACTGTGTGTCGGCTTGGTCGCTCACGTAGTCTGTGGTGCGCTGTAGTCGACACTGCCGCGGAACGGGAATTAAAAGTTTGTTAGCTGTCTCAGGATAAGCTTCCACCAAAACTGCCTCCAATATTTGTGCCTCAGCTAATGCAGCATCTATCTCTTTTCCTGCCTGCAGAGCGTCTAATGTGGCTTGGAGACAGGCCTGTTCAACTTGGAGTCCAACTTGGAGACGGGCCTGGTCAGCTTGGAGTTCAACTTGGAGACGGGCCTGTTCAACTTGGAGTCCAACTTGGAGACGGGCCTGGTCAGCTTGGAGTTCAACTTGGAGACGGGCCTGGTCAGCTTGGAGTTCAACTTGGAGACGGGCCTGGTCAGCTTGGAGACGGGCCTGTTCAACTTTTATTTCTATTTCTTTGTTGGCATAAGCTGCTCTGGCTTGGGCTGCTTCTAGTCTAGCCCATGCTTTGGCGATGGCCATGCTTACCCTAGAACCACTTGATGACCGTGAACCGGCTGATGACCTGGTACCAGCTGACGATCTGCAGTAACGAGAGCTTATAGACAGATTGTCACATTCTTCAGTTTCATCTAACTGTTTAAGGTCTTCTACTCGCTGAGTAGCATTTTCGGTATTACCTCCTGCCATGATGGTGTGGTGTACAAGGTGAAGACTTAAGCTGGCTGTGTCGTGATGGCTTACTCTGCGCCTAGATGACGGCCGCTTAACTCTGAGTCCTTGCTGCTCCACGTGGAGGACCTCCTCTCTTCACAGCTAGCCATAATGCTGTCTTTTCACTGTACTCCTATCTAGTTATCCAGCCAGCTAAACAATCATTCAAAGAATTCCTCGAGAAGCAGGCTGATGTTTTGAAGCTTTACTTGAATAAATTTGTGAAACTGTAAACAAAGACAAAGTATGTTTTGTACATAGAGCTGAGTACTATACATTAGATGTTACATAAGGTATAAACATGTTTATGACAACAGAATAGACTAATTGTATAACTAAATAGCACTCAAGCTAAACCTCGGTAGCTAACAGCTAATAACTTCTTATAGACAAAGTATTGTCAAAATACTACACTGACAAGGTTGTTATCATGTTACTAAACAAGGATACTCACAGACATTGCGTCTTGCCTAGCGTATAAGAAGGGATGGAACAGAATTGAGAATGCCTCATGTGGCTTTCTTCAGAACTCAGCAGAACACTCACTGGAATACGACTTCCAGGGCAAACAGGAAGAGGGTCAAATAACACACTGCTATACAATAACACTGCTATACACTAACTACCACTAGAGGGTGCTATCTGCATGTAATAAGTCCAGAACAGGTATGTTGGCCTTCGTAGCAAGAGGGTTTGAGTACAGGAACAAGATTGTCTTCTTGCAGTTGTACAGGGCCTTGGCGAGACCACATCTTTAGTATTGTGTGCAGTTTTGGTCGCCTTATCTGAGGAAGGATGTTCTTACCATGGAAGGAGTTCAGCGAAGATTCACCAGGCTGATACCTGGGATGGCAGGAATGACGTATGAGAAGAGATTGGGTCGATTGGGCTTATACTCGCTGGAGTTTAGAAGAATGAGAGGGGATCTCATTGAAACTTATAAAATTCTGACAGGACTGGACAGACTAGATGCAGGAAGGACGTTCCCGATGGTCGGGGAGTCCAGAACAAGGGGTCACAGTCTAAGGTTAAGGGGTAAGCCATTTAGGACAGAAATGAGGAGGAATTTCTTCACCCAGAGAGTGGTGAACCTGTGGAATTCTCTACCACAGAAGGCAGTAGAGGCCAATTCATTAAATACATTCAAGAAGCAGTTGGATATATTTCTTAAGGCTAAATGGATCAAGGGGTATGGGGAGAAAGCAGGGACCGGGTACTGAATTTGGATGATCAGCCATGATCGCATTGAATGGCGGAGCAGGCTTGAGGGGCTGAATGGCCTACTCCTGCTCCTATCTTCTATGTTTCTATGTATACCGCAGGTCACTGATCCCGGGTCTGTAGAATACTGGTGTTTCCAGCAGGTCACTGATCCCCGGTCTGTAGTGTACTGGTGTATACCGCAGGTCACTTATCCCCGGTCTGTAGTGTACTGGTGTACACAGCAGGTTTTTGATCCCCGGTCTGTAGTGTACTGGTGTATACAGCAGGCCACTGATCCCCGGTCTGTAGTGTACTGGTGTATACAGCAGGTCACTGATCCCCGGTCTGGAGTGTACTGGTGTATACAGCAGGTCACTGATCCCCGGTCTGTAGTGTACTGGTGTATACAGCAGGTCACTGATCCCCGGTCTGTAGTGTACTGGTGTATACAGCAGGTCACTGATCCCCGGTCTGTAGTGTACTGGTGTATACAGCAGGTCACTGATCCCCGGTCTGTAGTGTACTAGTGTATACAGCAGGTCAGTGATCCACGGTCTGTAGTGTACTGGTGTATACAGCAGGTCACTGATCCCCGGTCTGTAGTGTACTGGTGTATACAGCAGGTCACTGATCCCCGGTCTGTAGTGTACTGGTGTATACAGCAGGTCACTGATCCCCAGTCTGTAGTGTACTGGTGTATACAGCAGGTCACTGATCCCCGGTCTGTAGTGTACTGGTGTGTACAGCAGGTCACTGATCCCCGGTCTGTAGTGTACTGGTGTATACAGCAGGTCACTGATCCCCAGTCTGTAGTGTACTGGTGTATACAGCAGGTCACTGATCCCCGGTCTGTCGTGTACCGGTGTATCCAGCAGGTCACTGATCCCCGGTCTGTAGTGTACTGGTGTACACAGCAGGTCACTGATCCCCAGTCTGTAGTGTACTGGTGTATACAGCAGTTCACTGATCCCCGGTCTGTAGTGTACTGGTGTGTCCAGCAGGTCACTGATCCCCGGTCTGTAGTGTACTGGTGTATACAGCAGGTCACTGATCCCCGGTCTGTAGTGTACTGGTGTATAGAGCAGGTCACTGATCCCCGGTCTGTAGTGTACTGGTGTATACAGCAGGTCACTGATCCCCGGTCTGTAGTGTACTGGTGTGTACAGCAGGTCACTGATCCCCAGTCTGTAGTGTACTGGTGTATACAGCAGGTCACTGATCCCCGGTCTGCAGTGTACTGGTGTATACAGCAGGTCACTGATCCCCGGTCTGTAGTGTACTGGTGTATACAGCAGGTCACTGATCCCCGGTCTGTAGTGTACTGGTGTATACAGCAGGTCACTGATCCCCGGTCTGTAGTGTACTGGTGTATACAGCAGGTCACTGATCCCCGGTCTGTAGTGTACTGGTGTATACAGCAGGTCACTGATCCCCGGTCTGTAGTGTACTGGTGTATTCAGCAGGTCACTGATCCCCAGTGATATACCTTAAATAGCTACAGAGA
The DNA here is from genome assembly GCF_052327205.1 of Somniosus microcephalus. Taxonomy (NCBI): domain Eukaryota; kingdom Metazoa; phylum Chordata; class Chondrichthyes; order Squaliformes; family Somniosidae; genus Somniosus; species Somniosus microcephalus. The sequence goes on along the minus strand of NC_140987.1, from coordinate 65,488,832 downwards.
CTGGTAGTTATAACTCAAACAGTTGGCTTTTAATAGCTTAGAACTGGACAGAACAGAACACACATGCTAGCCTTCTGACCAACTTCTCAGAAGTGAACTAGGAGGCGGAGCCAGGGGCGAAGTAACAGATCAGGACAATCAATGGCACAGCAGAGTGGTATACAGTACATCAGCATTCCTGGCTAACCAAGAAAACAGCAGGGTTACAATAGATTACAATAGGAAACTATACACAGGTCGAATAAGGTATATACTTATAAGACTTATTTCACCACATTCACCCCTCCTATAAGTTAAGTCTGACCGGGGGTTTTACAGTTCGTAGTGAGCGACGTAGCGTCGGCCGAGGAACCTCTTGGGGGACTTGCTCAAGTTCCTCCGCCGTCCCGGCGTCTGCTGGGTTTTCCAAAACGACGTTTTGTACGTGTTGTACCTCCGGGCATCCCACCCCCACAGGCGGCGCATCACGGTGCTCCGCACCCGCATCTTCGCTAGCAGCATCGCTCTCTCTCTCTTCTCCTGCCGGAGCCAGGTCCTTTATTGAAACAGTATCCTCACGTCCATCAGGGTATTGAATATATGCGTACTGAGGATTGGCGTGGAGGAGCTGTACTTCCTCCACTGGGGGATCAGTCTTATGACCTCACATGTTTTCGTAGCAGTACAGTGCCCGGGGACATCAACCACCCGGGTAGTGAAATACCTGAGGAAGATTTCCTTGGGAAACCGAACATCCTCTCATGAGGAGTAGCATTTGTTGTGGTGCACAGCAGAGACCTTATGGAATGCAGTACATCAGGAAGAACTTCCTGCCAGCGAGAGGTCGGTAGGCCTTTTGATTTTAAAGACAGAACGACTGCCTTCCACACTGTCGCATTCTCCCTCTCAACCTGCCCATTGCCCCGGGGGTTGCAGCTAGTGGTTCTACTAGTAGCAATCCCTTTTGATAGTAAGAACCAGCGTAACTCATCACTCATAAACGACGTCCCTCTGTCGCTATGGATATAGTTGGGCATTCCGAACAGACAGAATAAGTTGCAGAGGCTTTTGATTACCGTAGCACTGGTCATGTCCGGGCAGGGAATGGCAAAGGGGAAACGAGAGTATTCGTCTATAACGTTGAGGAAATAGACATTATGATCAACCGATGGGAGAGGACCTTTGAAATCAAGGCTTAGGCGCTCGAATGGCCGAGTTGCCTTGATGAGGTGAGCTTGTTCGGGCCTGTAGAAGCGGGGTTTGCATTCCGCACAAACGCGGCAGGCTCTGGTCATCGTTCGGACCTCCTCAATGGAGTAGGGTAAGTTGCGAGACTTGATGAAGCGATTCAATCGGGTGATTCCTGGGTGGCAGAGTGCGTCGTGGAGACTTTGGAGCTTGTCAGTACTAAGGCTGGCACATACCCCTCGAGATAGGGCATCGGGTGGCTCGTTGAGTGCTCCTGGCCTGTACATAATATCGTAGTCGTAAGTGGACAGTTCTATCCGCCATCTTAGGATCTTGTCAATTTTTATCTTGCCTCTCTGCTTCATGTTAAACATGAAGGCCACAGACCGCTGGTCAGTGAGGAGTGTGAAACGTTTGCCGGCGAGATAATGTCTCCAATGTCTGACCGCCTCGATAATTGCTTGTGCTTCCTTCTCAATGGAAGAATGCCTGACTTCAGGACCCTGTAGTGTACAGGAAAAGAAGGCTACCGGTCTCCCGGCCTGGTTGAGGGTTGCAGCCAACGCGAAATCAAAAGCATCGCTCTCTACCTGGAAGGGTATCCTCTCATCTACAGCACATACCACGGCCTTTTCAATGTCCCGTTTGATGTTGGTGAATGCCTCCTGCGCTTCTACTGATAGAGGGAAGGACGTCGACTTGATAAGGGCTCGGGCTTTGTCCGAATAGTTGGCCACCCACTGAGCATTAAAAGAGAAGAGTCCCAGACACCTTCTTAAGGCCTTCGGGTTATGTGGCAGTGGTAGTTCTTTAAGCGGGCGTAATCGTTCAGGGTCTGGCCCGATTACCCCATTCTCTACCACACAGCCGAGAATACACAGACGAGTAGTGTTGAAAGTACATTTGTGCTCGTTATAGGTCAGGTTTAGCTTTTGGGCAGTCTCTAGAAATTTAGCGAGATTCCGGTCATGCTCCTGTTGGTTGCGTCCACAGATAGTAACATTGTCCAGGTACGGAAATGTTGCCTCCAACGCATTCTCATCTACCATACGGTCCATTTCCCGTTGGAAAACGGAAACTCCATTCGTGACCCCGAAGGGTACCCTAAGAAATTGGTACAGGTGCCCATTTGCTTCAAAAGCCATATAAGGACGGTCGTCTACTTTTATGGGGAGCTGGTGATAGGCAGACTTTAAGTCAATAGTGGAAAACACACGATACTGGGCAATCTGGTTCACCATCTCGGAGATGCGAGGCAAGGGATAAGCGTCTAGTTGCGTATATATGTTGATGGTCTGGCTGTAGTCGACCACGAGCCATTTCTTTTCGTTAGTTTTAACCACCACTACCTGAGCACGCCACGGGCTATTACTATTTTCGATGATACCCTCCCGCTGTAGCCTTCCTACTTCTTCTTTTATAAATTTTGTATCTTCCGAACTGTACCGTCGACTTTTGGTCACGATAGGTATACAGTTTGGGGCAAGGTTCGCAAACAGGGATGGCGGGCTTATCTTTAAAGTGGAGAGTCCGCAAACTGTGAGCGGGGGCTGGGATCCGCCATATGCAAGTGTGACGCTCTCGTGGTGGCACTGGAAATCTAGGCCTAGAATTAGTTTCACGAAGAGCTGCGGCAACACAAGGAGTTTAAAATCTTTATACTCTGTGCCCTTAACAGTCAGTGTTACTTTACAGAAACCGATGACCTCCAAAGTGAGGGACTTAGATGCCATCGCGATTTTGCTCCGGGTAGGGTACACCTTTAGTGAGTACGGTTTGATGAGGCTAGGGTGAATAAAACTCTCAGTACTCCCGCAATCGATTAAACACTTCGTCGGGTGTCCGTTTACCTTAACGTCCATCATAGACTTTGATAGTGGATGGCTGATGTACTGTATACCACTCTGCTGTGCCATTGACTGTCCTGATCTGTTACTTCGCCCCTGGCTCCGCCTCCTAGTTCACTTCTGAGAAGCTGGTCAGAAGGCTAACGTGTGTTCTGTTCTGTCCAGTTCTAAGCTATTAAAAGCCAACTGTTTGAGTTATAACTACCAGTCTCTGTAGCTATTTAAGGTATATCAATTTTAATAGCTTAGAACTGGACAGAACAGAACACACATGTTAGCCTTCTGACCAGCTTCTCAGAAGTGAACTAGGAGGCGGAGCCAGGGGCGAAGTAACAGATCAGGACAATCAATGGCACAGCGGAGTGGTATACAGTACATCAGCATTCCTGGCTAACCAAGAAAACAGCAGGGTTACAATAGATTACAATAGGAAACTATACACAGGTAGAATAAGGTATATACTTATAAGACTTATTTCACCACACCCGGTCTGTACTGTACTGGTGTATACAGCAGGTCACTGATCCCCGGTCTGTAGTGTACTGGTGTATACAGCAGGTCACTGATCCCCGGTCTGTAGTGTACTGGTGTATACAGCAGGTCACTGATCCCCGGTCTGTAGTGTACTGGTGTATACAGCAGGTCACTGATCCCCGGTCTGTAGTGTACTTGTGTATACAGCAGGTCACTGATCCCCGGTCTGTAGTGTACTGGTGTATACAGCAGGTCACTGATCCCCAGTCTTTAGTGTACTGGTGTATACAGCAGGTCACTGATCCCCGGCCTGTAGTGTACTTGTGTATACAGCAGGTCACTGATCCCCGGTCTGTAGTGTACTGGTGTATACAGCAGGTCACTGATCCCCAGTCTTTAGTGTACTGGTGTATACAGCAGGTCACTGATCCCCGGCCTGTAGTGTACTGGTGTGTACAGCAGGTCACTGATCCCCAGTCTGTAGTGTACTGGTGTATACAGCAGGTCACTGATCCCCGGCCTGTAGTGTACTGGTGTGTACAGCAGGTCACTGATCCCCGGTCTGTAGTGTACTGGTGTATACAGCAGGTCACTGATCCCCGGTCTGTAGTGTGCTGGTGTATACAGCAGGTCACTGATCCCCGGTCTGTAGTGTACTTGTGTATACAGCAGGTCACTGATCCCCGGTCTGTAGTGTACTGGTGTATACAGCAGGTCACTGATCCCCAGTCTGTAGTGTACTGGTGTATACAGCAGGTCACTGATCCCCGGCCTGTAGTGTACTGGTGTGTACAGCAGGTCACTGATCCCCGGTCTGTAGTGTACTGGTGTATACAGCAGGTCACTGATCCCCGGTCTGCAGTGTAGTGGTGTGTACAGCAGGTCACTGATCCCCGGTCTGTAGCGTACTGGTGTATACAGCAGGTCACTGATCCCCGGTCTGTAGTGTACTGGTGTGTACAGCAGGTCACTGATCCCCAGTCTGTAGTGTACTGGTGTATACAGCAGGTCACTGATCCCCGGTCTGTAGTGTACTGGTGTATACAGCAGGTCACTGATCCCTGGTCAGTAGTGTACTGGTGTATACAGCAGGTCACTGATCCCCAGTCTGTAGTGTACTGGTGTATACAGCAGGTCACTGATCCCCGGCCTGTAGTGTACTGGTGTGTACAGCAGGTCACTGATCCCCGGTCTGTAGTGTACTGGTGTATACAGCAGGTCACTGATCCCCGGTCTGTAGTGTAGTGGTGTGTACAGCAGGTCACTGATCCCCGGTCTGTAGCGTACTGGTGTATACAGCAGGTCACTGATCCCCGGTCTGTAGTGTACTGGTGTGTACAGCAGGTCACTGATCCCCGGTCTGTAGTGTACTGGTGTATACAGCAGGTCACTGATCCCCGGTCTGTAGTGTACTGGTGTATACAGCAGGTCACTGATCCGTGGTCAGTAGTGTACTGGTGTATGCAGCAGGTCACTGATCCCCGGTCTGTAGTGTACTGGTGTATACAGCAGGTCACTGATCCCCGGTCTGTAGTGTACTGGTGTATACAGCAGGTCACTGATCCCCGGTCTGTAGTGTACTGGTGTGTACAGCAGCTCATTGATCCCCGGTCTGTAGTGTACTGGTGTATACATCAGGTCACTGATCCCTGGTCAGTAGTGTACTGGTGTATGCAGCAGGTCACTGATCCCCAGTCTGTAGTGTACTGGTGTATACAGCAGGTCACTGATCCCCGGTCTGTAGTGTACTGGTGTGTACAGCAGGTCACTGATCCCCGGTCTGTAGTGTACTGGTGTATACAGCAGGTCACTGATCCCCGGTCTGTAGTGTACTGGTGTACACAGCAGGTCACTGATCCCCGATCTGTAGTGTACTGGTTAATGCATGTGTTCAGCCCTCGCTTGTTTTCAGTGCACTAGTGCAATCAGCAGTTCTTTTGATTGCCGTGGAAATGAGTTCATGCCTTTCCAATGGAAAGCAGCCAGCAGCAGGAGAGGTTACTGAAATGTTTAGGTTTTCCCAAGAGAGCAGGCCCTGATTAATGTAACTTACGTGGCCGTCGCCAACAGCGACCTGCTCCTCTTCTGTGACTATCGCTTGTTCCACTTGAGCTGTACTTTGCGCCGCTTCATGCTACCTCCTATGGCTCCCTCCCGGCTTTATCTGGGATAAATGTCGCTCTGCTGGTGTGTGCAAACTTCAGTGAGAATGATGCAGGAGGCTGTGAGGTGCACTGTTTTTCTGCGCCCCTAGAAGTGGTGGCAGGCTGTTCTTCCAGGCCGATAATGAAAGAAAAGGAACAGTTGTTAGAATACTGGCTCCAAGGCACAGCTTGAAACAGAACTTGCCCTGCAAGATACTTTGTGTGTTTGACACTGTGAGAATGAGCGAGAAAGGGGACAGGACGTAAAAGCAGGTGATACCTGGCCTGAGCTTGAGGAAAAGAGCTTGAGCTTGGAAGGCCTGCACTTCAACTTCTTCCTACTTCCTCCTTGCACTGATATGACAGGATGTTTCTGATGATCTTCTCCATGGGAATGAAGGGCCTATGATTTGTGAGCTTTTCTCCAGTGGCCTTGAATTATGTGCCATTTTGTTTTGGAGCTGTAAATAGTCGTGCTGGTGTATGTAAACTTTGGTGAGAATGATGCAGGATTCTGTGAGGTGGCTCAGTCGGTAGCACTCTTGCCTACTGAGCCAGAAGGTTGTGGGTTCTAGCCCCACCACAGTGACTTGAGCACACAATCTAGGCTGACACTCCTGTTGCACTGTCGGAGGAGCCAACTTTCGGATGAGATGTTAAACCGAGGCCCCATCTGCCCTCTCAGGTGGACGTAAAAGATTGAATGGCGCTATTTCGAAGAAGAGCAGGGGATTGCTCCCCAGTATCCTGGTCGATATTTATCCCTCAACCAACATCACTAAAACAGATTATCTAGTCATTATCACATTGCTGTTTGTGGGACCTTGTGGTGTGCAAATTGGCTGTCACATTTTTTACATTACAACAGCAATAGTACTTCAAAAGTAATTCATTGACTGTAAAGTGCTTTGAGCAGTCCTGAGGTTGTGAAAGGCGCTATATAAATGCAAGTTGTTTCTTTGTTATATGTATGAGGGCTTGGCATGGGTGTACAGCAAATGTAAAATGGGTTGGCAGGCAACATTCTGTGGTGCAATCTTGGGCCTTTGACCTGGTATAGACTGTTGGGTCTTAGCTTGCCATGTTAATTAACGGATGCTGTTTCGTCCCACTGTTTTTCTTAGTGCTGTAGCTAATGCACAGCCTATTGAGTCCATCACTTGCCCACATACTCCATTTTGTTCACCCATATTGGGTCTTCTGTTGAAGTATTTTTTGACTTTGTGAATGATATTGTTTTGGCCACAGTACACACGTGGCGCTAAGGTTAGTTATTGCTGGCTGCTTTCTCCAAGCTGGAGTGAATTTACATGAAAGTTTATCTAATATTTGCACCTTGGCTGCAAAGCAGAGAGTTCTGGAAATCCTTGGTATCCTAGACAAAAATAGTTCAAAGTGTGCGCTGGTGAAATCACTGCGTATTTCAGCAATAGTCACTACTTCATTAATGGGAAGTGATAATATTTATTCCAATTTCTCTCTGTAGTTTTCCATTTAATTTATCTCTGTTTCTCTGCCTTGGTCTTTCACTTGCCAACTATATTAATTCCTTGCATTAGTTCTATGTTGTTCATTAATTGGGGGAGTCAAGCCAGTGGCTGGTATTTGTAGGATTCAGAAAGGCAGCTGAGAAAAGCTGGAAGTAATGTTTCTGGCACACCTCAGTTGTTACTAGTTACAAAGCTGGGTGGGGATATAAGTTGTGAGGAGGATGCAAAGTGGCTGCAAGGGGATATAGACAGGTTAAACGAGTGGCAAATGGAATATAATGTGGAGAAATGTGAAGTTATCCACTTTGGTAGGAAAAATAGAATAGCAAGGTATTTTTTAAATTGTGAGAGATGGGAAATGTTGGTGTTCAGAGGGACCTGGGTGTCCTTGTACACAAATCACTGAAAGTTAACATGCAGGTACAGCAAGCAATTAGGAAAGCAAATGGTATGTTGGCCTTTATTACAAAAGGATTTGAGTATAAGAGTAAAGACGTCTTACTGCAATTAGATAGGATTTTGGTGAGACCACACCTGGAGTACTGTGTACAGTTTTGGTCTCCTTACCTAAGGAAGGATATACTTGCCATAGAGGGAGTACAACGAGTACACCAGACTGATTCCTGGGATGGGGGGATTGTCCTATGAGGAGAGATTGAGTAGACTAGGCCTATATTCTCTAGCGTTTAGAAGAATGAGAGGTGATCTCATTGAAACATACACAATTCTTACAGGGCTTGACAGGGTAGATGCAGGGAGGATGTTTCCCCTGGCTGGGGAGTCTAGAACCAGGGGTCACAGTCTCAGAATAAGGGGTCGGCCATTTAGGACTGAGATGAGGAGAAATTTCTTCACTCCGAGGGTGGTGAATCTTTGGAATTCTCTACCCCAGAGGGCTGTGGAGGCTCAGTCGTTGAGTATATTCAAGACAGAGAGCGATAGATTTTTGATTATCAAGGGAATCAATCAGGTTTCTGCCCCTGCCACAGTACCAAAATGGCCCTTATCAAAGTCACAAATGACATCCTCTGTGACCGTGGTGCACTATCCCTCCCTGTCCTTCTCGACCTGTATCCAGCCACTGACACGATTGACCACATCATCCTTCTCCAATGCCTCTCCTCTGTTGTCCAACTGGGTGGGACTGCCCTTGCCTGGTTTCATTCTTATCTATCCAGAGAATCTCCCGCAATGGCTTCTCTTCCTGCTCCCACACTGTTACCTCTGGTGTCCCCCAAGGATCTATCCTTGGCCATCTCCTGGTTCTCATCTACATGCTGCCCATCGGCGACATCATCCATAAACACTATGTCAGGTTCCACATGTACGCTGAAAACACCACCTCTCTTGACCCTCCACTGTCACAGTGCTTGTCCGACATCCAGTACTGTTTGAGCAGAAATTTCCTCCAACTAAATATTGGGAGCCATTGTCAATAAGCCATTGTCTTCGGTCCTCGCCACAAACTCCTTTCCCTTGCCACCAACTTCATTCCTATTCGTGGCCATTAATTGAGGCTGACCCAGACATTTCGCAACCTTGGTGTCCTATTTGACCCTGAGATGAGCTCCTGACCCCATATCCGCTCCATCACCAAGACCGCCCACTTCCACCTCCGTAAAATCACCTGTCTCAGCCCTGCCTCAGCTCATCTGCTGCTGTAACCCTCATCCATGCCTTTGTTATCTCGAGATTCAACTGTTCCAATGCTCTCCAGGCCGGCCTCCCACCTCCCACCTTTGTAAACCTGAGCTCACTCAAATCTCTGCTGCCTGTATCCTAACGCACACCAAGTCCCATTCACCCATCATAAGAACATAAGAATATAAGAAATAGGAGCAGGAGTAGGCCATTCAGCCCCTCGAGCCTGCCCCGCCATTCAATAAGATCATGGCTGATCTGATCTTGGCCTCAATGCCGCTTTCCCGCCCGTTCCCCACAACTCCCCTGTAGCTCAAATATCTGTCTATCTCCGCCTTGAATATATTCAATGACTCCACCTCCACAGCTCTCTAGGGTAGAGAATTCCAAAGATTCACGGCCCTCAGAGAAGAAATTCCTCCTCATCTCCGTTTTAAATGGGTGCCCCTTATCCTGAAACTATGCCCCCGAGTTCTAGATTCCCCCACGAGGGGAAACATCCTCTCAGCAGCCACCCTGTCAAGTCCCTTCAGAATCTTATATGGTTCAAATAAGATCCCCTCTCATTCTTCTGAACTCCAATGAGTATAGGCCCAACCTGCTCAACCTTTCTTCATAAGGCAAGCCCTTCATCTCGGGAATTAACCTAGTGAACCTTCTCTGAACTGCCTCCAATGCAAGTATATCCCTCTTTAAATAAGGAGACCAAAACTGTACGCAGTACTCCAGGTGTGGTCTCACCAGCGCCCTGTACAGTTGTAGCAAGACTTCCCTACTTTTATACTCCATTCCCTTTGCAATAACGGCCAACATTCCATTTGCCTTCCTAATTACTTGCTGTACCTGCATGCTAACTTTTTGTGTTTCATGTATGAGGACCTCCAGATCCCTCTGTACCGCAGCATTTTTGTAGTCTCTCTCCATTTATATAATAATTTTCTTTTTTATTCTTCCTACAAAAGTGGATAACCTCAAATTTTCCCACATCTGCCAAATTTTTGCCCATTCACTTCTCCTATCTATATCCCTTTGCAGACACTTTGCATCACCCCTGTGCTCGCTGACCTACATTGGCTCCTGGTCCAGCAACGCCTCAAGTTTTAAATTCTCATCCTTGTTTTCAAATCGCTCCATGGCCTCGCCCCTCCCTACCTCTATAAAGTCCTTCAGCCCTACAATCCTCCAAGATCTCTGCGCTCCTCCAATTCTGGACTTTTGCGCATCCCCGTAATCGCTCCACCATTGGCAACCGTGCCTTCAGCTCCCTAGGCCCTAAGCTCTGGAATTCATAGAATCATAGAATCAAAGAAGGGTTACAGCATAGAAAGAGGCCATTCGGCTCTCTGCAAGAGCACTCCAGCTAGTCCCACTCCCCCGCCCTTTCCCCGTAGCCCTGCAAATTTTTTTCCTTCCAATTCCCTTTTGAAAGCCACTGTTGAATCTGCCTCCACCACTCTTTCAGGCAGTGGATTCCAGATCCCAACCACTCGCTGCATAAAAAATGTTTTCCTCATGTCATCTTTGGTTCTTCTGCCAATCACCTTAAACCTGTGTCCTCTGGTTCTCGACTCTTCCGCCAATGGGAACAGTTTCTCTCTATCTACTCTGTCTAGACCCCTCGTGATTTTGAACACCTCTATCAAATCTCCTCTTAACCGTCTCTGCTCTAAGAACAACCCCAGCTTCTCCAGCCTATCCATGTAACTGAAATCCCTCATCCCTGGAACCATTCTTGTAAATCTTTTCTGTACCCTCTCTAAGGCCTTCACATCCATCCTAAAGTGCGGTGCCCAGAATTGGGCACAATACTCCAGTTGAGGCCGAGCCAGTGTTTTATAAAGGTTCATCATAACTTCCTTGCTTTTGTACTCTATGTCTCTCTTTATGAAGCCCAGGATCCCGTATGCTTTTTTAACTGCTTTCTCAACCTGCCCTGCCACCTTCAATGATTTGTGCACATATACCCCCAGGTCTCTCTGTTCATGCACCCACTTTAGGATTGTACTCTTTAGTTTATATTGACTCTCCTCGTTCTTCCTACCAAAATGTATCACTTCGCACTTTTCTGCGTTAAATTTCATCTGACACGTGTCCGCCCATTCCACCAGCCTGTCTATGTCTTCTTGAAGTCTATCACTCTCCTCTTCACTGTTCACTATACAGTACTTCCAAGTTTTGTGCCAGCTGCAAATTTTGAAATTGTGCCCTGTACACCCAAATCTAAATCATTAATATATATGAAGAAAAGCAGTGGTCCTAGTAGCGAGCCCTGGGGAACACCACTGTACACCTTCCTCCAGGCTGAAAAACAACCGTTCACCCACTACTGTTTGTTTCCTGTCACTTAGCCAATTTCGTATCTATGCAGCCACTGTCTCTTTTATTCCATGGGCTTCAACTTTGCTGGCAAGCCTATTATGTGGCACTTTATCAAACACCTTTTGGAAGTCCATGTACACCACATCAACCGCATTGCCCTCATCAACCCTCTCTGTTACTTGATCGAAAAACTCAATCAAGTTAGTTAAACATGATTTGCCTTTAACAAATCCATGCTGGCTTTCCTTAATTAATCCATACTTGTCCAAGTGACTGTTAATTTTGTCCAGGATTATCGTTTCTAAAAGCTTCCCCACTACCAACATTAAACTGACTGGCCTGTAGTTGCTGGGTTTATCCTTACACCCTTTTTTGAACAACGGTGTAACATTTACAATTCTCCAGTCCTCTGGCACCAGCCTCGTATCCAAGGAGGATTGGAAGATTATGGCCAGTACCTCCGCAATTCCACCTTTACTTCCCTCAGCATCCTAGGATGCATCCCATCCGGTCCTGGTGACTTATCTATTTTAAGTACAGCCAGCCTTTCTAATACCTCCTCCTTATCAATTTTTATCCCATCCAGTACCTCAACTACCTCCTCTTTCACTATGACTTTGGCAGCATCTTCTTCCTTGGTAAAGACAGATGCAAAGTACTCATTTAGTACCTCAGCCATGCCCTCTGCCTCCATGCGTAGGTCTCCATTTTTGTCCCTAATCAGCCCGACCACTCTGCTTATTACCCGTTTACTTTTTATATGCTATAGAAGACTTCTGGATGCCAATCTATTCTCATACTCTCTCTTTGCCTCTCTTATTTCCTTTTTCACATCCTCTCTGAACTTTCTGTATTCAGCCTGGTTCTCACATGTATTTTCAACCTGACATCTATCATACGCCCCCTTTTTCTGCTTCATCTTACTCTCTATCTCTTTCGTCATCCAGGGAGCTCTGGCTTTGGTTGCCCTGCCTTTCCCCCTCGTGGGAATGTACCTCGACTGTACCCGAACCCTCTTCTCTTTAAAGGCAGCCCATTGTTCAATTACAGTTTTGCCTGCCAACCTTTGACTCCAGTTTACCCGGGCCAGATCCATTCTCAACCCACTGAAATTGGCTTTCCTCCAATGAAGTATTTTGACTCTAGATTGCTCCCTGTCCTTTTCCATAGCTAATCGAAACCTTATGATACTATGATCACTGTTCCCTAAATGTTCACCTACTGACACTTGCTCTACTAGACCCACCTCATTCCCCAGAACCAGGAAGGATGCCTCCCTCCTCGTTGGGCTAGAAATGTGCTGATCAAGAAAGTTCTCCTGAACACACTTCAGAAATTCTTCCCCCCCTCTGCCCTTTACACTATTACTATCCCAGTCTATATTAGGATAGTGAATCCCCCATTATCACTACTCTATAGTTCTTGCACCTCTCTGTAATTTCCCTACAAATATGCTCCTCTATATCCTTCCCACTAGTTGGTGGCTATAGAATACACCTAGTAATGTAATGGCACCTCTATTGTTTCTCAACTCTAACCAAATAGATTCTGTCCTTGACCCCTCCAGGACATCCTCTCTCTCCAGCACTGGAATATTCTCCTTAATCAATATTGCCGCCCACCTCCTTTCTTTCCTTCCCTATCTTTCCTGAACACCTTATATCCAGCAATATTTAGTACCCAATCCTGCCCTTTTTTGAGCCAGGTCTCCGTTATCGCCACAACATTATATTCCCATGTGTCTATTGCGCCTGCAGCTCACCACCCTTATTTACCATACTTCATGCATTCACACACATGCACTTTAAACCTATTTTAGACCTTCTTTTATTCTCTCTTAGTCTGACCCCACCTAATACCGTACTATCTCTTACTGTAGTGCTATCTGTCTCTCCCAATCCTTTGTGCAGCTTGTTTCTCCTTTCTAATGCTACACCCTGGTGCCCATCCCCCTGTCAAATTAGTATAAACCCTTCCCAACAGCACTAGCAAAACCCCCTGCGAGGACATTAGCCCCGGCTCTGTTGAGGTGCAACCCATCCGGCCTGTACAGGTGCCACCTCCCCCAGAACCAGTCCCAATGTCCCAGGAATCTAAAGCCCTCCCTCCTGCACCATCTCTCCAGCCACACATTCACCTGCTCTATCCTCCTATTTCTAAACTCATTAGCTCGTGGCACCAGGACTAATCCAGAGATTACTACTTTTGAGGTCCTGCTTTTTAATCTCTTTCCAAGCTCCCTAAAATCTGCCTGCAGGACCTCATCCCTCTTTCTACCTATGTCATTGATACTGATATGAACCACAACCTCTGGCTTTTCACCCTCCCCACTCAATGTTCTGCAGCCGCTCAGTGACGTCCTTGACCCTGGCACTAGGGAGGCAGCATACCAGCCTGGAATCATACCTGCGGCCGCAAAAACATCCTGTCTCTTCCCCTAACTATCAAATCTCCTATCATTATTGCTTTCCTGATCTTCCTCCTCCCTGCCGTACAGCTGAGCCACCCCTGGTGCCATGGACTTGGCTCTGGCTGTACTCCCCAGAGGAACCATCCCCCTCGCCAGTATTCAGTACTCAATACTGGCTGGAGAGCGAGATGCATTCAGGGGACTCCTGCACTACCTGCCTGGTCCTCCTTGTGTGTCTGGCTCACTGATGCACTGCAGTGATGCCAGCTGCTGCTCAAGCTCCAAAACCCAGAGCTCGCGCTCCTCCAGCTGATGACACTTCCTGCACATGTGGTTGTCCATGACACGGGAAGCATCCTGGAGTTCCCACATGGCACAAGATGTGCATTCTACGGGACCGAGGTGCCCTGCCATACCTCTACTTAATAGATTATTAAATAACTTTAGAGAAATATACTTAAGACTTAAAGACCAATCACCAATTGCTCACCAATCAGCTCCTTCCCTTGCGCTGATGTCACTTACCTCGCTCCCTGACACTTGCGCTCCCTCCGGGCTCTTGGACATACCTTTACCTGCGGCCGCTCCTCTCACGCTCCCGCAGGTCCGCTCTCATGTCTATTAACTTGGAGACCTTGGGTTTTGTGGTTCCGCTCCTCCTTTCCAGTCAGATGTCTCCACTGCCTTCCTCCTCTCCACCAAATTCCTGCGTTCACCAAATTCCTCCACTCTGCTTGTGATTCACACCGTTTGCGATCTCCCAGCTCTGTCTCCAAGCTCTGTGCTCCCCCCCCCCGCCCCAAACCTCTCCACCTCTCTCTCCTCCTTTAAGCTGCTCCTTAAAGCCTGCCTCTTGGAGCAAGCTTTTGGTCACCTGTCCTAATATCTCCTTATGTGGCTCGGTGTCAAATGTTTGTTTGATAACACTGCTGTGAAGCGCCTTGGGACGTTTTACTATGTTAAAGGGGCTGTATAAATGTAAGTAGTTGTTGTTGTTGTTCAAGTCCCACTCCAGAGACTTGAGCACAAAACCTTGGCTGACATTCGAGTGCAGTACTGAGGGAGTGCCGCACTTTTGCAGGTGTTGCCCTTTGGATGAGACATCTGTCCTCTCAGGTGGACCGAAAAGATCCCATGGCACTATTCGAAGAAGAGCAGGGGAGTTCTCCCCGGTGTCCTGGGCCAATATTTATCCCTCAACCAACATCACTAAAACAGATGATCTGGCCATTATCACATTGCTGTTTGAGGGACCTTGCTGTGCACAAATTGGCTGCTGCGTTTTCTACATTACAACAGTAACTACACTTAAGGTACTTCATTGGATATAAAATGCTTTGGGTTGTCCCGAGGTCACGAAAGGCGCTATATAAATGCAAATTCTTTTTCTTTCTTTGACCTTTACCTGTGTTTTTGCTGCCCTCTTATGAAGGTGCTGTACTCTCCTATTTTCCTACTTTGACAAAGGTTCTCAGCCCAAATTATTAACCTGGCCCTTTTCTTTAGATGCTGAGGTATCTGCTGTGTACTTCCAGCATTTCCTGTTTTCATCATCATGGGTACTTGTTTCCATGAGGATCCATCACAAGAGCTGGAAGTTCTTCAGGTTTCACATTTGGGGAAACAGTTGGAGGATAGAGCGCTTCCTTTTGGAACACATTAGACACAACAGGTTTTCATATGTCTCGCCTGCGGTTGCAGTCTCCTTACGAATACAACACCTGCACATAGATGACTGGTTGTGACTGTTATTCAGCTGCTACTTGGAGATGGAATTTCTTTATTGGAAATCCTGACAAGCGCACTCACGGGATCCTGTGTTCATAGACACTCAGAGAATCATAGGAATCTCAGCACAGGAGACGACTTGGGCAATTTGCCTGTGCCAGCTCCAAGGAAATATAAAACAGATTTCTCCACCGTAACTTTGGTGGAAAATAGAAAGAAAAAATTTGCATTTATATAGTGCCTTTCACGACCTCAATGTCCCAAAGCGCTTTACAGCCAATAAAGTACTTTTGAAGCGTAGTGACTGTTGTAATGTAGGAAACATGGATTTACATTTCTGGACAGATCACGGGGTACCGTACAGTACGGTACAGCCACCTTAGGATCTCCAAGACCCATTGTCATCTGCTGCAAACTCTACTACATTTTTATACATGGAGGAGCAGGCGGAGGATCCAGAAACCATGACAGAGCAGGAAGCAGACACTGAGCATAAAAAGCCTCTCGCCTCTGAGTCACAAGGTTGTGGGTTTCAGCCCAGAGACTTGAGCACACAATCTAGACTGATATTTCAGTGCCGTATTAAGGGAGTGCTGCACTGTCAGAGGTGCCGTCTTTTGGATGAGATGTTAAACCGAGACCCCGTCTGCCCTCTCAGATGGACGTCGAAGATCCCATGACGTTATTTCGAAGAAGTGCAGGTGAGTTATCCCCGGTCTCCTGGTCAATATTTATTCCTCAACCAACATCACTAAAACAGATTATCTGGTCATTATGACATTGCTGTTTCTGGGACCTTGCTGTGCGCAAATTGGCTGCTGCGTTTCCTACATATCAACAGTGACTCCACTTTTAACGTACTTCATTGTCTGTAAAGTGCTTTGGGACGTCCTGAGGTCATGAAAGGCGTTATTTCAATGCAAGTTCCTTCTTTTTCTCTCTCTTTTTATACTGACAGCAATTCCTAGGCTTAAGCATTGACCTAATTCCCTAATTCATTTCAATAGCCACTTGCAGTAATCCTTTCACTTTCAGACAGTCTTGGGAGTAGTCTTCCATTTCTCAGGCAGATTCCTGATGTCATGTACAGAAGTTCAGGGCTAGAAATTCGACTGCTTCGCGCCTCCCGTTAGCGCCGGGGGGGTGGGGGTGCTAAAGGGTCGCTAATGGGTTTGCGGCGGGACGCGGTGAATCCAACGCCACATGCGAAATTCACCTGGGATTTAGCGCTGATGCTAACAGTTAGTGCCTAGGCCTTTAGCGCCTGGCAGATCGTGACGTCAGTGAGTTCGAAACGCCCCGTTAACAGCCCAGATGCAAAATTGACTGTTGCCCCTGCCTTAGCGCCTGGTCTGAACAATGGCAGGAAGAGGAGGCGTTATGATTTCGGATGGCCGCTATAGGAGCGGTATTTAAAGGGATCAACATCCGCTTTCATTTTAGTGGCCAATCAATGCGGCCTTCTCAGTTTCACACAGCGAAACAGCTGTTTTCAGTGAGTTAAACGTTTCTTACTTTCAGGAGTGTTCTGCCTGCTAAAAATTTGTCACTTTGATTCTGCTAAGATTTCGAAGTCCTACACTTGGTTATATTACAGAAGGAGAAGGGAATACATTTCCTTGCCCATCACCAGAGAGAAGCAGGACGAGCATGCATGTGGCTTTGCCAGGATAGCGGGTTTCCCCATGGTGCAGGGTGCCATTGACTGCACCCACGTCGCTAACAATCCTGAGGTTTTCCGTAACCGCAAAGGCTGCCACTCACTTAATGTCCAGTCGGTGTGCGACCACAGACAGCGAATCCTCACCGTCAATGCCCGCTATCCTGGAAGCAGCCACGGTGCCTTCATCCTGCACCAGACAGGTGTGCCAGCACTCTTCCAGCCACCACTTCAAGCTCTGTGACCTCCCGGAAGCAGGGTGGGAATGTAAGTTGTGAGGAGGATGCAAAGAGGCTTCAAGGGGATATAGACAAGCTAAGTGAGCGGGCAAGAACATGGCAAATGGAATATAATGTGGAGAAATGTGAAATTATCCACTTTGGCAGGAAAAATAGAAAAGCAGAGTATTTTTTAAATGGTGAGAGATTGGGAAATGTTGGTGTTCAGAGGGACCTGGGTGTCCTTGTACACGAATCACTGAAAGTTAACATGCAGATACAGCAAGCAATTAGGAAAGCAAATGGTATGTTGGCCTTTATTACAAGAGGATTTAAGTATAAGAGTAAAGACGTCTTACTGCAATTATATAGGGCCCTGGTGAGACCACACCTGGAGTATTGTGTACAGTTTTGGTCTCCTTACCTAAGGAAGGATATACTTGCCATTGAGGGAGTGCAACAAAGGTTCACCAGACTGGTTCCTGGGATGGGGGGATTGTCCTATGAGGAGAGATTGAGTAGACTAGGCCTATATTCTCTAGAGTTTAGAAGAATGAAACATACAAAATTCTTACAGGGCTGGACAGGGTAGATGCAGAAAGGATGTTTCCCCTGCTGGGGAGTCTAGAACAGTCTCAGAATAAGGGATCGGTGATTTAAGACTGAGATGAGGAGAAATTTCTTCACTCAGAGGGTGGTGAATCTTTGGAATTCTCTACCCCAGAGGGCTGTGGAGGCTCAGTCGTTGAGTATAATCAAAACAGAGATCGATAGATTTTTGGACATTAAGGGAATCAAGGGATATTGGGATAGTGCAGGAAAGTGGAGATGAGGTAGATCAGCCATGATCGAATTGAATGGCGGAGCAGGCTCGAGGAGCCAAATGGCCTACTCCTGCTCCTATTTCTTATGTTCTTATGAATCCTCACCGTCAATGCCCGCTATCCTGGTAGCAGCCACGATGCCTTCATCCTGTGCCAGACTGCTGTGCCAGTACTCTTCCAGCCTCCATATCAAGCTCGCGGCTGGCTCGTCAGAGACAAGGGCTATCCGATCTCCACCTGGCTCATGACTCCCCTCTGCAACGCGGACACTCCTGCCCAGCACTCATATAATGAGAGCCATGCCACCACCAGGAACATCATTGAGCAGACCATCAGAATGCTCAAGCAACGGTTCCGCTGCCTTGACCGCTCGGGAGGAGCCCTCCAGTACTCGGTTGAACGGGTGTCCCTTTTCATTGTGGTCCGCTGCATGCTGCACAACTTGGCCATCCTGAGGACCCAGTTATTGCCACCAGGAATAGTGGGACCACCTCAGGAGGAGGAAGAGGGAGAGGAGGAGGAGGAGGAACAGGAGGAGGAACAGCAGTGAGGGGGGAGGCAGCCACTCAATCGACATTCTGGAAGGGCGGTCCGTGACCGCCTCATCAGACTGCGGTTCCAATAAATTCTACCCCACATCCCAGTTGCGCACCACATCATTCCATCCATTTCTCATGCCATATCACAGCGCAAAGCTGAAATGAGAGACAGCACAAATTCTGCAAAATTCAATTTATAAATTTATCAACATTCAATAAACACATATATACAACAATATTAACTAATCATCCTTGTGCAAACCCTTACTTCCCCTCTTTACAGTGCCTTTTCCTAACCTACTGCTCCACAATATATTTAAGAAGGAGATAGATAGATTTCTAGACACAAAAGGCATCAAGGGGTATGGGGAGAGAGCGGGAATATGGTATTGAGATAGAGGATCAGCCATGATCATATTGAATGGCGGAGCAGGTTTGAAGGGCCAAATAGCCTACTCCTGCTCCTATTTTTTTATGTTTCTATGTTCTACGTAGTCTGTCCCCAGTGGCTGCAGCACGGCTGGTGGAAGGCTGCTGAGTGTTGGTGCCAGAGACTACAGATGGCCTTGCCTGGAAGGCCCGGCTGTACACTGCACCATCTCAGGTTGGGCAGCAGCAGTCTGGCCTGGCTGGATGAAAGGCAGCGGCAAGGGCAATGGTGGAGTGGCACTGGTGGGAGCAGGAATGGTGTCCTCCTGAGAGAGGACAGCAGGTTCCTGCTCCACTGACACACTGCCGCTCCCCCGGGGCAGCACCTCAGCATCCCTACCAATCTGCTGGAGCACAGATTGCTGGGCTGCTGCGACACTGTGAGCTCCCCGGTGGACTGTGGTGGACCCAGCAACAATGGCAGTAGCTTGCGTAGCATCAAGTTGAGACTGCACAAGAGCAGTCTGAGACTCGATGGCAGCAACCATTGACTGCATTGCGTGGTTTCCGCCTGTGCTGCAATGGATGCTGCCACATCGCCCATGACACGCGGCATGAGGTCTGGGTTCCCACAGTCTCTCAGGGAGTCCACCATCCTTTGCAGGCTGCCAAGGATGGGCTCCATGGTGTCCGCAGCGCTCTGTGCAATGTTGAAGCGGACTCCTCCACACTCCTTACCATTGCCGACAGGCTCTCGGACACCCTTGCCATTGCACCTATCATCCCCGTGTGCATGCCCATCACCTTTCTTGTGAACGCCTCCCCATCGAGGTCCTCCCGGGAGATCACATGGGTTCGGGTGGATGCAGAGTGATAGAAGATTTGAGGTTAGGATCAGATCAGCCATGATCTTATTGAATGGTGGAGCAGGCTCGAGGGGCCGATTGGCCTACTCCTGCTCCTATTTCTTATGTTCTTATGTTCTTATGTTCCTGCACAGCAGAACTTGGACACGAACTCACCCTCTGGGGAGCTGGCTCCCGAGCTATCCTTTCCCCATGGCCTTGCTGCAGCCCGCTCATCCCCGGTGCATCACTCGATGCAGGCCCCTCTACTAAACTTGCCTCTAAAGATTGCGTAGTCCCAGTATCTGAGGTGGTGCCTGCGGGTGAGACATGCAGTGACGTGGTGCCTTCTTCCTCCTCCTCTTCCCGCCCCACTCTCACTGGGAGGCTCAGGGACAGGCTGGTCAGCTGGTTGCTGATTACCTGAAAGCATAAAGGCACAAGACTCTCGTTAAGATGAGGGCAGGGGGGCTGGAATGGAGCAAGGAATGCAGACAGTATAATGAGCTGGAAAGTGGGAAAGGCTTGTGTTGTGAGAAGGAAGTGGGATGAGAGAAGGCGAGGGGATGAACATACCGTTGTTGCCCCCAAGGGGGTTGATGTCGCCGACAGCCACGGTGCCCACCACCTGGTGCCCAATGAGTCTCAGCACTCACTCCTCCAGGTCTGTAAGCTGATGTCCGCTTCATCCCTGCCTGTTTGTTCCTGCTCCCTCCTATTGTGGCCCAGCTTGGCCTGCAAGAGAAAGGAAAGTGTGTGAGTGAGTGTGCTGCTATCTGTTGGGGAGATGTGCCTACCATAGTTGAATAGCTTGGGACATGTGCCTACCATAGTTGAATAGCTTGGGAGATGTGCCTACCATAGTTGAATAGCTGTGATTGTGTGCAAAACATGAGATGTGGATGTGAGTTGTAGGAGGTGGAGATGCTTGGTGGGTGAGTGGTGGGGGTGTGGTGGTTTGTGCAGTGTGTACAGACTGAGGTTCAGGTGTTGGTATGTGGGACTTGTTGAACCACCCGAGTGAGGTCGTTCAATTTTTACGACACTGTGTGAAGGTCCTGAGGACCACA
The DNA here is from genome assembly GCF_052327205.1 of Somniosus microcephalus. Taxonomy (NCBI): domain Eukaryota; kingdom Metazoa; phylum Chordata; class Chondrichthyes; order Squaliformes; family Somniosidae; genus Somniosus; species Somniosus microcephalus. The sequence goes on along the minus strand of NC_140987.1, from coordinate 65,468,087 downwards.
CTGCTGGCCGAGATGTCCTGGGCCACTTCCCTCCACATTGCCTTGAAGTCCTGGGGCAATGGCCTCCTGCCGGTGGCCGGGAACAGCACTGCCCTTCTTCTTTCGACTGCCACGACCAATGCCTCCAATGCCTGGTCGCTGAAACGACGAGCTCCCTCCCAGGGACTGGGATCAGCCATGAGGATAAGAGGTGCAGCTGTTGAGTTGCTTGGAGGTCGCCTTCAGAGCCAGCAATGTTGAGAATGAGGTTGTGCAGAATGATTGAACCTCCCCTTTAAGAACTGGAAGGAGCCCGTGTGAATGATGAGTCCCGATTGGCGTGCACCTGAACTTGGTTATCGCTCTGCGGGTAGCGCACCACTCTCTGTGTGTAGTGCCCTAAGTTAGGTGATTCGCACTTGATTTAGCGCTCCAGTTCTTTCTTGGAGCGTTAACAATCAATTTAGCGGGAGGTCTGAGGCCTGGCGCTAATTCTCCAACTTTTTTCAATTTAACACCCCAACCGAGGCGATACCGAATTTCTAGCCGACCACTCCAGCTCGACTTCCTTTCTCTTGTTTTGTTTATATTACAGTTACTCTAAGGAGTAATTCTGCAGTGGTGCCTCTTGCTTCTGATGTTTATTTTGCCAACTGGATTCTGCAGCAGCTGGAAAAGCAGAAAAATAAATGCCCCTGGGGAAACTTGTGCATCTGCGATTGTTTTTAAGTTGCGATTCCTATCTTAGTTTGTTGTTGTCTTACCTCCTCCAATGACTGGGAAGCCCATCAAGCACAAACTACTTTGGCCGTTTGTTCGTTAAGGGGGCTGAGGAGCTTACCTACCAATAACCAAAAAACGCATATCTGTCTCCATCACCAATGGTAAGACCCTTGGAGCGATTTTCAACAGCTCCTTCAGGCGCTGAAGAGCCTCCGCGGTGGCCCAGTGGGGTGCACTGGAAACACTGGTTTAGCCTGCGTATAGCGAAGGGCGCCATCTTGGTAAAGGAATTGAAGCACACGTTAGGAACGGCCTTCCGGAGGATTGTTAAGGGGCTGATTATCACTTAAATTGCCTGCAAGTGCTGTTAATAGGCAGTTAATAGGCTTTAACTCCTTTCCCACCTCAAGGAGATGGGGCCGGATCAGGACAGCTTCCCGCCTCCTGGCAAAAGGGCACAGAGGCGAGTTGGGGGCACCCGCCCCCAAATTCTGCAACTTTATCGGCAGTCCCGCCTCCATACCTGCCTCCTCGGGGCTGACAAAATCCAGCCCGTTGTGTCCAAATCTGATGCCTAGGCCGTCCAATTTTATTCCTATTATTCTTTGTATGTTATCTTTTCAGAAATCAGCTTTTTAGGGGTTGAGTCAGCTTTTCTGAGGTTGTTTGTCATCTTTTTTGAAGTTGTTTGTCACCATTAAGTTGGCATGTTACAGATTTCACTGTCAGACTAAACAAACCTTTTATCTCAATTGAAGGATTAGATTTGTTCTCAGATTCTGGCAGGATGAGTATTGAATGTATTCTGGATCAACATTTTTCACTCCCAGTTATAGAACTCTCTGACCTTGAGGAAATCTTCCAGGAACACAGTGTTTTACTGCAGAGTAGAAGAAAGCTGATTTTTGATGTTTTATTAGGCCACTGATCCCATTAATCTGAGAATAGCTCCAGTAACAATCCGATCTAGGTCAATAATTATTTTTACATGTGTTTACGGAGTATCCATCACAGACCTCCACCTCTCCCGTCAGGAAGATGTTTCGGGGGGAGGAGAGGGGGAGCGGTAGGCAGAGAGAGAGAGAGACACCTTTTCATCTCCTGTTTAAGAATAGAGTTTGAAATAATTGTTCTTGTAGGGTGCTGAATTGGTTTGGTCCTTCACAAAGTCATGAACCTTCCTATTGAGTCAATACAGGCTTGAGACCGTAAACTATACACTTAGAAAACAGTTTTACTGGTTATTCAGAGGGGGAAGGGTGGGTAGGGGGAAAACCAATGTGTTTCTTAGACTTCATTCTCAGTTTCTGCCAGAGACAGTTTCTAATCTCACATGATTACTTGTTTTTTCTTTATCCAGCTTGAAAAGTGGAACATAGATCCCACCGTGTTGCTCTAGATAAACATTAGCTCTTAGGGTTTCAGGATTTTGTTGATTAATATATTTTAAAAATCAGTTAGTTGTCCCTTATAGATTGCCTGCTCTTGGAACTCCAGTTT